>NC_035443.2:27399089-27706946 GCF_002127325.2 Helianthus annuus
GACAAAATGCCCTCAGCCTGCCGCACGGTCGTTCGACCTTTGGCACGGTCGTGCGAAACCGACGTTTTTCATTTTCCTCGGTGATGCACCGAGCGTGCGACCCATCGTGCCTGATCCTCGAAAACGCACGGTCGTGCGGATTCTGGCACGGGCGTGCATCAGCTGCAGATCAGAATTTTCTGCAGAATGCATTTCCAGCAACTGTTTTGGCCGTTTTTCGCCATTTTTTCGACACACCAATTGTTCTAACAATATTGCAACATAGAACCCTCGCTCGGCACGAATAGAAACTGTACAAACTATCGGAAACTACCTAACTAACCTAAATTACGCTAAAACTAGAAAATAAATCCTAAATGACTAAACTACCCTTAAAGCGCAAAATATGCTCTTGCTGCATTTTTGATCCACGAGTCAGCAGCGTAGACTCTCTCCTCCCCACACTTATGATGTGTGCGGGGTTTGGAGTTCTATGACCTCCATCACCGACTCTGTCGGCCCGGCAACGTATAACTTCAAGCGATGCCCATTTACTTTGAAAATAACGCCGTCCGCGTTCTCTATTGCAACAGTCCCATACGGAAATACCTCTTTAACCGTGTATGGGCCTGTCCAACGTGAATGGAGCTTTCCGGGAAATAAGCGGCAACCGCGAGTTGTAAAGAAGGACAAGATCGCCCGCTTGGAATTCTTTGTGGTCCTTCAAGCGTTTATCATGCAATCTCTTCGTGCGCTCCTTGTACAACACGGAGTTCTCATAAGCGCGCTGTCGCAACTCTTCCAACTCGTGAATCTGGAGGAACCGGGCTTCACCTCCGGCTTTTAGGTCCAGATTTGCGGTCTTTAGTGCCCACATCGCTTTATGTTCCAACTCAACCGGTAAATGGCATGCCTTTCCGTAAACAAGCCTAAAGGGAGTAGTCCCAATAGGCGTCTTGTAAGCCGTACGGAAGGCCCACAACGCTTCATCAAGCTTATCTGACCAATCCTTGCGGTTTGCACCTACTGACCGCTCAAGGATTCTTTTCAGCCCCCGGTTCGTGACTTCCACCTGCCCGCTTGTCTGTGGATGATAGGGCGTGGATAGACGGTGATGCACACCGTAACGGGACAAGGCTCTCTCGAGCTGAGTATTGCAAAAATGCGTCCCTCTGTCACTGATAAGTGCTTTCGGAGCGCCGAACCGGGCAAATAAGCTTTTCAAACATCTCACGACCACCCTGGCATCATTGGTGGGCAAGGCCTGTGCCTCTGCCCACTTCGATACATAGTCAACCGCGACCAGGATGTACTTATTACCTCGTGAGGGGGGAAATGGTCCCATGAAGTCTATCCCCCAGATATCAAAGACTTCACAAACCTGAATCCAGGTCTGAGGCATTTCATCACGTGCCGATATATTTGTCGCCCTCTGGCAAGCATCGCACGCTCTAACCCAACTCTGCGCATCACGAAATATAGTAGGCCAATAAAACCCGGAGTCCAACACTTTCTTGGCGGTAAAGTTGGCTCCATGGTGGCCTCCGGTAGGTCCCTCGTGACAGTGGCGCAGAATATCGGTCGCCTCCTTTCCTGAAACACATCTCCTAATCACCTGATCAGCACCAACCCGAAACAAGTAAGGGTCATCCCAAATGTAGTGCTTGACATCCGAAAAGAATTTCCTCTTTTGCTGGTGAGTCAACCCTTTGATCAGAATCCCGCAAGCAAGGTAGTTCGCGAGGTCAGCGAACCATGGCGACTCATCGCATATCTCAACACTCATCAAAGACTCGTGTGGGAAGTTGTCATTTATGGAATCCCAACGCGCGTCCACGATGTCTCCATGCTCTAACCGAGATAGATGGTCAGCCGCTACATTCAACGCACCCTTTTTATCTTGAATCTCAATATCAAACTCCTGCAGCAACAAGATCCACCTGATCAGACGTGGCTTAGCGTCCTGCTTGCTGAAGAGATATCGGATGGCAGCGTGATCACTATACACAACGGTTTTCGAAAGCACCAAGTACGATCTAAATTTGTCAAATGCGAAGACGACCGCCAAGAGCTCTTTTTCAGTCGTGGTATAATGCTCTTGAGCGTCGTGAAGAGTTTTGCTCGCATAATAGATCGGGTGAAAGTGCTTTTCTCTCTTTTGACCAAGAACGGCCCCTATGGCGTAATCACTCGCGTCGCACATAATCTCAAACGGCAAACTCCAGTCCGGTGCAACTAAAATAGGGGCCTCAATCAACTTTTGCTTGAGAAGGTCAAAGGCTCTCAAGCAATCATCTCCGAATATGAACGGAGCGTCTTTCTCCAACAGACGGGTCATGGGTCTGTCGATTTTTGAAAAATCTTTAATGAATCGCCGATAGAACCCGGCATGACCGAGAAAGCTCCGTATCGCTCTAACAGAGGTGGGAGGCGGAAGTCGTGAAATGATATCCACTTTGGCTGGGTCGACCTCCATACCAGCATGCGAAATCTTGTGTCCCAGAACTATGCCCTCCTTCACCATGAAGTGGCATTTCTCCCAGTTCAGGACCAGATTCGTCTCCTCACACCTCTTCAACATCTTTCTCAAATTTTCCAAGCAGTGATCGAAGGAATCCCCAAATACCGAAAAATCATCCATGAAAACCTCCATGGAATCCTCGATCATGTCATGGAAAATTGCAACCATGCATCTCTGGAAGGTTGCTGGTGCATTACACAACCCAAAAGGCATCCGCCGGTAGGCGAATGTGCCGAAGGGGCATGTAAAGGTAGTCTTCTCCTGATCCTCAGGAGCGATAGGAATCTGAAAGTACCCAGAGAATCCGTCAAGGAAACAGTAATACAACTTCCCCGACAGACGTTCCAACATCTGGTCGATGAATGGAAGCGGGAAGTGATCCTTGCGAGTAGCATCATTGAGCTTGCGGTAGTCAATGCAAACTCGCCACCCAGTGACGGTACGGGTAGGAATTAGTTCATTCCTATCATTCGAAACTACAGTCATACCACCTTTCTTAGGTACAACCTGCACCGGACTCACCCATACAGAGTCAGAAATAGGATAAATCATGCCGGCATCCAACAATTTAATCACCTCCTTCTTCACCACGTCCTGCATATTTGGATTTAAACGTCTCTGATGCTGCGCACATGGTTTGTACTCGTCTTCCATCAGAATCTTGTGAGTACAAAAAGAAGGATTGATGCCCTTGATATCCATGATTTTCCATGCAATGGCTCTCTTATGAAGTCTCAGAACCTCGAGAAGCCGATTTTTCTCATCCTTTTCCAATGATGCTGAAATTATGACCGGTAGGCGGCGCTCCTCGTCTAGAAATGCGTACTCGAGATGTGGCGGGAGTTCTTTCAACTCCAAAGGCGTCGGATCATCAACCGAAGGCTCTGCTTCCCCCTTTTTCACATGGTCAATTTCAAGAAATCTCTCCGGACTCTGGGAACCATCGTCACCAATTTGATAGACTGGCTGCTCGAAATCATGGCCCTCCTGCGTAATGCCAATCAGGTCCCCACACGACAGACGTGTGTCCAAATCAATCTCGTCAATAGTACCTTGAAAATGAGAGCACACACATGTATCGACAATGTCGACGTAATAAAGCTTGTCATCGTGACATTGCGGATGCTGCATCGATCTTTTGATATCGAATGTCACGTGCTCATCATTCACTCGGAGCGTGATTTGGCCAGCTGCCACATCAACAATCGTCCTCGCTGTATTGAGGAAAGGACGTCCAAGTATCAAAGGTACCCTTGAATCTTCATCCATGTCAAGGATAACAAAGTCCACGGGGAAAACAAATTTATCGATTTTTACAAGCATGTTTTCCACAAATCCGCGCGGATACTTTATTGAGCGATCTGCCAACCGAATGCTCATCCTAGTGGGTGACGGCTCACCCAGATCCAGTTTAGTAAAAACCTTATACGGCATAAGGTTAATACTCGCTCCCAAGTCAGCCAACGCATGGCTAACAGACATGTTTCCAATCAAACATGGGAGCGTGAAACTACCAGGATCTCCCATTTTCGTGGGCAGACGGTTTTGCAGAACGGCGGAACAAGTCTCATTCATCACCACACACGATATATCCTCGAGCTTCTGTTTATTTGAGAGGATATCCTTAAGGAATTTCGCATACTTTGGCATCTGGGCCAAGGCTTCAACAAACGGTATATTGATGTGTAGTTGCTTAAACAACTCAAGGAACTTACCGTATTGTTCTTCATTCTTCTGCTTCTTCAGCCTGCCTGGATAAGGTACCGGAGGAGTGTAATCTTTGACTGGCTCCTGGACTTGTGCTGTACTTGCTGGGCGTAGCCTGGCTTGCACCTCGTCCGGTGTGTCAGTCGGGACCGCTTCAGTGATCGGTACTGAGTCCGATATGACGGGTCCGGTAGTTTTTCCACTCCTGGTCATCACAGCATTTACATCCCTCTGTCCGCCCGGGTTTGGTTCTGTATTACCCGGGAGACCGCCTGGGGGTCTTTTGGACATCATCTGTGCCAGCTGACCAACCTGATTCTCGATATTCTGAATCGAGGCCTTCTGACTCCTCATTTCTCCCTCGTTAGCCAGAAAACGATCTTCGCTTTGTTGGTATCGTTTTTCAGAGCTAGAGAGAAGCTGAGCCATCATATCCTCCAGCTTGGAACTAGACTGAGGGGCCTGCTGCTGGGAGCTACTCCCAGTGCCCTGATTCTGGTACGAATATGGACGCTGCTGGTAGGGTTGATTGTACTGCTGGTACTGCTGACCCTGCTGAGGCGCTGGAGCACGCTGAGTGAACCCCAATGGGTTCTGATTTCCTGCATTCGCTCGCCACCCAAAATTTGGGTGATTTCTCCATCCGGGATTATAGGTGTTGCTGTACGGGTTGTTCTGCGGCCTCACTTGATTACTCACAAAATCTACCTCTTCATGGCCCTCATATACGACTCCCTGAAAACATGCCCCAGGCTCGTGTGACACTCCGCACTGTTCACATCCCGAGCCAGCATGTGCAATCATCTGGGACTTGTCGAATCTCGATGTAAGAGCCGAGAGTTGTGCAGTAATGGCCGTGTAATCGTCTACAACATGAACTCCTGAGCGAGATGATGATGATGTTGCCCGACCTCTATCTCCATCCCGACGCGAGCTGGATTTCAACGCAGCTTTTTCGATAATATCATACGCTTCAGTCGGCGTCTTAGTTCCAAGATCGCCGCCCGCGTTCACGTCTAATCGCTCCTGCGTGTTATAGTTGAGCCCCTGATAGAACGTCAAAACCAGCTGTCGCTTGGAGAAGCCATGATGTGGCACATCAATCAATAAATCTTTGAATCTCTCCCAAGCTGCATGCAACGACTCGCCCTCGTCCTGGCGAAAGGAAACAATCCGGTTCCGTAGTTTGTTCGTTTTCTCAGGCGGAAAATATTTCTGCATAAACTGCTCCGCCAACTGATTCCAGGTCCTGATGGACCCGGCAGGAAGTGACATAAGCCAAGCTCTAGCTTTATCACGCAACGAAAACGGAAACAACCTCAACCGAATCGCATCCTCCGAAACACCAGTCATCCTAAATGTCGAACAAATAGCAAGAAAAGCAGCGATATGCCTCCCGGGATCCTCATGCTCACGTCCGTCGAACTGCACCGAATTCTGCAACATGTTAATAACACTAGATTTAATTTCAAAATTAGGTGCATCTATAGTGGGCTGAAGGATACTCGGCTCCAGGCCTGCCCTTCCGGGCTGATTTGTTTCATTCAATGGTCGGTCGTCGTCCGCCATGACGACTCTCTCCTCGTCCTCTAAGCTTTCGTCTTCAGAGATAATCACCGGCTCGTCAATTGCATTTGCAATGCGTTGTGCAACGACGAGTGACCTTTCGCGCAGCCTCCTACTTCTTCTAAGATTATGCGCTGGTTCGTCAGTCGGCTCAGCAATAGCGGGCGCGGGAGTTGAGGACATCAACCTGCAAACGAAACACTGACACAATGAATATTTTATTAATAAAATAATGCTGTTTTTTTTTTAGAAGCAGAATATGTATAAATATAGGCTGTAAAATTTATAAAAATCCGAAAATGGGCCGAAATTTTTATAAAAATTAAAGCAATGGAAATAATCGAATCGGCTAGTTTAAAAACGATTTTTAAGAGCCGAAAACTCAAAGAATAAATGAATAAATAAATCCGGATTTGAACAAATAAATAGAATAAAAATTTACAAGTGTACAAAACAATCACAAAAAATGAATAAATTGAATTAAAAGCAAGAAATATTAACAAATAAATCAACAAATAAACAATCACGAAAATATACACAAATATTAACAAGTATATACGCCGATAACACAATGACTCGGGTCGTTCCTAAAACTCGCCATTTCCCCGGCAACGGCGCCAAAAACTTGGTACGTGCGTGACTACACATATTTTTACAATGAAATTACACACGAATTGGTTTTAAATTTATAAAAGTGATTATTACTTTTACATCAAAACACACACGAAAGAAGCAAGTGTACCCCGTCATATATGTAGTAAAGTATCGGTAAGAACCAAGTATCGATCCACGGAAATGGGCGGAGAAATAATACTAGACCTTTGTCACTAAATTACCGGTAAAAACATAATTTGTTTTGGTTTTTAATTAAACTAAAGTAAGCATAAATAAATACTTATAAATCATAGTAAATTATATATACATAGCCTTGCTTAATACACAACCGCAGCATGTCAACTAAGTCAGTTTTGGCATTTAGAAGCATTCGGTCAATTTTCCATTTCGAGACAATTAGTATCCCTTTCGGGAATCCTAACATGACAATCATTCGGAAAGTTAAAACGATAAACACACTTTAACCACCTAAAATTGTTCTTTAACGTGCGATTGATAAATGTCTACAAAAATCTCCTAAAAATAAGTTAGTCATCCGTTAGGAGTTTTCTAACCTCACTTAATCAAGGAAAGCAACACCGATAAACACAATGCAGCCACCGAGACAAGCATAAACTAGATTAAATCACAACCGAGTTCATTTTACAAATCTTACACATAAATTCACCAAGATAGCAATTTTGGCCAAAACTACTAACTAGGCTAACAAATCATGGCAAGAATCCGTAACAACACCATCTAACCCGTTAGAGTCCTTCCGTGAGGGCAAGCTCTCTTGATTAATAATAATTGCATTTTATTAAACCACTAACCCGTTAGAGTATCATGGTGCCTACATTTTAACCAAGTTAAACTAGTTAACCAAATTAAAAGTTTACTAATACATGATTAAATAAGCTTCATTTTGCAACTATCTTACCTAACCAAGCACCAATCATCCAACACAATTACTTATAATCAAGAAATCAATATCAATAACGAGGTTGCAAACTAATCATCAAAGATAGTCATAGAAAATACTTCAAAATGTCATTACAAACATAGATTAACATACTAATCAAGCAAGGGATTGTTGTGTTTTTGCCCAAAGGCTTACATTAATACATAATAATCAGTCTAAATGCTTGAAATATAACAAAAGTATGGAAATATTTGAGAAACCAAACCATAAACAAGCATAAGAATGAGAATCTGGATAGTAAATGAGCAAAACCGGGCAATGTGGCTTGAATCCGAGTGAAAGCAGCAGCCTTCGGAGCCTCAAAATCGCCTGCAGAGCTCCCAAAATGTCCAGAGTTACTACTAAAATGGTGCTGTTCTGTTTAAATGCTTTTTCGAAGTTGCACGGCCGTTCTTCCGATCGCACGACCGTGCACTTTAAGCATTATTGGTGGTGGGCCACCATACTGCATGACGTCACAGATCGTTGACTGGTCTTCGGTCACGCACGGTCGTTCTTGGTTTGGCACGACCGTTCCTTTCCGAGGTTTGAGTTGCACGCTCGGTTCTTTGGTCGTTCTTTTCCGGGTTTATGTTTGACCTCGGATCCGCACGGTCGTTCTTGGCATGGAACGACCGTTCCTTATCGGGCTTGCCTTCAGTGCCTTGCACGGTGAGTTGCACGCCTGGTTCACTGCCGGATCTTCTTGGTTTGTCGGATATGCACGGTCGTGCATATGGCCGCATGACCGTGCCAAACGCCCAGGTCAGTCTTTTTCCACAGAATCTTCGCAGCTTCATCGTTTTGTCCGGGAAGTCCTCGTTTTTGGTATCATCTCGTCTGGTATGCTGTTTTAGGCCTGTAAACTAAAATGTAGATAATTAAGTATCCGAATGACGGTTTTACGGCCGAAAACGCATAAAATGGGGGTAAAACGGGGGACTAAAATATGTGTAAATTAGCGAATATCAATGAGTCAGAAATTTGGTCCAATTAAATTTCAACAACGTTTTAAGTAGATAATCGTCAACTAGGTTTTACCCCCCTTGAGTTTTAGGGGTCCTGATCCTGATTCCGATTGTTCTGAAACTTTCAGGGTTTGTGTAGAATTACTTGGGTGTCTTAATTTGGTTTTCGTATTGAATAAAATAATATAATAAATAGTGTTTTGACGAGGGTTGTTACAGGCGGAAACCTCTTAAATTCTAAATTGGGGACAATGTTCTATTAAAAGTATCACCCTAGAAAGGTGTGATGAGATTTGGAAAGAAGGGCAAGTTGAGCGCGAGATACATTGGACCATTCGAGATAATCGAATGTGTTGGTTTCGTGGCTTATAGGCTTAAGCTACCTGAGGAACTCAGTGGAATTCGTGATGTGTTCCACATATGCAATTTAAAGAAATGTCTAGCCGATGGGTCGCTAGCAATATCGCACCATGATGTGTAGATTGATGAAAACCTGAGGTTCATTGAGAAACTGATTTTGATCGAGGATCGACAGGTTAAAAAGCTCCAAAAGAAAATGATCTCCATCGTGAAAGTTAAATGGGATGCCCATCGTGGCCCCGAATATACATGGGAGGTTGAGTCCAATATACGACAGACGTACCCCTATCTTTTCGAATAAAATCTCGAGATCGAGATTTCTTTTAAGAGGGTAAGGATGTAACACCTCGGAAATTTTAGCGAATTATACGGCAACACGTGTCCAATTAATTTTCAAATATGCCAATTATTTGGACGAGAGGGACTAGAAGTGTAAATTTGTGGAGGGACCATTTATGTCAACATGCCAATTAATTTGGCCTATGAGTGACCCTTACGGACCGCAAGGCTTAAAGCCTTATGGACTGTAAGGTGATTAAAACATTGTTACTGGCAAGCGGTACGGACCGTAAGGCTTATATGCTTACGGACCATAAGAGATTCAAAACCATGGGCGCTTAAAGTGCTTACAGACTGTAAGCCTGAGACCCTTACGGTTCGTAAGGCTCGGTGCTGGCAGATTTCACTTTCAGACCAAGGCAGTCTGCATTGCTGCCACATCTCTCGCATTTTGCCACTCTTGTGCAGCTTCTAACACCTCATTGAACACCTGGAGACATCCTAGAACACTCCTTAACACCTGGCTTGATCTCACTTCCCTCATTCAAGTATAAATAGCACCATAAGTTGTACTTTGTTTCTTGCACCATTTCAAAATCTTTCTGTCTACTCTCTCTACTAGAGTTTCTTCTTCATAGAGGACTCCTCTGAGTTCAAGCTTCATCCTAGAAAGTGTTCCTTCTCTTCTCATTTCTTTTCTAGGCTAAGTAATTAGCCGAAAGTCAAGCAAATTGACTTTTGCTTTGACTTTCGGTTATGACCATTATGGTCCAGCCATTGTTCAAATTGAACATGGCTATGTGATTGTAATATGGTTGGAGATAATCCCATAAGAGGGAACCTCCTGAAGATCACGATAAGTTGGTCAAATGACGGGTCAAAGTTATAATAAAATGAAAGTCAAAACGCAGTTTTTCGGAAAACTTATAAACATCTAAACTCATATTTTTGACATTATATCAGTCACTATAACATATTAGAACGTTTCTAAACATGTTCTACCCGTCATTTCCAATTTATAGTCCAGTTCGCAACCGAAAGTCAAGCAGTTTGACTTTTGCTTTGACTTTCGAATATGACCCGATTTAGCTAAGTTAGCTACTGATTTGAAGTTGCATTATGGTCATATTTATGTATGGAATAACCCTCTGAGATTATACCATTTGATCATAATCAGTTGTTGGATTTTATGTAAGTTCTTGAATTATGCCATAAAAATACCAATTTTATCCTTTTGTGCATAAAATGGTTTTAAACCATAATGAACTAAAAAAATGGAATACCTACTGATATGGTATCGTAATAATCATGTTTTGGCATAATAAATTGACATTTACTCATCTGATCACCCGATACCGCCTATGCACGTATGGTTGACTTGTATAACTTAGTTATGCAAGTTAACCGAATTGGGTTAATTCTTTTCATTTTCACTTCAAATCCAGAATGTTATATTATTTACCCATATTATACAAGTCATAGTACTTGTGAGGGTTTAAACTACTTTCTATCCGGTCACTGCTTAATCTAGCGTACTGTACCATTTTCTTATATATTAGTTAACCGGTCCAAGTCTATGACTTGAATAGGACCCGTTAACATTCTAATTGGTTATTATACCATTTAATTCAGACTAAGGGCATCCAGTAAATCGCAACATTACTTGTTATTTTGTTTGACCGGTTGTGCTTATATATTGTCTTTGGATTGTAACTAAAGTCATGTAAATACTCTTAACCTATTTTCCTTATACTGGCTTGGGATACGGTAAATTATTACCGCTTGGTCGGGTATGGGATTAATGACGGATTGTGTCTAAAAATCCAAATAACCCGTTTTAATTCATATTGCTTGATAACTTAAGCATTGGGGGTTAATGCGACCGTGTCCTGGATATCCTCGGCCCATTTAATTGCAAATGGCCACGACTTAAGCACGGTGTATAGGCATACACCCGACAGATGCTAATGCTATAATAAAACATTTTTCTTACTGATGCGTGTTAGTGTATATATGTTTTTAGATATATATTTAAGCCCTTTTTACACTTTTAGCCAAGTTTTAAATTTATAAAACACGATATTTACTAACACTAAGCACACATATGGGCAAGTGCACCCATCGTGGACGTAGTATAGTGTTGGTAAGATACCGAGGTCGTCCAAGGACACAAGAGCTTTTAATACCGGTTTATCCTCAACGTCTAATCAAATCAAAAAGTTAGAAAAATGTTTTAAACTAAGAAAAATAAAAACTAACTAAATGCTGAAAAATAAAAATAAAATAAAAACAGATAGACAAGATGAATCACTTGGATCCGACACGTGTATTACTATAACCTTTGATTATTTTCGCACTTTTGCACTTGTTTAAGAGATTATCTTAGTTATTGTAGTAGGCCCCTTTTTCGAAGGCGACGTTACCCTCAACCCAGTAGTTTGAGTCAGCAAGGATACAATCCTAAAGGGTCGGATTATTGAAAGATAATGAATTAAGTTATTAATGCAAATTATGGTAGGCCCCGCTTTCGGCGGTGACGTTACCCTCGGCTAAGTAGTCTGAGTCAGCAGGGATACAGTCCTAAATAGCCGGGTTATAGTATTAATAGTAGTTAGCTTATGAGGGGGTCAAAGAGTTTGGATCCCCGCCATCCAATACCTATGGGCATTGAAGGAGATCCTACTAAATTTGACCCAGGTCCCAAGCAGGACCTCTAAACGCTGAACAAGGGCAAGACCTTTACCAAACCGTTCCCTTAACCCCCGACCAGGTAGTCAACATACCTCCATATAGACCGTGGAGATATGAATGGTGAAAATCTTTTATTTTATATAGACAGTAAAATAATGCCAAGACACCACGGACAAACGATAAGGAAAGATCACCTTCAACATAAGTAACTAGTTATTAAAGTCATTAATACAAAACCAAATAAAAAGTGCAAAAGATTAAAAATAAAAAGTATTATACTAAACACTTGTCTTCACCAAGTGATGTAAGAGACTTAGGCAAACATGGCCTTGATTGTCAAGAACTCTTACGATCAATCTTGGATCCCGAGACGACTCACACACTCTATGATGGACAATGGATGATGGTGGTGGATGATGGTGTTATGGTGGTGATGGGTGGTGGATGAAGTGTGAGAGAGGTGGTGTGCCAAGGGATGAGAGAGAATGAAACCAAGCTCCTCTATTTATAGGCTGAACAGAACGCTGGACACGGCCCCGTGTCCGCTGGACACGGCCCCGTGCCCGTCTGACATTCTCTCTCTTCATTAATTGTAATTGCGAATTACAATTAATGCGCCTGCTGTACTTTCAACACGCCCCCGTGTCCGCTGGGCACGGCCCCGTGGTGAGCAATGGAAGCTTCTACTGGTTTGTCTTTTCTGCTGCTTCCTGGGCACGCCCCCGTGTTCACTGGACACGGGGCGTGTTCAGACTTCTGTTCTCTTCTCTTTGTCTTGGGAGGTGACGTTGAGGGTCCGGGCAGTTTACTTTTGTCCCTTTTCTTGTATTTATGGTAGAATTAGTGGTCTTTTTGCTTCTTTTGTGATTTTGAGCTCATTTCATCCTGAAAATACAAAAGGAAGACAAAAACACTCTTTTTCCAACATTAGTACTTAAAAAGGGTTAGTTTTATGCCTTAATTGATGTGTTTTATATGTTGCATTTTACACACATCAAATACCTCCACACTTGAACTTTTGCTTGTCCTCAAGCAAAACTCTTTTAATGTGGCTTACACTCCCAAATGGAATAGGTAGAAGAGAAGTTTTTAACTTGTCCTAGAGTGTCGGGAATCCAAGGTTTGTATAGGTTCTATTTTTATTTTATTTACAATCTTATTCGTCATGGTTTATTTTGAACTTTTCATAAGATAAACTACTTATTTGGGCATAGCATGCCTTATTAAAACTCCATTTATATACAAGTTCACATACCTCACGGGAGATCACTCAATCACTCGGCCGAAGGTGTATATTTAAGTGAATCGCTCGAGAGCGGCACGGATTTACATTCTCCATATGCTTGCCAAGCGATCAATCCTCCTCCTTTTTAACTTTTTACCTTTGTAAATATCAAGAGGTCTTTTGGGGTGAAGGCTTGGGTTTAAAGGTGGGTGGTTGGTTAGTGGTTAGTAAAAAGGGCGAAAATCGTAACAAGTGTCGGTTTTCGTGAAATACCTTATTTTTGGTGACATTTATTTTTGAAGTATTTCTCCAAACAAGCTTTTTGTAGCTTAAGTTTGTTTTTGACTTCATTCATTTTTTTTTTTTTTTTTCGTCACTTAAAGGGTATGTTTATGAAAAACCGAGTTTGTTACTAAAATAAAGGTGAAAAAAAATAAAAAAGGTTTTTGGTGGGTAAAAAAAAATTTGTTTTGGGGGTAATGAAATGAAAAGTTTAGGCTCAAAGGGGTTTTCTAGGGGGGTTTTGGGTAGGTAAAAAAATTGAAAAATAATGGTTTTGAAAGAAAAATAGTTAGTCCTAATGCCTCCATCATTTACTTACTTGGGTTTAAGTTGGTAAGGACCGGGAATGTATCGTCGTGGCAAGTTCTAGATTTGTAAAGGCCGAGCGGCTATTCACACAAGAAACGAAAAATGAGCATTTAATCTAAATATGTGTATTTTTATGCTCAATAAAGGCTCAAAACTCACTTTTTGTGGGAATGGGTTTTTAATGTGACCAAGCATATATAATCGAATTTTAGCTAGACTTGTTATACCGGTTCATAATTTTCTTATGTTAGTTCTTTTTATCACGACGCTATCGGTTGTAAGTTTGTAAAAATATAACCCTTTTATAACTTGTTATTCCCAACTTAAACTAAGACAAGTAAATAATAAAAAAAATGAAAAAGTTTTTGAAAAAATTTGGGTGTTTAGCGGTTCCAATAGAGTTTTGTGTAAGGCTTGTTTTAGGAGTTTGCAAAATTCCAAGGTTTTAGCATCCCCCCCACACTTAATTTACACATTGTCCTCAATGTGTCCAAAAATAAAGTTTTTGGTTGATTAGAATATGTAAAAGTGTGT
Organism: Helianthus annuus; assembly: GCF_002127325.2. Classification (NCBI taxonomy): domain Eukaryota; kingdom Viridiplantae; phylum Streptophyta; class Magnoliopsida; order Asterales; family Asteraceae; genus Helianthus; species Helianthus annuus. The sequence goes on from NC_035443.2 coordinate 27,413,066, forward strand.
TTAAAAACAAAGATTTGTGTTACTGGCGCTCTGGACACGGCCCCGTGTTGACCGGGCACGGCCCCGTGGTCAAGTGCCAGTAACAAAAATTATAAAAGTGAAACAGAAGCCTGGACACGGGGGCGTGTTCGCTGAACACGGCCCGTGTCCAGTTACCTGAACTGGGTGATTTCCTGCAGGGGGCTCAGCACGGGGCCGTGTTGGTTGGGCACGGCCCGTGTGGAGCCTTCTGTTATGGAGATTTTTGTCGGTTTGTTCTGTTCTTCTGCATGGTTCCATTTTTTTCTCGTTCCCTTTTTCATCCATTACCACCATGAGTGTGATTTATTCTGCAAAAACTAAAAGATTAAACTAAACTAAGGATAGGTCCGCGGAATGCCTCCGTGGTGCGCCACGTTTATAAGGGTCCTTGGCTAGACCCAATTCCCGGTCACACGTCTTTTGATTGGGGTGCCTTGCCTCCCAAGTTACACCGTCGGAGAGCGGCATCCAAGCTTGAGTCGATAACCTTCATGTAGTGGATCGGGTCGTCATCCTCTATTCTTTTCCCAACTCCGAACTTTACCTCATCGTCCCCATATCTCAAAGTTAGTGTCCCGTCATTCATGTCCACTACTGCTTGTGCGGTGGCAAGGAAAGGTCTCCCTAGAATAAGAGGGACCTCGGTGTCTTCCTCCATGTCGAGTATGACAAAGTCAACAGGATAAACGAATCTGCTTACCCTTACCAAGACATTCTCGATGACACCTTGCGGGAACTTGACCGATCGATCCGCGAGTTGTATGCTTATTTTTGTGGGGCTTGTGGTTCCCAAGCCAAGCCTTTTGAACATTGAAGAGGGCATGAGGTTAATGCTAGCCCCTAAGTCGGCCAAGGCATTGCGAACGGGAGATTCCCCTATTGAGCACGGAATCGTGAAACTTCCGGGATCGATTTTTTTTTCGGGTAGTTTATTGAGCACGAGGGCAGAGCATTCTTCGCCTAAATTAACTAATTGCAAATTTTCAATTTTCTTTTTATGTGTAAGGAAGTCCCTCATAAATTTAGAGTATTTGGGCATTTGGGTTAGGACTTCGATAAAAGGAATATTGACATGCAATTGTTTTAGCAAACTTTCGAATTTTGCGAATTGCTCGTTGGTTTTTTGACGAATTAACCTACCGGGGTACGGAACCCGAGGAGCCTTGGTAGGCTCTGTTGATGGGGGAGGGTCCTTCTCCTGCAGATTTGTTGGCGTTGATTCTTCCACGGCTGGAGGTACTTCTGCAGGCCCTACGGTCCGGTTTCGTAGCGTGATGAGGTGAACTTGCGCCTTCGGGTTGGTTTCGGTATTGCTGGGTAATGCGCGTTGTGGTCTTTCGGAAAAATTTTGAGCTAGTTGATTTATTTGTTTTTCTATGTTTTGAATGCTAGCCTGTTGATTCCTAAAGTTTGATTCTAATTGTAGGAATCTTTCCGAATTTTTCTTGTCAGTGTCAGAGACGAGGCGAGATATAGTATCTTCGAGCCTTTCTCTTCCACTTTGTTGTTGAGTGAAATTTTGTGACTCATTTCTTGATTGCTGAAAGTTTGTTCGTTGTGGTTGTTGGTTACTACTATTGCCGGGCTCCCTCCAACCAAGGTTTGGGTGGTTTCGCCATCCTTGGTTGAAAGTCCCTGTTGGAGGACCCGACGGCCTAGGTCTATTATCAATGTAGTTTACCATTTCTTGTTGATCGTCCGTTTCTTTCATGCAACTCCAATTTTCATGTGACCCACCACACCCCTCATAAGCCATAACCGAGACTGTTTTTGTCATTTCTAATTTTTTTATTTTTGAAGAAAGGGCCTCGATTTGGGCTTGTAACGAGGTGCTTTCGTCTACCTTATGGGCGCCCGGGGCGATAGTTTTATTTCCCCGGGGAGTGTGCCATTGAAAATTGGTTTGAGCAATTTCCTCAATCTGATTATATATTTCGTGTGGGCGTCGATTACCTAAAAGTCCCCCGGAGCTAGAATCAAGTGTCTGCCTAGTATGTGGCAACAACCCATTGTAGAAAGTGGATACTTGTTGCCATATTGCGAGGCCGTGATGGGGACACTTGCGTAATAGCTCCTTGAACCTTTCCCAAGTTTCATACAAGGATTCCCCGTCCTCTTGTGAGTATGTGTTAATTTCAGCCATTAATTTAGCAGTTTTGGAAGGAGGGAAATACTTATATAGAAATTTTTGGGCTAGTTCATCCCAGGTGTTTACCGATCCAGCTGGGAGGGTGTTGAGCCAAGCTTTTGCTCGGTCTTTTAGTGAGAATGGAAACATACGAAGGCGGATGGCGTCGTTCGATGCTCCATTGATCCGAAATGTATCACATATTTCTAAGAAATTAGTTATATGTAGATGGGGATCCTCGTCCGCGAGCCCGTGAAAGGTTGCGGAGTTTTGGAGCATTTGTATCAAGTGCGGTCGAAGTTCGAAGTTATTGGCTTCGACATTCGGGGCATTGATAGCGGCGCCGAGATTACCTACGGCGGGCCGTAAGTAATCCATGAGGGTACGTTGGTCCGCCATTGGGGGTGGGTCACCCGAAACTTTCTCTTGGTTTTTGGCTTTTAACCTTTTTCTGAGAAAGCGTTCGGGTTCTTCTAATGGTTCCTTTATGTCTTTATTGGAACTGGAGCTCATACACTACGCGAGGTTGGCGTCGGGTTCCAAGTCCTGCAATAAAAACAGAAAAGAATGTTGGTCAGAAGGTTCACCACGGCCCCGTGTCGAGCGAACACGGCCCCGTGGTCGGAGGTACAGTGGTTGTTTTTCAGATCCCAGTTACTGGAAGTTGGACACGACCCCGTGTTGCACCGACACGGCCCCGTGGTCAGCCTTCTGTTAACTTGAAAAACAAAAACTGCCAGTAATGTTGCTGAGCACGGCCCGTGTCCGACCAGGCACGGCCCCGTGCTGAGCTCTGCAGAAGCTGAAAAATCTAAAAAAAAAAAATCCTAAAAATTAAAGAAAAATAAAAAGATGATTAGGCCGTTGATTCCTAACTTTCTTAAAATCCTTGTGTCCCCGGCAACGGCGCCAAAAACTTGATGCGTGTTAGTGTATATATGTTTTTAGATATATATTTAAGCCCTTTTTACACTTTTAGCCAAGTTTTAAATTTATAAAACACGATATTTACTAACACTAAGCACACATATGGGCAAGTGCACCCATCGTGGACGTAGTATAGTGTTGGTAAGATACCGAGGTCGTCCAAGGACACAAGAGCTTTTAATACCGGTTTATCCTCAACGTCTAATCAAATCAAAAAGTTAGAAAAATGTTTTAAACTAAGAAAAATAAAAACTAACTAAATGCTGAAAAATAAAAATAAAATAAAAACAGATAGACAAGATGAATCACTTGGATCCGACACGTGTATTAGTATAACCTTTGATTATTTTCGCACTTTTGCACTTGTTTAAGAGATTATCTTAGTTATTGTAGTAGGCCCCTTTTTCGAAGGCGACGTTACCCTCAACCCAGTAGTTTGAGTCAGCAAGGATACAATCCTAAAGGGTCGGATTATTGAAAGATAATGAATTAAGTTATTAATGCAAATTATGGTAGGCCCCGCTTTCGGCGGTGACGTTACCCTCGGCTAAGTAGTCTGAGTCAGCAGGGATACAGTCCTAAATAGCCGGGTTATAGTATTAATAGTAGTTAGCTTATGAGGGGGTCAAAGAGTTTGGATCCCCGCCATCCAATACCTATGGGCATTGAAGGAGATCCTACTAAATTTGACCCAGGTCCCAAGCAAGACCTCTAAACGCTGAACAAGGGCAAGACCTTTACCAAACCGTTCCCTTAACCCCCGACCAGGTAGTCAACATACCTCCATATAGACCGTGGAGATATGAATGGTGAAAATCTTTTATTTTATATAGACAGTAAATCAATGCCAAGACACCACGGACAAACGATAAGGAAAGATCACCTTCAACATAAGTAACTAGTTATTAAAGTCATTAATACAAAACCAAATAAAAAGTGCAAAAGATTAAAAATAAAAAGTATTATACTAAACACTTGTCTTCACCAAGTGATGTAAGAGACTTAGGCAAACATGGCCTTGATTGTCAAGAACTCTTACGATCAATCTTGGATCCCGAGACGACTCACACACTCTATGATGGACAATGGATGATGGTGGTGGATGATGGTGTTATGGTGGTGATGGGTGGTGGATGAAGTGTGAGAGAGGTGGTGTGCCAAGGGATGAGAGAGAATGAAACCAAGCTCCTCTATTTATAGGCTGAACAGAACGCTGGACACGGCCCCGTGTCCGCTGGACACGGCCCCGTGCCCGTCTGACATTCTCTCTCTTCATTAATTGTAATTGCGAATTACAATTAATGCGCCTGCTGTACTTTCAACACGCCCCCGTGTCCGCTGGGCACGGCCCCGTGGTGAGCAATGGAAGCTTCTACTGGTTTGTCTTTTCTGCTGCTTCCTGGGCACGCCCCCGTGTTCACTGGACACGGGGCGTGTTCAGACTTCTGTTCTCTTCTCTTTGTCTTGGGAGGTGCCGTTGAGGGTCCGGGCAGTTTACTTTTGTCCCTTTTCTTGTATTTATGGTAGAATTAGTGGTCTTTTTGCTTCTTTTGTGATTTTGAGCTCATTTCATCCTGAAAATACAAAAGGAAGACAAAAACACTCTTTTTCCAACATTAGTACTTAAAAAGGGTTAGTTTTATGCCTTAATTGATGTGTTTTATATGTTGCATTTTACACACATCACTTACCCTTTATGGGGATACCCTTTTATGGGTTAAATTGGCATGTCGGTTAATCATGTTATCGGAGTTTAGTTCCAGGCTCCATATGTATTGACAAGCTTGTAATACTGATAACAAGAGACATATTTTATCCCAAGTTATTTATGAAAATATATGTGCCATAGTGTACATAAAAATGATTTTGAAATATTTTCAAAATGTGTCGGTTATTTGTATTTACCAGTGTAAACTGACGTATCTTCAAAAGACTAAGCGCATGTTGCAAAGTAGGTAAATAGGCTGGAAGCTGCCCAGTAATTGCTTAAGTGGAATTTGCAACTCCATGCAAGATGCTTAGTAGTATGTTTATGTAATCATTTGTTTATCCGATCCGCCTGCGAATCTTTATACCCTTTGGTCTGTATAAATATTTGAACATTTGGACATTTGGACATTTGTAATTTGTAATAGTATTTTATACTCTCAATACTTCCACTGTGTTATTATGAATATTTATATCAGTTTGTCATATACCCCAAGTCCGGGCCCACCGGGAAATCAGGGTGTGACACAGATGTTTAAAAATATTCATATACTTCAGACTTATCTTTCACCAAACAAATCCACACTACCCTTGAGTAATGATCAACTATACTAAGAACATACTTAAACCCTTCTCTACTAACCACCCTATATGGTCCCCAAACATCTAGATGAACCAATTCACCTAAACAGGTAGTTTTATGATCACTCAATGGAAGTGGTTCTCTATGTTGCTTTGCTTTATGACATATCTCACAAGGAACATTATGTTCAATTACTTTAATATTCATATTATCATGTAAAGGTTTAATAGCTTGATCAGAAGGATGTCCTAATCTAGCATCCCACAAATTATTAACATTACTATTACTACTACACACCTTAATAGAAGTACATGAATTTCCATAAAAGTACAGACCATCAACCTGTCTACCAGTCACTAGGGTTTTCTTTGTTAATAAGTCCTGAATGTAACTAGAATGTTCATCAAAACAAACAGATAGTTTATTATCTTTAGCCAATTTATGAACAGAAATCAAGTTAATACAATAAGCAGGAACAACAAACACATCTTGCAAAACAACACCATTTGTAAGTTTCAAACTGCCAATTTCAGTTACTAAAACATCAGTTCCATTTGGTTGTTCAGCTCTTATATTTAAGTTAGAAACATCTACAGACTCGGTTAACAAATCACTATCTTTAACCGTGTGTTGGTTTACATCTGAATTTATTATCCAACTAGAATCCTTCCCACTACCAAACAAATTTGCAAAACAAAAAATGGGTTTGTAAAACAAATTAGCACAAAAGAAACTTTTAGAACTACCTAAGTCATTGTGACTCTGAGCAGCACCAACTTCACTACTTTTATCAGATAACAAACTTAACAACCTAGACATTTGTTCAGCAATTAAAGACGCATGTACACTAGTTTCAGAAACACAACTGTTATTAGTTACAGCTGCCCTCTTTCGCTGTCCCCCTCTTGGTTTCATCCAAGAGGGATATCTAAAAATTTGAAAACATTTGTCCACTAAATGACCAACCTTATTACAGTTGGTACATTTTAATGACTGGTTTGTACTCTTATTTCCTTTTTTATGAAATCACCTTGAGTTATCTTAGAAGCAAAACCAATTGTTTGACTTCCTATCATTTCCATAATTTCTATGTGATTCCTCCTTAGAAACTATGGCAAATGCCTCTTTAACAGTAGGCACTGTTTCTTTTGTCAACAAGTTAGTTCTTACACTTTGATAAATATTGTCCAATCCCATTAAAATTGGATCAGTTTAATCATTTGATTAAAGTTATTAAAAGATATGGATGCTTGACTGGAAAAAGAAGGTAGTTGCAAAATTTCATCCAATTGTTTCCACATTATATTAAGTTTATGATAATATTCAGACACACTCAAACCACCTTGATTAAAACATTTAATTTTCTGATAAAGGTTAAACACAACAGAACCTTCTACTTTATCATACATTTCTTTTAATTCTTTCCAAACCTTAGATGCTAAACTAGAATAAACGTGACCCAAGTATAACTCCTCTGAAATAGAATTTAACATCCAAGTTAAAACTACTGAATTACATCTATCCCACTTGGATGCAAGCACTTCATGAGTATCAGATTTAACACAAGTTCCATCAATTAAGCCATACTTGTTTTTAACCCTAAGTGCCAATATTATTGAATTAGCCGATACCCTGTAATTTTTAGTTCCCTATAACTTTATACTAGTTATAGTTAAATTCACAGTATCACTAGCATGCAAATATAATGGATTACTAACATCCAACTTACTAATCTGAGTACCTGAAGGATTACCCTCTGGTTCACCCATTATACACTAACTAACAATCAGAAGATACAATACACAAAATAGTTAGCAACAAGAATTCAAGGAGAAAAAAAACTGTCACAACAGTTAACAACAAAGAGCACAAAAACGTCAAAGCAAATAAAGCGGATACAAAACAAACATAACAAGAAATAGACTCACACATGCGAATCCAAGACAAGGAGTCAGATCAGAGGTTCATCACTCAAAAGGTGCCTCTGCAAACTATGTCAAATAAGCCTCCTAGACCTAGAAGACACAACAAACAAGAACAACACAAATGCAACAGAGTGAGCCCTTTCTGTGTCCCAAATCTAAACCGGTCCAACTACCCCGACAACAGTAATACTAGACACGAAACAATATGCAAGTGCGACAAGAAAGGAAATAAAGATATAAACGGTACAGACTCACAGCGGTGCGTATAACTCCCAGCAAGAGCTATCCGTAACCTTCACTTAGGGTTACGAAATAGAACCAAAGAAATAATATGCCAATAATCTATTGATTTGCCTTATAACCATCAAGGGTTACAAAGACCAATGAGACATCTTCAGTTCGTCCAAGAAACTCCAAACCCTAAAGAAAGTGATATTGTAGAAGATATGGCACGAACACCAAGGCACTCAAATCTTTTTTAATCGACAGAAAGAGTAACTGCCAAGATTCATAGATAATTACCAAGAAGACACAGATCTGTCAAGAATACATAGCGGACTGAAAGAATAAACCTTAGAATCTTCGATATTCACCCAAGAGCTAATCAAGCTCTGGTACCATATTATAAAACATGGATTTGAACATAGATCTTTAAGATATCACAAATACCCAAACCAAGAATTTATTAACCCTGGATAACAATCTGAACATATACAAAGATGATAAATCACTCGAACTACACTCACAAGTTTATCAACACGATAATCTGATCATCAACTAACAGAGATCTATGCTAATACCTAACAGATTCAAGATGAATCTGTACTCTAGCAGAAACCCTAGGTTTGATGAGTAAGATGAGAGATATAACAAACTGAGTTAATGAATGAACAAAAAGATCTGGAACCTTCCTTTTATACAACCGCAACAAAGTCACTGGACGACTTCAGCCTTCAAGCCTAGTCCAAAAAATTATACCTGAAAACAGAACAAAAAATTATTTGTTATTACTATACATATAAATGTAAAAAAATAAATAAATGTATCTGTATAAAATACATAAAATTTAATATAAGTCATTGAAATGGTATGAATGTTATGAATTTTAACAAACTAGCTAACGATTAACTGTCATTCTCAGACTTTTACATAATACTGTTCATGTGATCTTTCTTAATGATCAAGTGGTAAAAAGTTATGTGGAAAGATATTGGTAGAAGTTAACCTAAACTTTAGTATTAGTTCTAATTATTATTAGTTTAAAGGTCTAAGATCATTCACAATGGATCCTCAATATTCATGTGAGTGTAACTTCTATATCTTTTAGAGTGATTGTAAATGGTTGTGAGTGGAGGAGAGTGTCGCAACCCTCGACTCCTACCCGGGAGCGGGCGGCCGCGAGCCTTAGAGCGGGAGCGGGTGGTATCGGTGTTTATTAAGTTGGCAGTGGAATACATCAGGACCATAGTTAGGAAATATTTTTATCAGAGTAAAACACCAAACTTTTTATAAGAATAATTCATGGGAATAAAACCCAAATTCATTTGATAATACATTGATAGGGATAAACCCTAATTATTGAAAACAAAATGACTTGTTTATTTTAGGTAACTTTTATAGCCACTATCCCAAGCCTTCAGTGCTCTCCAGCTGGCTTCTATTGGGCTTTCACATTATGTTACCTGAAACGCGTTTTAAAAACATTTTGTCAGCAAGAGCAAGAAATACTGGTGAGTGCATCCCAATTTAATCAAAATGGTTTTAACACTATAACAGAATTGAGGGCAATCCGTAATTACATTTGCTTGATCTAATCAATTACCCAATTGGTACTGTCAATCCGACTTGTGGGTCATATTACTCATTGGCTAACTCTTTGTCCAATGGTAACGTCTCACAAATTTTGTATATAAAACCCCAACATACCGGCAGTAATTGTTGACTTACAAATACTCAATTACTGTTAAGTATAATTTAAACAATTGAGGTTTTTATAAAAACAGTTTACAAAAAGCAGATGAACTCACATTGCAAGTTTAGATAATACTAAGGCTTCCTGAGAATCTCCTGGTTATTATCTATTAAATCAAATAATGCACACGTGTTAGTAAAATAACCCAATTCAATTTAACCGTACAACTCGAGACAGAAATTCCAATGACTGAGTCGGGCAGAGCCGACATGCATTACGGAAATTCTAAATCAACCGGGTGTACACACGAGACAGAATTCCAATGACTGAGTCGGGGCAGAGCCGACATGCATTACGAAATTCTAAATCGATCGTCTAAGGTAATAGCAGGGTTATAGTACTTACAACGAGGCAAAGTTTCGCTAAATAGTGGGTATTATGTTCGGGCAGAAGTTCTACTCCTAGAGAATTTAGAGAGAGAATCGGGAATTGAACAATTGAACAAATGAGCTCGAGACCTCCATTTATAGGCTATTTCGGGGGTCTGTCGCGCCCCGCGACAGCCAAAGCTAAGGCTTTCGCGGCCCGCAAGAGCCTCTAAGGCGGCCATAGCTTTGACTAGTCAGCAGAATAGCCTTGCCACATGTCTGCCACGTGGCACCCAACGTGACCGGATAAGAATTAGGCCGTCGCGCCCCGCGACAGACCAAAGGGTCTCCGTCGCGGCCTGCGAGCGACTGCCAGACATGGTTTTTGTTGATTTTTACAATATAGAGGTATAACGGGTCCAGTTTTCACGTATGGGATATATTTAGGGACATTTGGGAGTGTCATAAATACTTTTAGGAGGGTTGTTATAGAGAGAGAAAAGGGAGAAAAAGTTACTGTTCATTAGTAAGTTGTATGTTGTGATCAGAAAGGGGTTAAATGTTTATAAGTATATTAAAGTTATACCTGTGGATTCCAAACGAAGTGACGTTTGGGAATCAAGATTCATTGTTTTGTGGTAAAACTAGGTTTTGTTCAATCAGTTTTGGTTCTTGTTTTCCAACAATTGGTATCAGAACGAGTATGTATAATCGACCGACGGAGCACCTATTGTCAACACCGATCAAGAAATCAATATAATACACTAGAGCCGCAGTTGAATCAGAAATCGGTGAAAGCGTGAGTTTTGAAATAAGAAGCAGGCATCATAAATCGTCTTTATATATGATGATTGATTGAAGCTATCGATAAATTGAACCACATGAACATTAGTCGTCAAACTAAAATCAAACGACTTTGAAGATTGAAGCAGAAGATGATCAATCAGAACATTAGCAATTTGGATCGACTAATTGAATTTAAAATCAGGTTCGATCAAAAGGCGAAATTTGAAGGTTTTTCTTTCTTTCTTTTAAGAATCAAAGGATTATTTTTACTTTTTGAGTTTTAAACTTTGAAATTTGATTGGATTTTTTATTATATTTTTAATCACCGTTTTGGTTTTGATAGTCTGATAGTTGAACGACCAAATCAATGTATGTGCAAGGAAGCTCAAATCTGCTTTTGGATAAGCAACTATATAATTTGGATGTTAATCCTTTAACAGGTATTGTCATTGGATGTGGCATTTCCTGCCACAATGTTTGCAATAATTAACCATGGTAATGAAGTAATAATGTTTTTATCTTTCTGTTGAGACATATGGAACATGTGTTTAAAACTTTTAAAGGCTGGAGGAATCCCTGTGTTAATTTTACTCTAAAGCTATATTATTTTACTTCTTTGTATGCTTTATAGATTTTTAGATGATGGGTTGAAAATAATATAATCGGCTTAACAACCAAAACGAGAAAACTATGAAAAGTAATTAAATGTGTTTAAATAAACCTGGCAAATATATTGTTCCGATCCAATTGTTCATTTAATTCGCAGCCACTATCGAGTAGCTAAAGAAAACATTGGAAAGAAAGAAATAAGTGGTTTGGGCCTTACAAGTCTACTAGACTACTACAACAAAGAAAATCAATTTGGGCCATGGACAATTAAGTGGTCTGAATGAAGGTTTATTGGACTGATTGATGGGTTTATGTGGACCGGGACAATTTTTATTTTTTTGAACCGCTTAATATTTATCATCAATGGATTTGAGCACTGACCACATAGAAACGCAAAGTTTTATCCAACACTTTGATACCACTAGGTTAAAAGTCCTTTGTTGTGGACCGAGAAGATAAAAAAACAAAGAAATAAATAGCAAATGGTGGATTAATCATTTCAAGATCTTGTCTTTGGCCCACATCAGACAAGATCTTGAAGCCACAAGGAGCGAACAAGAACAGGTCGACATTTTATGGATAAAAGGAAGGGGGTTTGCAAATTAATTTGACCGCAATTACAGGGTTTACGAGAGCAGTCTTTGGCTACTGTGGAGTTCTTTGTACGGCAGCAGAAGAAAGCTTTCGTATAGATGTTTGGAAAGACGTAATACTAGGTGGCATGTTTTTCCAGTTGGTGGTAGATAGCAGGTGATTCAGTGTTTTACGACCCTAGAAGAAATCACACTTCGAACATGCCCGAGGTAGAGGTCCGAGATCCAGGCTTGAGAAAAGTTAAAGACCTCTCTTAGACTAAATTTAGTTTAATGGGGAGCATTGCAATTAGCTGTGTAATTACTAGTAGATGATTATGGGTCTAAGTTGTATGCTGTAATTAGGAAGGTGTTAAATGTAATCAAGTAAATTAAGGTTTATACTGTTGGATTCCCTATTATTAGTGACATAGTGGTTCATTAGATATAAAGGGTATCAAATGTATTAAACAAGTCGGTAATCAAGGAACAAACATTCAATGTTTTTTGGTTAAATCTTTGTTTTGTTCAATTAATCTTCCCTCGTGGCTTCCACCACTCACAAGATTATAAGTGTGATGAAGAGGGTGATAGCTTATTAGTTAAGTGAGAAATGGGGATTATCTCTATCATATTACATAGATGTTCTTAGTAAATAATAATTGATGATTTGCTAATATCCATATAATTACTATATATCTAGTTGCTGTTTGAATCCTTTATATTTATTAAAAACCTATAAAAAAAGAAAATAACCTACTCAACATAATAGGTTTTTTATATGTTTAATTTTACTAAACAAGAAATTAAACAAAATGGGATATGAGAGGAGTAACTATTGCCCGCTTGGGACAGAAAAAAATAAAAAATGTCGATGAGAGTTTATAATTAATTAGATTTAAAACTTGAATGAGGTAAGATATCAAGCTAAGTTTTTCTTGATAATTCGGAAAATGCGTAGGCAAGATTTAGAATGTAAAAACATAGCAAGTTTTAAATTGAAGTATCTGTTTATTCAATACAACTTTAGCGTGCTAAGTACTTTTCCTTGACAACATGAAGTTCTTTTTTACAAAACATGAATCTTTCAATTTATCTACCGTTCAACATTGAAATGCTTAGTTCATTGTTTGAACTTGTTTCATATGAGCTTGAAAATGGAGTATCATGCTTAGATTTTCCAACATAAAATCCTGGTTCTTTGGGTGAAGGCAATGGACCCTCATTCTCCAACATTCGGATAGTAGAAGTCATAGTTGGTCTATCTTCTGGGTAACGTTGAACGCACAACAAACCAACATGGATTGATCGTAGAACCTGAGACACGTTCATTGATTCACCTAGGCACTTAGCAACTAATTGCAAGGATTGATCTTCATTATGGAGTCTCCAAGCCTGCGAAGAACAAAGAGCGTGAGCATTACGGTCGTTTGTTTCAATAGGTCAAATCACAATGAAAGCACTTAACACTTTTTGTTTGGTATTCTTGAAAGTTAGCACCCAACTTATGGAAAAGTCAACATGACACTAACTGCCACATCATCATTTTAGAATGATAGATTGCCTTTTTTTAATGTTTTGAAATCAAACATTTATAAGTTGGCTAGCTTATTATTGGTAAATATAAGATATAAATCCAAAAATAAGAAAAACCAAAGCTTTTTATCCTTTCATACATTTTGGACATTTAAAATTAGCAGCCCAAACTTACATGTCCAATTAGGTTGTTGTAATCTTCTTTGTGGATGTATCCCTTGTTTTTCACCCCACACACAATTTCCAACACTATTACGCCAAAGCTATATACGTCCGATTTTATAGAAAAGAGACCTTCTCCTGCGTATTCTGGCGCCATGTAGCCACTGTGAGGAATCAAAGTAAACGTAAGTGATTTACTAAATAAATTAGCAACAAGTTAAGGTAGATGAATCTCATATCTCACTATGTTCCAACCACTTTGTTTGTGTTTGCCTCTATCTGATTACCACCAAAAATCCTTGCCATGCCAAAATCTGATATCTTTGGGTTCATATCTGTGTCAAGCAGAATATTGCTAACTTTAAGATCTCTGTGTATGATTCTGAGCCGAGAATCCTGGTGAAGATAAAGAAGTCCACGAGCAATTCTGATGATTATGCTATAACGTGCATTCCAATCAAGAAGTACGCTTTGAGTTTTATCTGCGAATAGATTAAATTTTAGTTTGCCTCATTGTTGATTTGAAACTTTTCTTTGTCTTTTCTTATTATTTTATTTACCAAATATGAAAGAATCAAGGCCTTTGTTTGACATGTATTCATAAATTAGCATCTTTTCTGCTTCCTCTATGCAGCAACCCAAGAGCTTCACAAGATTGCGATGTTGTAGTTTAGATATCAAGATTACTTCATTCTTGAACTCGTGAAGTCCTTGAGTGGATGTTTTTGCTAGCCGCTTCACTGCTATTTCCTGCCCGTCTTCAAGTACACCCTGAAACATACCTTTAAGATGAGTTTGGTGGACACATTTTCAGTCTTATTCCAGTTTATCCTCTTTTAGTATGTTTAATTATGAGGATAACCACAGTATCCACTTTTGATTACCGATAACACAAAAACACAAGAACCAGACTATATATGGTATATAAATCGAACGAGAAACAATAAATAACACAAGTGTTTAGGTGGTTTCATAAGTCTATGTAATGGCAGTCCACGCAATGTAACGGCAGTCTTGATCATCCTGTGGCCTCTGGTCCTCAAAGCAATAATTGTTTCACATACATATGTTTATTTTCTTTTATTAGCAGAGGAAACAGTAACCAAGCACATTTTATTATGACAGAATTAAAGAATGCAAAACTGAACTTTGATCATTCCTCTGATGCTCAAAGGAACCAAACCCAAAGCAAAACAATTACACAACCAAAACTGCAAACTAGCCAAAAGCCCTAGTCAGAGCCCATCTACTGTTCATATTGGGCCACATCCAGTTGCAACAGGTCTGATCTGACTCCCTTACCATTTATTAGCTTTAATTTCTCTAATTTGTGCTAAGAATCATCTTATAATAACACATGAACAACATCTGTAACAAATAGAAGGTCATGAAGTCATGAGAATACCTTGTAAACGGGTCCAAAACCGCCCTCTCCAAGTTTGTTATTTGTAGAAAAATTGTTAGTAGCTCTATGTAATGTAGACAAACCAAATAGTGGTAGCTCTAGATCTTCATCACCACTTCTATTTTCAGGATCATGCCGGAGCTCGTTTCTGGGGGTCACTGTAAAGGGGATAACCACAACTTATTTGTAAAAGAACTAGTAACACAGATACATATGAGTGGTAAGATATTTAAAAGAACTAGTAACACTGATACATGCAAGTGACAAGATATATAGGCTGGTTGAGTGACTCTAGTTAGTAGTTTTTATGGATTAATCATACATTTTAGCATTCAAACTTCATACCTTGTGGTTGTTGCTTCTTCCTATTATACCGATAAAATATGCATACTGAAACTAATATGGCCAAAACTACAAATGCTATGGGGACTATAACTCGTACTCTTCTCCATGCACCTGACCTGTTACTTGTTTCTATTGAGTCTGTGTCAAAATATAATATCATAATTAAATTCAGACAGAGAATTATAAAGTAAGTAATGAAAATAAAACTATCTGTTTTCTGAAGTACCTAACTGCGAAGCTGACATTCGTATATATAGAGTGTCCCCGTTTTCAGCAAACGTTCTGATATCAATTAGGCCACCAAACCATAGCAAGCAACCACTCCCAGTCCCTGAGATATTCGAGTTTGCGTAAGCAGTACACGAACAATTGCTTTTGCACATGTTTCTACATTCTTCAAGGGTCATGGTCTGGTTATAAATAGACCCCTGACTGTCCGGTAACTTCAAATTTGTATATTTGTTGAACCCTTCCCCAGGGTCACAATCCAAAGGGACAGTATGTCGACATCCTTGTGACCATTCTGTATTACTCCACTGATCAGGGGATACAGGCTCGAACCCCTTCAAACACATACAAACTGGGGAGTTATCAATGTTGCAGCTCCCAAATGGCCCACACACCGTGTAATCATCACAGCTATCTTTTTGTGGAGCCGTAAAAAGGTTCCAGTCTTGTTTGCTCTCAATCCATATCAATCGCTCTGAACGACCAATTTTGTTGTATAACCAGCCTCATCAAAACTGAAGTATCTATTAGATTATATTGGTAGTAAATTTCTCTATCGTTAATAACAAAGGTAAAGTTGAAATAGTTGTTTGGTTTCAGATTAGGAGTTCCGGTAAATCTGAGACCATTCCATGGACCTCCCCTGAACTTTATCTTCTCGCCATCTGTTATGATTAGCTGAGGGTAACCTCGGGTATCAATCCAATCAGAAAACTCACCGGAAGCAGGATCATCATCAGACTTCCATGAAGTGAAGTGTCTTTCAATCCCGGTAACCAAATTCTTGCCATGCTTCATTCCGGGAAGTAAAGTGTCTGTCATAAAGTCGAAACTTTGCCATATGGGATCTTCATGATTGATGCCCTCACCTTCATTGTAAATTATAAAGTTGCCTGTATCTAGAAGCTGACCAACAGGATTTTTCACAGACATCGATGATGCGTTCGCTGATGACCATAAGACATTGCCAGTAGTGGCGTTTTTGAGAACTAAAACTCCCAGATGGGTGAGAGTTAGCTCACCTGAGGTGTCGGTGAGTGGTGTGTTCCGGTTGGCTACCCATACATAAGTTCGTTTGGGTATTTTCTTGTACCAAATTCCGACATAATGGTTCATGGAGTTAGGGGGACTAAAGAAACCAAGTTCGAAGGTTTCTTGAGGCGAAACAATGGTTTGATTATATCCAACGGTTTGATTTGCAGATATGGTGTGTGCAGCATAGGTGTGAGTTATTGATGCATAAAGACCAACAAGGAAGGGAAGGATCAACATGGTCTTGGACTCTTGGTCATTCTTCTTTCCTCTGTTAAATGAGAACATGTTGAATTTTGATTCCTGGGAGGAGAATCAGTTAATTACGCGTGTAATTTTATTCTTTCTATGATATAATTTTTCAATGATGATATTATTATATTTCTATCTTATTCTACACTTACGTGCTTGTAAAGGATAGTTTGTTTTCTGGCATAAATATATTATTGTCTTTGATTAGTATAGTTTCTAAAATACTTGTGACTGCCACATAAGTGAATTTATACTCTTTTACTACATATACTTATACAATAATAAAATAAAATAATGATATGCTTAATGATAAGGAATATTAGATTTTAATATTCCCAATTATTCACCGTTCGCAGTCAACGGTCTAAACATCAAAAAATATTGGCATTTAATGAACCCTGACTAACAGAACCCTAACGTCGTTAGTCTCCGGTCGCCGGAAGTTGGGACTGTTGGCGGCCAACATATATTAATAGTTGGAGACTAATGGCGTTAGAGTTCTGTTAGTCAGAGTGCATTGGAGGCCAATATATTAATAGTTGAGACTGTTGGCAGACAACAACAAATAGTTGGCACTATTAAAATCCAATATTCCTTATAATTAAGCATATCATTATTTTATTTTATAATTGTATAAGTATATATATATGTATAATTAAGTCGGTTTAGGACACGTGGGTTGTGATGGACCGTTAAACAATGAGAAAAATATGTAAAGATATTGAGTCACACGTGTTAACTCACAATATTTACTTTGACTCGTAAAACAACAAATTTGTAAAAGATGAAAATTACAGAGGATCAAAGATAAAATTGAAAAAGTGTTGAGGTTAGAAATGAAAACTAATGGAGATAAAAACAAAAAGAAAAAAAAAACTAAATGGGTTGAAAGATGAAATTAAAGTGGTTGAAAACTAAAGTACGAAATCTAAAGGGGTTGAAAGGGTTGAAAGTAAATATAAATAGCTTTTGGCATTGGCGACCTCCTAAGAGCATTCAGAATAGCTTCTTTTTTTTTTGGGTAAAGTCAGAATAGCTTCTTTATCCTTATCTTAATAAATTAATCAAAATTACATTTATATTTAAAATTTAAGAACCAATTAAAATTTTTCCCATAATTCATTCTCTATATTTATCTCTAATTAAATTAATAATTTTTTTATTATTTTTTATGACATTTTCCCTTTTCGACACCCACAAATATAATAGAAAATGACTATAGAGAATAATAAAGAATCTCAATACTTAGAGAATAGCTTTTTATTAGTTGTTCTCTATTTTAGGCTATACGGTATGGGAGACGTCACCGCCCCGTCAAGCCCGTCGGCCCTAGACGTTTAAGCTGGGCCTCCACCTTTGCAAAACCATGTTGTTTAACGGCTACTTTAAAAAAAAATTAAACAGCTTCAAACCTGATTTCGTGATGATGGTGTTGATCTGCAGGATAATCTGGTCATGACGACCGGGGTTGTTTTGACCGGTGAAGATGTACGGAAACGTGGCGTACACTCAGTGGCGAGTTCGTTTTTTGTTGGCGGCGGTTCGATGGTGGTGATATAGTGGTTGCGGTTCGCATTTTGTCTTGTGGTGGCGATGGTTCGCGGGTTGTGTTGTGGTAGAACAAATAGAAAAGTTTGAATTATTGAGATGTGAGCTTTGAATATTTGTTTTTGGATGATGTTGTATGACCAGGTTTTGGATGATGTTGAATATTTGATTTTGGATGATGTTTACCATGAATTTTTTTTTTTAAATAATAATAAATGGGGGAGGCTTATCCTCCATTTCTTTTAATCCATCCTTGGAGGGGTATTCTCTTTGGATGTTGACGTGCCAATGACGTGGAGGGACATCCTTCAAAAACTTGCCTCCACCACACCGAGTAGCCTTAGAGAACCAAATGAAACATGTAAATACAAAATTCACTGTTTTTTATTAAATTATAGATATAAGATGTGAATATAGAATCTAATGTGAATGCATTAATTATGTGACCTTTTGCATGTTATACATTTCTATATGTAGATTTTACACATCAAGTATTTGTAACAACAAATAACACCCACGATATATATACACAATTGTTTTTGGGTGGCTTAACTGAGAATAAAATAACGCCAAGGGCTTTGGACCATTATTTCTTAAGGCTCTAAATTCTAGAAAAAAAAATTATGCGCACACAAAAATGATATGTGAATTATAGGATCCAAGTAATTTTCGTGACGAAAAGACCCCTTATTGATGATATACTTTGGGCCCTAACAAGCTTTAGACGACCTTACATAGTTTTGTAAACTTTGTCCTTAATTTAATATTAGCACGTTTTCTGTAACATGGGTGTTACATCTTGACCATTTTAAATTGAAGCATCATATCTTGTCCACCGCCGCACCAGCTCCTCCCTAAAACCCACTACACCCGCACAACCACCATCGAACAACCTCATCCCAAACGCACCACCTCCCCCCTAAACCCACCAACGCTGCACCACCTCCTCCCTAGCCCCATCATCGCCGCACCACCGAACAACCATGCCGCAACACCTTGGTTAACTAGAAAGAGAGAGTGGAACAGAGAGAAAGTTAGCGATGCAAATAGCTAGAGGGGGGTTGCTTTTAATATTGAGAGGCACATATCTAGAGATAGAAAAAGTGGAAAAGAGAGTTAGGGAGAGGGGTGGGGCGGATTTTATAAATAATTTTATGGTTTTTAGTCAAAGGTAAAAAAGAATAAAAAAGAATTAAAATTAAAAAACAAAAAATAATAGGTAAAATATCTAAATTGTATTTGAGTTAAAGTAAATTTTAAACGGAGTTAGCGAATTGGATGAAACTAGTACAAAATGCAAATCTGAAGGGTGCTGTTGCACAAAAAATTAATAGATAAATAAAAGAGTTAATTACATAGATGGATCCTGTGGTTTATAGCTAGTTTCACCTTTAGGTACTAACTTTTTTTAAACATGTTTAGGTTTTATGGTTTTAATTTTGTAACACCTTTGGGTACTAACACTAAAATTATCAATATAATGACTAAAATACCCGTTCATTCTTTTTAATTTTTTCAATGTAACACCTTTGGGTTCTAACACCTAATTTTATTTAAGTTTAAATCAATTTTACAAAATCTTATTTTTTTCATCTTTTTATACTATCTCTTAATTAACATAAAATATATGTATGTTTTTATTTATAAATATAAATTAAAAAAGTCAGAAAACGTATCTATAAAAACTAATAATATTAGTAAATAATGCTAGATAAATATCTGACTAATATTATGAATATATAAAAACTCTTTAAAATATAAATTAAATAATGAAACAAATGATATAATTAGTATCTTTTAAAATCCATACCAATCTTGAAAACACACGAATATAATATCTGAGAATTAGTTAAATTAATATATCAAGATACGTAGCATAATCGAGAAAAACTGTTTAAAAATAACTACAACTAATTTAATATATTTTGTATTAAAATCGTAAAAATGTATAATAATTTATTTGCACATTACCACCTATTATTATACCTATTGAATTTTTTATTATTTAATATTTTGAGCAACTTCTATCGTGCTAAATAACTTATCATTTCTTAAAAAATATATATAAATATTTACTTATAAAAAATAAATAGATTTTATGTTAATTAAGAGAATAATAAAAAGATGAAAAAAAATAGATTTTGTAAAATTGATTTAAACTTAAATAAAATTAGGTGTTAGTACCCAAAGGTGTTATATTGATAAAATTAAAAAAAAAATGGAAAGGTATTTTAGTCATTATATTGATAATTTTGGTGTTAGTACCCAAAGGTGTTACAAAATTGAAACCATAAAACCTAAACCTGTTAAAAAAAAGTTAGTACCCAAAGGTGAAACTGGCTATAAACCACAGGGTCCATCTGTGTAATTAACTCTAAATAAAAAACTGTTTTGCATGGACGCGATAGATCTGCCCAAATCTCATGGACGATTTGGCATTTTACTTTATGTATATATACAATTGTTTTCGGGGTAGCTCAAGGGTAAATAAAATAAAGCATGACTTTTCGACCACAATTTCTTAGGGCCTCAAATTCTAGAAAAAAAAACCTTTCATGTATACACAAATATGATACATGAATTATGGATCAAAGCAATTTTTGTGACGGAAGGGCCCTGTATTCATTATCCACTTTAGGCCCCAACAAGTTTGAGATGGCCTTAAGGGTCTGTTTGGTATGTGGTAATGGAATGAATGAAGAAACATGCCGCAACCCCCGACCCCTATCCCGGGAGTGGGCGGCCGCGGACCAGTATCAGTGGTATCGGTGTTTATTAATTTGGTAGCGAAAATTACATCAGGACCGTAGTTAGGAAATAGTTTATCAGAGTTAAAAATACCACACTGTTATAATCATAAATAAGTGGGAAAATCCCAAGTTTCTATTACAACATGTTTATAGGGATAAACCCTAATTTATTGAAATAAAACTTCTTTATTTATTTAGGTAACTTTTATAGCCACTTTTCCAAGCCTTCAGTGCTCTTCAGCTGCCTTCTATTTGGCTTTCACATTTTGTTACCTGAAACGCGTTTTAAAAAGTTTTATCAGCAAGAAATACCGGCGAGTGAATCCCAGTTTAATAAAAACAAGAAATACCCACGGTACTGTCAATCCTGACTTGTGGTCATGCTACTACTCACAGTGTAGTAACAAGTTATGTATACAAAACCCCAACCTACCGACAGTAATTGTAGAATCACAACTACTCAATCACTGTTAAATATATTTAAAACAATTGAGGTTTTGTAAAAACAGTTTACAAAAAGAGTAGTTACTCACATTGCTGTTTTAGATATTTCCTGGTGACTTCCTAGTTATAATCTATTAAATAAATAATGCACACGTATTAGTATAATAACCCAATTTTACATTAGTTATATCCCTGAGACAGAACTCCAACGACTGAGTCAGGCAGAGCCTTGACATGCGTTATGGAGCTCTAGATCAATCGGGCAGCGTAACTAATACGTAACCAGGGGTTATAATACTTACAACGAGGCAAAGCTTCACTTTTTAGGGGGTATTATACCCGAGCAGAATTTCTATTATTTAGAGAATTTGAGAGAAAATTTTTGTTTTTGAACGAATTGGAAATGAAATGTGAGCTCCTATTTATAGGTCTGATCAGCCACCTTCTCGCGCCCCGCGAGAGTTTTAGTGAGGGCCTTCGCGACCCGCGAGCTGTATAGGCTAGGTCCTAGCTTGGCTGAGTCAAGGGCTAGGCTTGACACGACTGGGACACGTGGCATCACAGGGTTACGCCTGGTGTCTAGCTTGTCGCGCCCCGCGACTCATTCTCCCAAACGGGTCGCGCCCCGCGAGGACCCACCAAAATTTGTTTTTGTTGATTTTTAATAAAACAAAGATATTTCGGGGCCGTTTGTCGCGTATAGGACGTGTTTAAGGGTTTTGGGTGAGTTGTTATATCCTCCCCACCTTGTTTTAGGACTCGTCCTCGATGTCTACTGGAACATGTGTGGATATTTCCTCTGCATCTCTGATTCAAGCTCCCAAGTGTACTCTGGTCTTCTCTTGGAATCCCATTTTACTTTGACTAGAACTAATCTCTTGTTTTTGAGATTCTTGATCTTTCTGTCTTCAATCTGTAGGGGTTTCTCTACAAACATAAGTTTCTCATTTACCTCTATGTCCTTAAGAGGTATCCCATTGCTTTTTGGAAACTAGTCCAAAAATGAGAAGTAAAAAGACTATCTCTATCAGAAACAATAGATAAAGGAATTCCATGTAATGAAACTATTTCATTTACATATAACTTGGCTAATTGTTCCATACTAAAAGTTTCCTTCATCGGTAAGAAATGAGCAGACTTGGTTAATCTTCTACAATCACCCAAATTGTAACATTTCCTTTTTGTGCCTTGGGTAATTTGGTAACAAAATCCATTGTTATTAATTCCCATTTCCATATCGGCATTTCTAGTTGCTGTAATAAACCTGACGGTTTCTGATGTTCAGCTTTAACCTGTGAACAGGTTAGACACTTGGCAACATAGGCTGCTATATCCTTTTTCATTCCTATCCACCAGAAAAATTCTTTCTTAAGTCTTGATACATTTTATCATTACCAGGATGTATCGTATATTTAGACTTATGGGCTTCTTCAAATATTCTGTGGCGTAGGTTTCCTTGTTTGGGTATCCAGATTCTTTTCTTATGGAATCTACAAATTCCATCTGTTCCTTGTTCTAATTCCTTAATCATTCCTTTTAATTTTTCAGTATCGTCCTTGATTACTAATTCCTGTACTTCTCTAATTTGCTAATTTAAATCTATCTGTAGATTTAATTTGAGAGAACGTACTGGTTTTGGCTTTTCATGATACTTTCGACTTAAAGTATCGGCTACTACATTAGCCTTTCCAGCATGATGCTGGATATTACAATCGTAATCACTCAGGATTTCCATCCAACGTCTCTGTCTCATATTTAACTCTTTTCGCCCAAAAACATATCTTAAACTCTTATGGTCGGTGAAAATGGTAAACTTACTACCGTAAAGGTAATGTCTCCAAATCTTAAGGGCAAAAATTATGGCTCCTAATTCAAGATCATGGGTTGTATAATTCTCTTCATGATTCTTAAGTTGTCTAGAGGCATAGGCTATAACCTTTTGACGTTGCATCAACACACATGCATATCCTAACTTAGAAGTGTCACAATAGACTACAAAGTCTTTAGTTCCTTCTGGTAATGTTAGTATGGGTGCGTTGGTTAATCTCTGCTTAAGAATTCTAAAGGCTTCTTCCTGTTTTGGTCCCCATTCAAACTTAACTGATTTACAGGTCAGTTTTGTTAATGGAATGGCTATTCTAGAGAAATCTTGGATAAACCGTTTATAAAAACCTGCTAGTCCAAGAAAACTTCTCTCCTCCGTTGGTGATTCAGGGACTTTCCATTTAGTAATCGCCTCGATCTTTGTGGGATCCACATGAATTTCTTCATGATTTACCCGGTGTCCAAGGAATTGTACTTCTTGTAACCAAAATTCACATTTTGAGAATTTAGCATAAAACATCTCTTCTTAGCAAATTTAAAAGCGTATGCAGATGCGCTGCATGTTCTTTACTCTTAGAGTAAATGACAATATCATCTATAAAGACAATTATGAATTTATCCAGATATGGTTTACAGATTCTGTTTATCAGGTCCATAAATGCGGCTGGGGCATTGGTTAAACCTAATGGCATGACGGTAAATTCATAATGACCATACCTTGTTCTGAAATCAGTTTTAGGAATGTCCTCTTCCTGTACTTTCAGTTGATGATATCCTGAGCGTAAATCGATCTTAGAAAAGAATCGAGCTCCTTGCAATTGATCAAACGGATCATCGATTCTCGGTAATGGGTACCAATTTTTTATCCTGACCTTGTTCAATTCTTGGTAATCAATGCACACACGCATTGATCCATCCTTCTTCTTGACAAACAAGATTGGTGCTCCCCACGGTGATGAACTAGGCTATATGAAACCTTTCTCCAAAAGTTCGTCCAATTGTTTCTTCAGTTCCTGCATCTCTGCTGGTGCTAAACGATAAGGTGCCTTGGCAATCAGTGCTATCCCTGGTAGTAGGTGAATTCTGAATTCAACCTCTCTATCTGGCAGTAATCCAGGTAGCCCTTCTAGAAAAACATCTGAGAATTGAGATACTACGGGAATATCTTTCAATTCTTTTTCTTTAGTGTTAATGATTATAGAAATCATATATACAGTAGCGATCCTTTCCTTGCATAACTTGCTGTTTTCATTACGGAGATAAATTTTGTGGATCTAGATGGCTTGTCTCCTTCAATTGTGATCTTTTCACCCTTTGGTGAACTTACTTGTATTGACTTTTGATCACATAGAATACTCGCTTTATTGGTTACTAACCAATCCATTCCTAATATGATATCATATCCAGCCAGATTCATTGGGTAAAGGTTAGCAATAAAATTTTGGTTTAAAATTTCTATTCTTGCTCCCTACAAGATTTATTAATCTTAATGGATTCTCCATTTGCCGTTTCGACCAAATATTCTTGTTGAAGTTTAGTTAATGGTTGATTGAGAAGTTTGCAGAATGAAGTATTAATAAAACTTTGGTTCGCACCAGAGTTAATTAATACTTTAGCAAAAACATCATTAACTAGAAATGTACCGACAATTATGTCCGGAATCATTTTGGCTTCTTCGGCTGTCAGAGCAAATGCTCTAGCATTCTTAGTAGTTTTGCTGCTCATGGCTGGAGCTAGTTTCGGACAGTTTGGTTTGATATGCCCCTTTTCTCCACAATTGAAGCATATTCCATTACTGGGTTTCTTCCTACAGTTTTCTTCCTTGTGTCCCGATATCTTGCAGAAGTTGCAGTATATGGAACATCTTCCTGAATGCTTCTTCTTGCAGTACTTACAGTAAGGTGCAGAAGTAGAACCTATATTTTTCCCACAGTTGGAATTACCGTAGCAAAATTCCTAGGTAAGCTTTTGGACTAGGTTCTTTCTTTGGTTCTCTTCTTGTGTACGTATCAATTCATCAGTCAAGGTATTGGCTAGTTCTACTGCTTCTTCTATAGTTTGTGGTCTAGCTGCCTTGATTACATGTCTAATCTCACTGATTAATCCCCAGATGTAACGAGAGATTAATACTAGTTCTGGTGAAGCTAGGGTTGGCACTATTCTAGCATATTCAAAGAATATGGTAGTGTAATCCTTGCAGTCTACTCCAGTCATTCTAAGGTTTAAGAACTTATTAGCTATTTGTTCTTTTTCACTGGGAGGATAGAATTTTCTTTCGACCATGTTCTTAAACTCAGTCCATTCCATATTATAGACTCTGTCACTTCCCCTAGACTGGAGAATAGTATTCCACCATTCTAAGGCTGCATTCTTAAATAGATTAGAATCAAACATAATTTTTATCTTCCTCTGCAAATTTGCTTATTTTTAAGACTGCCTCAGTCTTTTCTATCCAACGTAGAGCTGCAATGACTTCATTACCAGAGAATTGTATAGGTTTGCAAGACCGGAATTCTTTATAAGAACAACCATATGACATTGTTCTTCTTCTTCTTGGAATAGGCAATTGAAGTAATGGTCCATTATTCACGCTGTGACTGGGTTCAGTAGGTGGTCGTTTACTTCCACTGTTAGTTTTATTATTGTCTGCTTCCTTAACAGTCTTGATAATATATGGCATAGCGTCTATAATCCCTTGTGCCACAATATGTTGGATGGCACTGTTATCTATTTAGTTTCCATTATTATCGTTATTCTGGTTTTCCTGATTCACTTCATTGTCCATTTGGATTATAACATTTACCAGGTATTAATATCAGAGAATAAGATTTAATGCAAACAATCACGCAAACAAACACATTGATCAAAATCGTCGGGCATTGCGACATTTTCTATTTTTCATATATATATTACAATCTACAACTAGAATTGAAACACACTACTAGTTATGCATCAGTAGGTATTAGGTTATCCATTTTAATTGATTTTTTTTCAAACTACACGTATATATATATATGTATATATATATATATATGTATATATATATATATATATTATTACTACGGGTTCATCCAGTATTGCATATTTTGCTCGTCGTATTTCCACACGAGCTTTTCCCATATTTGTCTTATCCTTTCTCCTTCATCTACTAACTCCTCATCAAA
Source organism: Helianthus annuus (assembly GCF_002127325.2). Classification (NCBI taxonomy): domain Eukaryota; kingdom Viridiplantae; phylum Streptophyta; class Magnoliopsida; order Asterales; family Asteraceae; genus Helianthus; species Helianthus annuus. The sequence goes on from NC_035443.2 coordinate 27,439,294, forward strand.
TGTGTGGAGTTCTTGCACGTTTTCTGTACTCATGGGTGGTGGTGGTGCGGGTATTGGGTCAGGGTACTATAGTATAGGTTCTCCATATGGGTACGGGTTGTCTAGTATTTCTTGAACATACTGGTCGTTATCCCAATATGGGTCTAGAGGGTTAAGGTTGGTATATTGTGCTATGGGGTTTGGTATTGGTTCCTCATGTGGATACAGTTCCTGGTAATCCCTATGGTCATCCTCCCATGGATCATACATTAGAGGATTAGGTTCTGGGATTCTAGGTATCTCGTTTGCGTCAAATGCTGGTATGGGAACCTGGTCTCCTTGGTTAGGTTCTATTTCCATGGGTTGAGTTGGGAATAGTGGCAGTGGCTGTGGTGCAATGATTTGGTCTAAATTTGGATCTGCTGCAGTGGTGGCTAGTATGTGAAAGTTGGCCAATCGTTTATTGACAACGTCTTGGGTCTGGGCGTTCATCTCCCTATTAGCTACTGCTAAAGCCCTTTGTTCCTGTTACTTTCTCATTCGCTTCCTACGCTTATGTACTCCCCAACTGAACCATCCTCTCTTTTTCGTAGGGAATGGTTCTTCATATTGCGGCTTAAAGATGAAGATCCCCTCTTCGGTATCAGTAGAATACCCCGAAGGAGTAGGCTTTGAGGAAGTTCCGTCACTTTTGGGAGAACTAGACAAGTGACGATAGGCTTTCACATTTTGTTACCTGAAACACGTTTTAAAAAGTTTTAACAACAAGAAATACTGGCGAGTGAATCCCAGTTTAATCAAAACAAGTTTTATCAATTTAAAACATTGAGGGCATCCGCTATTACATTTGTTTATATCTACTTAATTACCACACACGGTACTGTCAATCCTGGCTTGTGGTCATGCTACTACTCACAATGTAGTAACAAGTTATGTATACAAAACCCCAACATACCGACACTAATTGTAGAATCACAACTACTCAATCACTGTTAAATATAATTTAAAACAATTGAGGTTTTGTAAAAAAGTTTACAAAAAGAGGAATTACTCACATTGCTGTTTTAGATATTTCCTGGTGACATCCTTGTTATAATCTATTAAATCAATAATGCACACGTGTTAGTATAATAACCCAATTTTACATCAATTATATCCTCGAGACCGAACTCAAACGACTGAGTCAGGCAGAGCTTTGACATGCGTTACGGAGCTCTAGATCAATCAGGCAGCGTAACTAATACGTAACCGGGGGTTATAATACTTACAACGAGGCAAAGCTTCACTTTTTAGGGGATATTATACCGAGCAGAATTTCTATTATTTAGAGAATTTGAGAGAGAGTTTTTGTTTTTGAACAAATTGGAAATGAAACGTCGAGCTCCTATTTATAGGTCTGATCAGCCACCTTCTCGCGCCCCGCGAGAGTTTTAGTGAGGGCTTTCTCGACCCGCGAGCTGTATAGGCTAGGTCCTAGCTTGGCTGAGTCAAGGGCTAGGCTTGACACGACTGGGACACGTGGCATCACAGGGTTACGCCTGGTGTCTATCTTGTCGCGCCTCGCGACTCATTCTCCCAAACAGGTTGCGCCCCGCGAGGACCCACCAGAATTTGTTTTTGTTGATTTTTAATAAAACAAAGGTATTTCGGGGCCGTTTTTCACGTATAGGACGTGTTTACGGGTTTTGGGTGAGTTGTTATAAAACGGAATGGGTGAGGTATTGGAATGGACAATGAATTAATGGATCATTACCAATCCATGTCCTTGTTTGGTTACCATGTGGGAACTAAATGAATCATTACCTCATGTTGTTTAGTATGTAGGAAAAGACGAAGGAATAAATCGGCAATGGGTGGCAGTGGTGATGAGTGGCGGCAGTGGTGGTTGGTGATGGGTGGTGGCGGTGGTGGTGTGTCGGCGGTGGGTGGTGGCGTAGGTGGCGGGGGCGCGTGGTGGTGGGTGACGGCAGTGGTGGGAATGGTGGGTGGTAGCGGTGGGGGTGTGTTGGTGGTGGGTGGTGGTGGTGGTGGCGTAGGCAGCGGTGGCGGGTGGGGGCACGGGCGGAGGGTGGTGGTGGCGGGTGGCCGACGGTGTCGGCGTTGGTCGGTGGCAGAGGGTGACAGCAACGGTGGGTGGCGGTGGGTAGCGGTGGTCGGTGGTGGTGCCGGGTATTGGCCAAGGTCAGCTGTGGCGCCGGTGGTCAGTGGTGGACGGTAACGGCGGTGGTAGCTGGTGGTGGTGACGCGAGGTGCATTTGGTTCGTGGAATGGCTGCTACGTAGACGTTGTATACCTTCCAAGTTCCAAATGATCTAAGGGTGCATTTGGTTCGGGAATGTGTTGGAATTGGAATTTGTATAGGAATTGGAATTTGGAGGAATTGGATTTGGAATTTAGACATTCTAATAGGAATTGGAAATTGTTGGAATTGGAATCTCAATTCCATGTTTGATGTATTTGGTTTCTATCACCCCATCCCTGACTACCCTAGGTTCGGGTCAAAATGGTACAGGTAGAAATGGTTCGAGTCGAATAGGTTAGGTTCGAAACGATACGGGTCTAGGTCGGAATGATTCGGGTCGAAACGGTGCGGGTTGAAACGGTTAGGGTCGAAACATATGTGTCGAAATGGTTCAGGTCGAAACATTACGGGCCAAAACGGTTCGGGTCGAAACGTACGAGTTGAAACGTTACGGGCCGAACGGTGCGCGTCGAAATTGGTACGGGTCAGAACGCTGTGGGTCGAAACGGTTCGACCAGTCGGAGATTCCAATGAATTTACTTGAATTCTTTCACATGTAGGAATGATTTTGAATTCCTTAAGTTAAAGGAATTTTAAAGAATTCATAGCCTAATTGCAATTCTAATTCCATTGTTAACCAAAGACATAAAGATTGGAATTTAGATTCCAATTCAATCAAATTATATGAATTAAACATGTTAATTGTTGGAATTCAAATTCTATTTCCCTTAGATTCTATAGAATTCCGACAAACCAAACGCATCCTAAGCGTGCGTTTGGTTCGTGGAATGTTTGTGGATTTGGAATTTGTATAGGAATTAGAATTTCAAAGAATTTCATTTGGAATTTAAAATTTTCAATTAGAATTAGAAATTGTTGGAATTGAAATCTCAACTCCATTTTTGATGTATTTAGTTGTAAACGAATTGGAGTTCATCACACCGGCACCCACCACCCTCGGTTCGGGTGGAAACGGTACGGGTCCAAACTGTATGGTTCAAAATGGTTCGGTTCCAAACGTTTCGTGTTAAACAGTTCGAGTCGAAACACTACGGGTGGAAATAGTATGGGTAAAAACGGTTGGTTGCAAACGTTCACATCGAAACGGTTTGAGTCGAAACGGTTCGGGTTTAAACGATTCAAGACAAAACAGTTCGCGTTGAAACGGTTCAGGTGGAAACGGTATGGGTCAATATGGTTCGAGTCAAAATGAGATGGGTCGAAACCGTTTCGGTTCAAACAATGCAGATTGGAACGATCAAAGATTCCAATAATTAAGTTTACTTTAATTCATTCACATATAGGAAGGATTTTGAATTCCTTTAGCTAAAGGAATTTGAAGGAATTAATGTCCAATTCCAATTCCATTGTCAACCACACTTGAAGATTGGAATTGAGATTCCAATTCCAATAAATTCTCTAAACCAAACATCTTAAGAGATGGCATTCGAATTCCAATTCACTTAAATTCCATTGAATTCCTACAAACCAAACGCACCCTAAGAGCGTCAAGTTATCTTAGAACTATTTATAATTTTATATCATAACAATTTATTACATATATTTGTTATATATATTAATTCATAACATCCCCAATGAATAGTGTATATTTTATCTTTTTTTACTTTTTTGTATTTTTGTTTTTTATTGGGTTTTGTTATTTTTAAATTAACTTTTAATATGGATACTTATAGACTTTCAATATTTTAAAAACTTTGTAAAATTGTCATTTTTACTCCCTGGAGTTTTACATGTTTTCTTTTATGTACGCGTCGGTATAATACAAATTGGTTTTACATTTTGACATAGATTTTTTCCTAAGTTCCGTCGGGTCAAATATCATATGTTTTCGTCCTTACATTTTTTTGTATAACTTCAGTTGATCACTTGGTGTTATAAATTTTTATATTTGTTTCATGTTTACCCCGATTTTGATCGTCGTTCAGTTAGTACGGTCTTACGCCCCTCTCGACCCCACACTAGTAGCACGATTTACGCTCCCGCTCGCAACGCAGGGGCTTAAGAGTAGTTGACAATAAAGTATTTACACCTGGCTATATAAGAATTGGTCAAATCTAATATATATTTAATTTAACCTTAGTGAATTGAATGTTTCAAATATCAAGTCATTTTCTCTGACTATTGACTTCGGAAATATAGTGTTATGTCGTGTTCTTTTTTTTTTGTTGCAAAATTCTATGGTGTCAACATAAGAGACTAATCAACGAGGAAGCTCAACAACAACCACGAAATATAATATAGATAAATAGTTAGGATAACCTAATTTTGCCAGCCCCACGAGCTTTTAAAGTAGAGGTTACTGGTTCAAGTCTCGTCTGGAGTAAAATTGCTCTGAGTGTTATCACGGCCTGCCTTCGTGGACTGGGTTTCATCTGAAATGGTGGCGATCCAGGTTAGGTGTGTTGTCTATGTTTGCGGGCGTGGATGGTTTTTTATCATTGGGTTTACCCGGGTGATCGGGCTTTTGTTAATCGTTTAAAAAGTGTATAGCCTAAATTTTTTAAATCTATATTTTATTTTAAATAATTATATATTTTTTCTAATTTCTTTTACATTTTTAATGACGATTGTTAAATTGTATGTGCCCATAAAGAATAACATCTGATAAGACCGTGGGATATATTGGGGCGGGGGTTTGGGGCATGGGTTGACACGTAGATTATGAGGCACTCAATACACAAAGCCAAGTTCATAGGGGTATGATGGGCGTGGCTGGGGTGGCGTGGCCAAGCCACATCATTTTTTTAATATATATATATAAACCATTAAAAACTACATAAACATACATATTAATTACAAAAAAAAAACATAGTATCAAAATAAAAACAATCATTCTTCGTCGGTTTCGAACCCAGGAATCGTTGAAACATGATCCACCAAATCAGATCGAAGATTGTGATGTATATCCCTTTACTTGATCAAAAATTCATTTGTTGATTTATCTTCGTCTGTAACTGTTACGTTATCTGGTTGGGGGTCATCGTCATCATAGTAGGTAACGACCGCTCTACCTTCATCCTTCAAAATCATGTTGTGAAGAATGATACATGCGTACATCACGTTTCCAATCTGATCCTTATCCCATAATCGACAAGGCATTGCCAATATTCGCCACCTTTTTCTTCAAAACACCGAACGCTCGCTCGACGTCTTTACATGCACAGTCATTTGGACCTTGTTAAACTTTAATCTCTTTGGATCTATGGTACCGTGTCTTGTGAACGATTTTACGAAAAACCCCCCACTCCGGGTAAATCCCATCTACTAGGTAGTACCCATACACGTACTCAACCCCATTTACAAAGAAACTTCCTTTGGGTCCTATACCATTTACCCGATCATTGAAAAGGGGTGAGTGGTTTATGATGGTAATATCGTTATGTGAACCTGGCATACCGAAGAACGCATGCCATATCCAAAGATATTGGGACGCAACCGCTTCAAGCATGATGGCTAGCATCCAGTGAAATCCACTCGTGTGAGCGCCTGGCCATGCGGTTGGACAAAGTTCCCAAAGCCATTTCATACAATCAAAACTACCTAGCATCCCGGGTAGCCGATGATAATCAGCGTGATGTTCCAATATTTCTTGCATGTCACTGAACGAGGGCTTTCTCAAATATCTTTTCTTATAAAGTTCTAAAATACACGAACAAAAGTTGTGAAGACTTTCTCTATCTACACGTGCAGACGTTTTTAAATAGTCTGTGACACTTCGGGTTTTCCCGGGCAACTTTCTTGATGTAACATTTTGTGTACGTATATTATTAAATGAGAAACTATGGATTTTCTGTTATTATGTGTTGTATGTATGTACGTTATATATATGTGTGTATATTGCAAGTGAGCCGAGACCCCAAGGATCCGACTCGAGACCACTTCCGGTCTCGAGTGAACAGTAGCAAGCGGGCCGGTTGGGCCATGCAACCGAGAAGCCCATTCGGGAGCCCTCAACCCACTCGAGATGGGTATAAAACCCTTGAGGGTGACCAACCTTTACCATTTTTGCAAACACTCTCCCTCACTCACTCACTCCTTCACTAAAACCCTAAAACCCTAACAACATCACCCTCCAACATCACCCTCTTCCCTCTCTCGGATCCAACCGTAACATCAAGGCTCTCGGATTTCTAGCTCAATATTCTCTCTCGGAAGTTTATCCATCATATTCTCTCATCTTGTGTCTAGCCGGTTAGTATCTCCTTTGGTTGTATATTTGATAGTTGTTGTTTATGTAAGATGGCTATATAAGCATGTTGCTTGATGAGTGATTGATTGGTTATGAATGTGTAAACATGAAATGTAAACCATGATGCTTTGGTAATTCCTTGCCATGATGATGAACAACTTGAATAATGTGCCTTGTAAGATTTAGGTTGATGACTAGAAGTGTGCTAGGTAATATGAAGATGCATAAGTGTATGGATAATGTGCAAGATTGTTATGATGTTCAACAATGTGTAAGTGTGGGTGTGCTTGGAACCAAGGATTGTATGCTAGTTGTTAGGAACCAAGGATTATGCATAAATGATACACCGATTAGATATCATATACTAGTATGGATTGTCTTCAAAAATGTTTTGTTAACTATGATAAAAACCCTAATATGATGAACTATTTGAATATGGCATGAATACTTGAAGAACATGTTGAATATGATATGAATATTTCAAATTACCATGTTTTGATCCATTTTGGTTGATAACCGGACAAGAAAACATGTTGGTGGAATGTTATTGGTTAGTACACATTATCACAAATATGAAATTCTATTGGCTAGTACATTGGACAGGTTCTAGAAGGATTCTGGTGCACGTAACTGTGGTTGCGAGTCGGAACCCTTGGTTGCGACTCGAGACCAGAGCATGATGACTCGAGACGGACTTCAGGGACTCGAGACCGGCAAGGTCTCGACTTGAGACGACATGATCTCGACTCGAGACTGGGCTCGAGACTCCTGAGATTGAGACTCGCAAGCAGCACACTCGAGACCAAAACGTGATTCTTCGAGATCTCCCGGTTGCGACTCGAGACCGTGTATTCTCGAGTCGAGACCACCTTTGTCTCGACTGGGCTGCCTACGTGTTATTGGGCCACGACTTGTTGGGCTATCTGTTGACTGGGCTGCATGTGTTTCTGTTACTGTTTGTTTATGAAAATGTTAGGGCAGGCCCAATAACCCAACTGTTTGAATGTTTGCATGCTAAGTGTGTCTATATGTGTTTGCTATACGTGATTACCTGTACCCCAACTTGACCTATATTTGGTAACCATGCTAGGACGTGGTGACCAACGTGATTGACCGAGTAATTAATCTACCGAGCAACCCAAGGTGAGTTCACAACCTAAAGCATGCGTTCCCGGTGGTTTGGGAAACGGAACTAAAAACAACACTATCCCCTTATGGGGGATACAACTTACTTTACTTCCCTTGTTATTGGGAACCTTTAGTTAATTACTGTTTATACGGATTGCAACAAACGGCACTAAACGAAACTCTATCACTCAAGTCCCTACTACATAATACCGATTAGTCGTCGGGGCCAGGCGAACGGGTTATTAGTTGATAGCGCTATTTAGGTCTTACCAACCTCACACCGTGCCATGGTATGAGATCGGTCGTGAACTAATGTACTCAGGCATCCGTCAATGATGATAGAACATTGACATCGGGGCATCCTGCGGAAAGGCAAACGGTTACCTAGTGTTCGGTATTGGAAAAACAGTTTAGTCGCTAACTTTTGGGGTAGCTCCCCATGGCATGTATAAACGGATAAATTAACTGGTGAAACAAGTTTTTGGTAATTAAAACTGGACAACTAGTGAACTCGCTCAACATTATTGTTGACACCTTACTGCATGCTTTGCAGGTAACCAGTGACTGAGGAGCTTGCTGCTTGGGGATGTGTAGTGTTCGTCTACCCCTGTGTTGGGTGCTAAATAAACATGAACCATGAACCTTGTTTAAGACTGTTTTATTTACGCTTCCGCTACTTACTACTATTTGAGCTTAAAACTTTAAACTCTGAACATGATATTTACTAATCGTATGGTTAGTAAGTATTACTTTGGTTATTAATCCAATTATTCAGTATAATTGGTGGCTTAATCCTGGTCAGTCACGCCCTCAAGCGGATGATACTCCGCAGGTGGAATTTGGGGGTGTGACAGATTGGTATCAGAGCCATTGGTTATAGTGAACTTGGTTTTAAAAAGGGGGAAAATCTTTTTGAGAAAAACCAGACTATAACCCGTGACTCGTAACGACACTACACTCCAAGTGCAAGACTCGACTTATCTGACCTCATAGCTCGGACCCATGTTTACTTGCTTGTTTGTCTTATGCCTTCTGCTCTACTATACGTACTAGATGGCCTAATTAGATAGATACGCCTCCCCTCTTCTATCTCATTCTCGCTATGTTACGACATCACACTCATACTATGTTTTCTGGCTATGAAGACGATGAGTGGACGCGGACGAGGAAACGTCAACATGACTCAGGCTCAGTTCACTAACCTGATCAACACGGTGGCTGCAGCTTTCGCAGCTCACCCTGGAGGTAAGCTCGTTGTTTTAGGATGTTTAGATCCTACTGCCACATCGTCTTTTCACCTCTGAACCCATTTCGCTTCACTCTGCATGACAGGTCAGCATGCACCTGTGTAACCACGTGTCTGTACTTTCAAAACCTTCATGGATTACAAACCTCTTCCTTTCAATGGCACTGAGGGTGCCATAGGGCTACTGCACTGGATCGAGAAGGTCGAAGCTGTCTTTGCTGTCTGCGAATGTCCCCCAGCTAATTGGGTAAAGTTTGCTACTGGTACCCTTGAGGGAAGCGCGCTTTCGTGGTGGAAAGCGCAAATTCAAATGCTTGGTTTGGAGACTGCTAATGCTACTGCATGGGAAGATTTCAAGGATATGATCAAGGAAGAGTATTGTCACAGGGATGACATCCACAAACTCGAGGACGAGTACTATGGTCTCAAGATGGTTGGGTCAGAGATTGAGACCTACACCAAGCTGTCCAATGACTATGCTGCACTTTGCCCAAACATGTCCCGACCCATATATCGAAGGATCGAATTGTACATCAAAGGCTTAGTCCCAGAAATCAGGAGCCATGTGACCTCGGCCAACCTCACTACCATACAGCCTGTGGTTCGTCTTGCCCACAAACTCACCAACCAGGCTGTGGAAGAGGGCAAGTTGCCCAAAAGGATCAGTGCTGCGGAAGGAACTTCTAGTGATGGCAAACGAAAGTGGGATGGAAATCAGGGCAAGGATGCTAACTCTACTCAGGCCCCAGCCCAGCAAAGCAAAACTGAGAACAACAAAGGCCCTCAGCAACAGGGTGGCTACCGGGGAAGCTACCCTAAGTGCAACAAGTGTAACAGGCACCACAATGGGGCATGTAACAAAGGTCAGTGTCAGCGATGCAACAAGATGGGGCATGAAGCCAAGGATTGTAGAAGTCAGTTCCCAGCAAGGCAGAATCATCAACAACCCCAACAGCAACAGCAGCAGGGAAACAACCGCGGATGTTTTAAATGTGGGGCAACAGGGCATATGCGAAAGGATTGCCCTGAACTGAATCAGAATCGCAACAACAACCAGGGAACTGGGAACAATGATCAAAACAACAATGCTGGGAATGGTGCAAGGAATGACCCCAACGTCGTGGCGGGTAAGTTCCTACTTGATGATCATTATGTTTCTGTGTTATTTGATTCCGGGGCCGATGCTAGTTATGTGTCCCTACGTATAAGTAAGAAGCTTTAGCACCCACCTGCATTATTAAGTTCTAAGCACGTCGTCGAGATAGCCAATGGTAGGAACATCGAGGCCTCTCACGTAATCCACGGCTGCAAGCTAGAATTGTCTGGTCAGACGTTTAGTATCGATCTTTTCCCTGTCAAACTTGGAAGCTTCGACGTCGTCATCGGCATGGATTGGTTATCCAAACATCGCGCTGAGATCCTCTGTCAAGAGAAAGCAGTTCGTATTCCTCGCCGCTCTGGCAAACCCCTCATCGTTCAAGGTAACAAAGGCGGAGAAGTCACAGGAATTATCTCGCTTCTAAAAGCCCAGAAGTGTTTACAAAAGGGGCACACCGCTATCTTAGCACTCGTCACTGACACGCAAGAAAGGGAAAAGAGGATTGAAGATTTTCCAGTAGTACGTGACTACCCCGAGGTATTTCCTGAGGAACTACCTGGACTCCCTCCCCACCGTCAGGTCGAATTTCAAATCGAGCTAGCTCCCGGAGCAGCGCCCATAGCTCGTGCGCCTTATCGACTAGCCCCTGCAGAACTGAAGGAACTCTCTACGCAATTACAGGAACTATTGGATAAAGGATTTATCCGTCCTAGTTCATCGCCCTGGGGAGCGCCAGTACTCTTTGTCAAGAAGAAGGATGGCACATTCCGAATGTGCATCGACTATCGTGAGCTGAACAAAGTTACCATCAAGAATCGTTACCCTCTCCCGCGCATCGACGACCTGTTCGATCAGTTGCAAGGATCGAGCTACTATTCTAAGATTGACCTGCGATCAGGCTATCATCAGCTGAGAGTTCGTAATGAAGACATCTCTAAGACTGCGTTCAGGACTCGCTACGGTCATTACGAGTTCCTCGTCATGCCTTTCGGAATGACTAACGCGCCTGCGGTTTTTATAGATCTCATGAACCGAGTGTGTAAGCCTTACCTCGACAAATTCGTGATTGTGTTTATCGACGACATCCTGATCTACTCGAAAAGTCAAGAAGAGCATGAACGACACCTACGCCTTATCCTCGAACTCTTACGCAATGAGCAATTGTACGCCAAATTCTCGAAGTGTGACTTTTGGCTTCGAGAAGTCCATTTCCTTGGGCACGTGGTCAATAAGGACGGAATTCACGTCGACCCCGCTAAGATCGACTCGATAAAGAATTGGCCTACGCCCAAGACTCCAACCGAAGTTCGCCAATTCTTGGGATTGGCAGGATACTACCGCAGATTCATCAAAGGATTCTCAAAGATTGCTCAACCCCTCACGACTCTCACTCAGAAAGGCATTGCTTACAAGTGGAATGAAGCTCAGGAGTCGGCCTTTCGAAGGCTAAAGGATAATCTCTGTAGTGCTCCTATTCTCTCGGTTGCCTGAAGGCACTGACGACTTTGTGGTTTACTGCGATGCGTCTATCCATGGGCTCGGTTGCGTGTTGATGCAACGCGAGAAAGTTATTGCCTACGCTTCTCGACAACTCAAGACGCACGAAAGAAACTACACTACGCACAACCTAGAGCTGGGAGCAGTGATCTTTGCTCTTAAGATATGGAGACATTACCTGTACGGTACCAAGTGCACTATTTACACCGATCACAGGACTCTCGAGCATATCTTTAGGCAAAAGGAACTAAACATGCGACAACGTCGATGGGTCGAACTCTTGAATGACTACGAATGCGCCATCAAGTACCATCCGGGCAAGGCCAATGTCGTGGCAGACGCCCTCAGCCGAAAGGACAATATACCAAAGCGCGTGCGAGCATTGCAACTTACCATCCAGTCTAACCTCCCTACTCAGATCCGAAATGCTCAAGTCGAAGCATTGAAACCGGAAAACATCAGGGCTGAGTCCCTGCGAGGATCGAGGCAGCGATTAGAACAAAAGGAAGATGGCGCTTACTATGTAACGGGGCGCATTTGGGTTCCACTCTATGGAGATTTGCGTGAACTCGTGATGGACGAAGCCCATAAGTCCCGTTACTCAGTACACCCTGGATCAGATAAGATGTACCACGACTTGAGGACTACGTATTGGTGGCCTGGCATGAAGGCCCACATCGCAGCATATGTTAGCAAATGTTTGACTTGCGCAAGAGTCAAAACAGAGTACCAGAAGCCAGCAGGCCTACTCCAACAACCAGAAATCCCAAAATGGAAATGGGAGCAAATTTCCATGGATTTTGTTACGGGGCTACCTAGGTCTCAACGCGGAAATGACACTATTTGGGTCGATAGTAGATCGATTGACCAAGTCCGCACACTTTTTGGCTATTAAGGAAACAGACAAGTTTTCTACCTTGGCGGAAGTCTACTTAAAGGAAGTAGTTTCGAGGCACGGGGTGCCAACCTCAATTATTTCCGACCGAGACGCTCGTTTTACTTCGGAATTGTGGCAAGCTATGCACAAATCCTTTGTCTCACGTTTGGACATGAGCACCGCTTATCACCCGCAAACGGATGGACAGTCCGAACGCACCATCCAAACCCTAGAAGACATGCTTAGAGCATGTGTGATCGATTTTGGCAAGAATTGGGAGAAGCATCTACCGCTAGTGGAGTTCTCCTACAATAACAGCTACCACACTAGCATTCAGGCAGCACCTTTCGAGGCATTGTACGGTCGTAAATGCCGATCACCTCTCTGCTGGGCGGAAATCGGTGATAGTCAAATCACGGGCCCAGAGATGGTGGTAGATACAACGGAAAAGATTGCCCAGATCAGACAACGCATGGCGGCAGCTCGTGACCGTCAGAAAGACTACGCTGATAGGCGCAGGAAACCACTAGAATTCCAGGTCGGTGACCGGGTTCTACTTAAAGTCTCACCCTGGAAGGGTGTGGTACGCTTTGGTAAACGGGGCAAGCTTAATCCGCGATATATCGGACCATTCGAAATTACCGAGAGAATCGGTAAGGTTGCTTACAGATTGAATCTGCCTGAAGAACTGAGTGCGGTACACAACGTATTTCACATATCCAATCTGAAGAAGTGCTTGTCAGACGAAACGCTTGTAATTCCTTTCAAGAAACTAACTATTGACGAACAGCTACACTTTACTAAGGAACCGATTGAGATCACGGATCGAGAGATCAAAACCCTCAAACGTAGCCAGATACCTCTTGTACGTGTCCGTTGGAACTCGCGACGTGGCCCAGAATTTACCTGGGAGCGGGAAGACCAGATGAAGCACAAGTATCCCCAGTTGTTCCCAAACGAAACCTCCGGCACTGAAGCTACAACCGAATTTCGGGACGAAATTCCAAACTAACGGGGGGATGATGTGACACCCCGTTGAAACGTTCTCATTTACACTAGCTTGTCAGTGGCTGCCTTAACTTTCGGGACGAAAGTTCTTAAAACTTGGGGATAATGTGACACTTCGGGTTTTCCCGGGCAACTTTCTTGATGTAACATTTCGTGTACGTATATTATTAAATGAGAAACTATGGATTTTCTGTTATTATGTGTTGTATGTATGTACGTTATATATATATGTGTGTATATTGCAAGTGAGCCGAGACCCCAAGGATCCGACTCGAGACCACTTCCGGTCTCGAGTGAACAGTAGCAAGCGGGCCGGTTGGGCCATGCAACCGAGAAGCCCATTCGGGAGCCCTCAACCCACTCGAGATGGGTATAAAACCCTTGAGGGTGACCAACCTTTACCATTTTTGCAAACACTCTCCCTCACTCACTCACTCCTTCACTAAAACCCTAAAACCCTAACAACATCACCCTCCAACATCACCCTCTTCCCTCTCTCGGATCCAACCGTAACATCAAGGCTCTCGGATTTCTAGCTCAATATTCTCTCTCGGAAGTTTATCCATCATATTCTCTCATCTTGTGTCTAGCCGATTAGTATCTCCTTTGGTTGTATATTTGATAGTTGTTGTTTATGTAAGATGGTTATATAAGCATGTTGCTTGATGAGTGATTGATTGGTTATGAATGTGTAAACATGAAATGTAAACCATGATGCTTTGGTAATTCCTTGCCATGATGATGAACAACTTGAATAATGTGCCTCGTAAGATTTAGGTTGATGACTAGAAGTGTGCTAGGTAATATGAAGATGCATAAGTGTATGGATAATATGCAAGATTGTTATGATGTTCAACAATGTGTAAGTGTGGGTGTGCTTGGAACCAAGGATTGTATGCTAGTTGTTAGGAACCAAGGATTATGCATAAATGATACACCGATTAGATATCATATACTAGTATGGATTGTCTTCAAAAATGTTTTGTTAACTATGATAAAAACCCTAATATGATGAACTATTTGAATATGGCATGAATACTTGAAGAACATGTTGAATATGATATGAATATTTCAAATTACCATGTTTTGATCAATTTTGGTTGATAACCGGACAAGAAAACATGTTGGTGGAATGTTATTGGTTAGTACACATTATCACAAATATGAAATTCTATTGGCTAGTACATTGGACAGGTTCTAGAAGGATTCTGGTGCACGTAACTGTGGTTGCGAGTCGGAACCCTTGGTTGCGACTCGAGACCAAAGCATGATGACTCGAGACGGACTTCAGGGACTCGAGACCGGCAAGGTCTCGACTTGAGACGACATGATCTCGACTCGAGACTGGGCTCGAGACTCCTGAGATTGCGACTCGCAAGCAGCACACTCGAGACCAAAACGTGATTCTTCGAGATCTCCCGGTTGCGACTCGAGACCGTGTATTCTCGAGTCGAGACCACCCTTGTCTCGACTGGGCTGCCTACGTGTTATTGGGCCACGACTTGTTGGGCTATTTGTTGACTGGGCTGCATGTGTTTCTGTTACTGTTTGTTTATGAAAATGTTAGGGCAGGCCCAATAACCCAACTGTTTGAATGTTTGCATGCTAAGTGTGTCTATACGTGTTTGCTATACGTGATTACCTGTACCCCAACTTGACCTATATTTGGTAACCATGCTAGGACGTGGTGACCAACGTGATTGACCGAGTAATTAATCTACCGAGCAACCCAAGGTGAGTTCACAACCTAAAGCATGCGTTCCCGGTGGTTTGGGAAACGGAACTAAAAACAACACTATCCCCTTATGGGGGATACAACTTACTTTACTTCCCTTGTTATTGGGAACCTTTAGTTAATTACTGTTTATACGGATTGCAACAAACGGCACTAAACGAAACTCTATCACTCAAGTCCCTACTACATAATACCGATTAGTCGCCGGGGCCAGGCGAACGGGTTATTAGTTGATAGCGCTATTTAGGTCTTACCAACCTCACACCGTGCCATGGTATGGGATCGGTCGTGAACTAATGTACTCAGGCATCCGTCAATGATGATAGAACATTGACATCGGGGCATCCTGCGGAAACGCAAACGGTTACCTAGTGTTCGGTATTGGAAAAATAGTTTAGTCGCTAACTTTTGGGGTAGCTCCCCATGGCATGTATAAACGGATAAATTAACTGGTGAAACAAGTTTTTGGTAATTAAAACTGGACAACTAGTGAACTCGCTCAACATTATTGTTGACACCTTACTGCATGCTTTGCAGGTAACCAGTGACTGAGGAGCTTGCTGCTTGGGGATGTGTAGTGTTCGTCTACCCCTGTGTTGGGTGCTAAATAAACATGAACCATGAACCTTGTTTAAGACTGTTTTATTTACGCTTCCGCTACTTACTACTATTTGAGCTTAAAACTTTAAACTCTGAACATGATATTTACTAATCGTATGGTTAGTAAGTATTACTTTGGTTATTAATCCAATTATTCAGTATAATTGGTGGCTGGATCCTGGTCAGTCACGCCCTCAAGCGGATGATACTCCGCAGGTGGAATTTGGGGGTGTGACATAGTCATCCATAATGTCCGAATTATTGGCGTACGCTAACTGTCTAAGTGCGGCCGTGACTTTTTGCCACGTACTAAATCCTAATTGCCCGGTTACATCCGGTTTTTGTTCGAAATAAACATACTACTCCTCAAGATCCCTAGATATCCTTAAAAATAAGTTTCTACTCATACGAAAACGACGCCTAAACATTTTTTCATCATACTTAGGTTCGGCTGGGAAATAATCGCTTACCAACAAATTGTTAGCGGTGTGCCGTTCACGAGCGATGTACCTCCTCCATTTAGGTTTCGAAGTCTCTTCCTTATCGTCTTCGACGATAGCATTCACCACCGTCGCGATCGTTTGTAGAAATATTTCCGCACCATCGTCAGATGATGATGACGATTCACTTGAACTTGAAGAACTCATGACAAGATTGTGTTTTATGTGTCTGATATTGTGTGAGAAAAATGTTAAATATGGTAAGGTATTTATATAGATTTTTTTTTTTTTATAAAATTAATGCCCAACGGCTAGCCTAAACGGCTAGTTTTGCTGGCCAATGAGATCCCGCCATGTAGGGCTGTTCACGAGCCGAGCCGAACCGAGCGGACCTTTGCTCGTGCTTGGCTCGTTTACAAATCGAACCGAGCGGAGCGGCTCATATAAAACCGAGCCACAAATCAAGCGAGCATTCTCCGAGCAGTAAATATTCCGAGCGAGCGTCTAGCGAAGTTCGAGCGATTTGGACAACCGTGTCGCCCAATTTAAATTTGCTGAGACAGTGACAATGTTGGGTCTCAAGTTTTCATGTCTTTAAAAACAGGCACATTTCATGGCATAATATTTTTCTTATGAATAACAATGTTGTGGCCGACGAGGCGATGATCATATTACACGAACAATGACGTTGAGAGAAGGAGACGATCGACTTAGTGTAACGGCATGAAACATTGAGGCGATGAGCAGACTGTCGTTTATCGGTTTAGGGTTTAACTTTTAGATTTTATATTAATCTTTTTATTGGCTTGATTGAGCTAGTACGCATAGATATAGTTGTAAATTTGTATATAGTTGACCAAAATCTAATAGAGTGGTATATATAAAACTATAAATTTAATTTTATATTTAAGTATATATGTATGTATGTGTATATATATATGTGTGTGAGTGTATATATATGTATAATTTATATTTGTGTGTATATATATACTAATGAATAATAATAATTCGAGTCGAACCGAGCCGAGCGGACCTTTGCTCATGCTTGGCTCGTTTACAAACCGAACCGAGTAGAGCGGCTCGTTTACAACCGAGCGTCAAATCGAAAGAACATTTTTCGAGCAATTTCCGAACGAGCGTCGAGCGAGCGACGAGCAACGAGTGGTTTGAACGGCCCTACCGCCATGTCAGATTCGTAGCCCCGCTCCACGCCCGGGCTGAAACCTCCGCCAATGAGGCCACACCGAAACTCAAGCCCACCCGGGGTGGTGACTTGGACGTTTGTACCCAACCCACGCCCCAACCCCGCCGCATACCCCATAGTCTAGTCTAAATAACATACCTAAATAAAAATTAATAATCTCTGATTCCAAGTAACCTTAGACCCTTATGTTGCAATTACCACATTGATCGTTAATAAACATTGCTTATGTAAACCTTTGAATCGCCATATTGGATCTTTTTCTATTTTGGTTATGAATAAAAATTTTCTTTGGCTATGCAAAAAAAAAAAAAAAAAAAAAAAAAAAAAAATTCACATAAAGTTCTGTCATAATGCTGTTTGTTTAAGTTTACCCATTATTATTTTTTTTTATCATGTCTTGTCAGCATGTTAACGCATACATGATATATCTATAATCTATAATACTATATTAAGAGAATTGAGTTTTCTATTCTTTTTGTAATTTTGCCTAGGTACAAATCTTGTAGCATCACGTACAAATGAAGCAAACCATTTTAGAGGGGGGAAACTTGGATATTGTCTAAAGTTTTAAGACACTTTGAGGGCAATCTAGACATTTCATCCATGGAATCCATGCCCACTTATGTCTTCCATTAATCGAATAAAATTAAGAAATTAAATAAAGTTTTATTATAATTAAAGGAATTAGTTGATTAAATTAAAGGTTAGACATGCAACCTTTGGGATTTTGATGATTTAATAGTATGTATAAATATAAATGGGATTATTACATATATCCCCTTATTTAGAACTTTAATTACATATTTACCCGACCCAAACATTTAATTACACATTTCCCCCTCTTATGGCATAATGACACAATTACCCTTTTCAAACATAAAAAGAACACCCTAAAACCTTTCATCCTCTCCCTCCCATGACCTCGCACACTCCTCCTCCCTGGTGTGTTAACAATCGTTGCCAAATCTGAAATCCCCACTGGCGAACCACTAATCCTAACACCACCGGCGAACCACCAATCCTAACCGTTGACGAGAAGAAACCAATGACTATAACCGACAACACACCATCATGTTCAGAAACCTAACCGTAACGGGAGACGAGAACGGGCACATCTTTTATTAGTACCAACGATGTGTTCAGATTCCTGACCGAAACCAGAGGAGAAATGTATTTTGGTGTGTCTTGTACTTGTTTTCTTACCTTTCCATTGTCTGTTTCACTGATTTTTTTCTGGATACCAAAACGCAGATGTGATCCATTGACTGCTAAACTGATGAGGCAACAGTTATTCGTTGCAAGTAAAAGCATTTGTTTCTCTTTGTTACATTTTGTTTCATGTTTACATGTCTGATTTGTTTTTTTTCTTTAATTTTATCTAGGAAACGATATTATTTAAAAAAGAGTCCTAAAAAGGAAAAAGTCCTAAAAAACGCTCAAGAAAAAGGCAACAAAAAGTACTACTTAAAAGGGCAAATTTGAAATTTTTGTGGTTTAGCAAAAAAAAAAGGGTAAAATAGTCATTCTCTAATATGTTTTTAATGAAATGGGTATATTTGATATTTTTAGTTTTCAGTAAGAGGAAATATGTAATTTAATTTTTGGTTTGGGTAAATATGTAATTTATGAAATTTGTAGGGGATATATGTAATTCCCCCAATATAAATAATCTATACTTCTATACTACCTTATTAAGAGAACTAGGATTTTTACCCTTTTGTTAACTTTACATTGTGTACACATTTTGAAGCAACATGTACAAAAGAGCCAAGCTAATTTAGAGGGGGTAACTTGCGCATTTCCCAAAAAATTAAGACACTTTAGGGGAATTTTAGTGATTTCGGCACCTTTGTAACCTATAATTAAGATAAATGTATAAAATTTTTCATAAGTACTACTCATCAATATTTTATGATTATCAGATAAATGTATAAAATTAATAATATTATTACCTTATTAAGAGAACTATGATTTTTACCTTTTTGGTAATTTTAAATTGTGTACACATTTTGAAGCAACATGTACAAGAGAGCCAAACTATTTTAGAGGGGGTAAACTTGCGCATTTCCCAAAAATTTAAGAAACTTTAGGGGCATTTTAGTGATTTCGGCACCTTTGTAACCTATAATTAAGATAAATGTATAAAATTTTTCATCAGTACTACTCATCAATATTTTATGATTATCAGATAAATGTATAAAATTAATAATATTTCAAACATATATTTATATAACAAGTGATCAAAACCAAACTCCTCGTGGAATTGAAAACTCAATTAAATCAATAAATAAACATATAATTGGAATTAACTCTTTTTGTTGAATGCAGTGTAACTTAAATAATTCGTTTCATTTTATCAAGTGTCGTAACCGATCTTGCTTAAATGGCTATCATTGAGAATCAAAGAAATCGTTATAACCACTTTGATGAAAGTTTTTTATATATAAAAAAGAAACATACCGTCATGTGAATCAATTCAGTTTGAAATTGTTCTAAAATCATCATTGAACCAAAACTGCAAATGTTGCATCTTCTGGCAAAAGTAACCTCCATGACCGGATAGCATCACCATCTTGTTAACTCAACGACGTCTAATCACAACATCTTTGAATTGGAGCACCGCTGCAATTGTGTGAAGTCATCTGAGCTATCACATCAGATCCAACCACAACCTTCATCTTTGCTTGCCAATTTAACACAACCGCTAGCAATATCTATAACAACCTTCCTAAAACCCTTAACATGCCCTACACGTCTTAAAATATACTCCGTATACAAAAAACGTACCTAATATACCTTTATATTTAAAAAAAGTCAAATAAAAACCAGATTATAGGGCTCTCGCAGGGCGCGACCCCCTTAAGATAAGTAGTCGCGGGCCGCGACAAGGTGGCACCAAGCGGCACCAGGTTGCTCCACGTGTCCACATACGTGCGAGATCTACACCGTTGATTCACCCAAGCTAGGACCTACCCTAGGTCTCTCACGGGCCGCGTAAATTTGAGAGCAGGCGCTCGCGGGCCGCGAGACGCCATGTTTCCAGCCTATATAAGGAGGCTTCGACCTTAGTTCAACTCGTTCAAAATTTTCTTTCCCTCTCTAAATATTATAAGCTAAAACTCTCGGGTATTATACCCCTAAAAAGTGAAGCTTTGCCTCGTCGTAAGTATTATAACCCCCGGTTACGTATTAGTTACTCTACCGGATTGATATAGGGCTACGTAACGCATGTCAAGCCTCTGCCTGATTCGGTCGTTAGACTTCTGTCTTGGGGGTATGGCTAATGTGAATTGGGTTATCTTACTAACACGTGTGCATTGTTTAATTTTAATAGATTATAACCAGGAAATCACCAGAAAGCAGTAGTATTATCTAAAATAGCAAAGTGAGTCATTCTCTTTTTCTACCAAACTCTATTACCAAAACCTCAATTGTCTTAAATTATGATAACAGTGATTGAGTCTATGTATTCTACAATTACTGTCGGTATGTTGGGGTTTTGTATACATTACTTGTTACTACACTGTGAGTAGTAGCATGACCACAAGTCAGGATTGACAGTACCATGGGTGGTAATTGGGTAGATAAAAACATTGTAATCTCTCTCAATACTGTAAAGTATAAAAACTTGTTTTGATTAAACTGGGATGCACTCGCCAGTATTTCTTGCTGATAAAACTTTTAAAAACGCGTTTCAGGTAACTTAATGTGAAGCTAATAAAAGCCAGCTGGAGAGCACTGAAAGCTTGGAAAAGTGGCTATAAAAATTACCTAAATAAGAAAGGAGTTTTATTTCAATAAATTAGGGTTTATCCCTATAAACATATTACAAATGGAAACTTAGGTTTTTCCCATTTATTTATTATTTATAAAAGTGTGGTGTTTTAACTCTGATAAACTATTTACTAACTACGGTCCTGATGTTTAATTTTCGCTTCCAAATTAATAAACACCGATACCACCGGTTCTGTGTGCTGCTCGCGGCCGCCCGCCCCTCGGGGCAAGGGGTCGGGGGTGCGACACTATCATTCCCATTTTCGGGATTAATAGTTCAATTGCAGTGGTCCAAGACCAATCAGAAGTGCTCTCATCTCAGTTAAGCCGGAAAAGACAACGCGCAACCAAACGCAACCGCCACCTCAAGCCTTTGTCTATCTTGTCTTCTGAATGCCCATCCTTTTTACGATCACATAAAAATATTACACAGACCTTTTAGAATCATCAATAGGTTAGACAGATTTTGTTTTCTATAGCCGATAACTTAGTTCCATTTTAGAGAAGTCAGGATCATCAACAGCGCCCACGACACTTCAAAACAAATAGGTACACAAATAATTTGTATTGCATCATTAACATTCATAATACTCAGGTACCACTGAAACAACCCCACAAGTCAAGGATGATAACAACGGGAAAAGTACGGCTTCCACTGAACCATCCTTAAGTGATTGTCATCAACCAAAGGATTTACCAACAAATCAAAAGAAAAACAACCCCCTGGTACACCCACAACAACTTTCACTATTCATATAGTTTACGGCGTATACACAGTCCACGTTATTTGTATTAACAAAAAAATGGTTTTTTAGCAACGTCCACGCACACATACAACACAATCAAAGAAATAGAGAATACCATTGATATATTGGTACGACGTCCACACCACTAAACACCCCAGCTCACCAGCAAACTAACGAACAAGACGATTGGGATGATGATGAACGGTGGACAACTAATGGACTAAATCAAGGAGACATTCAAACCTTATTTAAGTTAATCATACTATCTCGTTCGACGTGGTTACTATGGTCACCCGATTTAAAATAAGTTGTCAATGACTTTCAAACGACCTTTTCTTCTTACCCTTAAGCATTTTAGTACATTTTTGGGCCATTTGGCCAGAAATCAAATGATCACTTTTTTATACAAACAAACTGGGAAGTCCATATCAAAAAACTAAATAAATAAACAAGCCTACTACTAAAATAGTAAAAAACAAACGAATAACTAAATGAAAAAAGAAACATGAGGTTCAGTTTGGTAAAGATTTCCACTTCCATTATCTCTTTTACCAACTATTGTATTCTTGGTTTTTATGTCAATTATGCAATTCATGAATTGATATATTAATGATACTACCACAATACTTTAAAAGATAAACCAGGTGAAACAAACCATGCAAACTGAAGGCCAACACCGATTACACCTTAACTTTAGGTTTCATTTATGATATTGATTTCCAGTTAATTTTATTCAGTCCTAGATGATATGCTATATTTGTTCTTTCATCCAACCATTGTTACGCATTTCAAGTTAATTTATCATAACTCACATGTTTCGTTTTGTAAGATAAGAGTGACATGTTGGGTTTTGTAACTAACAAACTTCATGCTTAAAAGTCAACATTTATAATACATATCATAAATGAATATGATATCAGTCGGGATACCCGCTACAACACACGAGCTTTCCCACTAGTTGATATACAAAGAGCTTTATGTCTTTTAATCACCATCCTAAACAAGAAAGTTGCTCAATATGATTATATCTTATTATTAAATATTTAAATTTTAAATCAATTGACGATTAAGTTAGAAACCTTAGATCGTCTTGTTGGAAGCACAACAGAAAGTCTATGGTGATGATAGAAATAATTGTCCTATATATTAATTAATTATTAATTAATTAATTAATTAAAAATAAAAATCGAATGTTTTGAACAGTACAAAACTAGAAAATGTTAAAATAATATATATATGGTTTTTTTAGACTACGGGGTATAAGGCGGGGGTTGGGGCCTGGGTTGGAGAAAAACGTCTAAGTCACCACCCCGGGTGGGCTTGGGTTTGGACGTGGCCCCTTGGGCGGGAGTTTAAGGCCGGGCGTGGGTCATGCTAGCGATCCTATGTGGCCGGTTCTTATTGGCTTGTTGGCTAGGGCATAGCGGGCCATGTTTAACTTTTAAAATAGCCACGCCCCAAACCCCCGCCCCACCATACCGTCTTCAATGTGGGTCAGCCCAGCGAAGCCCACCCAAGCCACGTGTCAACACATGCCCCAAACCCTCGCCCCACCATACCCCACGGTCTTAATAGTTTTATTATCTTCTTTACTTAAGTTAGATAAGCTTTTGTCAACCGGTACTGGTATCGAAAATACCAGTACGGTTATCGGTACATAAAGATAAAAATCGACACCACCCTGATACAGAAAACACTAAAAGTCGGTATCGAATTGACCTATATATTAAAAACAGAAGGGATTAAACAGTAACAATAAATAAATATTAAAAAGAGTCTTTAATGAAAAGTAAAAAAAAATTGAAATGAATGAATAGTATTGGGTACCAGTATCAAATTTACTAAACTGGGTGTATTTTCGGTATTCGTTCAGCACCGGTATTTATCGGGTTTTACCCTCAAATACCGGTGTCGTACCAGTACCGACCGTATAATGCCATACTGTACCATATATTCGGTACCGGTACCTATTTTTGGGGATTTCGATGACGGTATTTTCGGTACCGGTTGGTACCGAGCTCATTAAATCATGTAGCAACGTAGCAATGCAAGTAATTGCACAGTTTAGATTACTTTTCATACACATAGTAAGTAAACTGTATTTCGTTTGAATGAGGTTTTATATACACAACAACTTATTTTGATTTATTTTTTGTCTTTTTACGTAATGAATGAACTGTAGCATGTAAAATTAAGTTGGATATTTAGATTATTGATGAGAAAATCGTATCAAATCCTGTAATCAAACCAGTATCGTATCAGTACCAAATTTACTATACCAAATCATTTTCGGTACCAATTTGGTACCCACCTTTTGGCGTTTTCAGAATCGTTACTTTTGGTTCGACACCGGTCTAACACCATACCTATATTTATTGATTTTTACCTTCAAATACCATACCGTATTGTACCGAGCATTTTCGGTGCCGGTACCTAATTTCGATGATTTTCGGATCGGTATTTTCGGTGCCGTTACAGGTACCGAGCTCATCCATATTTTAACGTGTTAGCACCGTAATAACTGAACTGAAAACAACCGGATTTCCAACGTGTAGGACGTGTGGGTTCTATTATTATATATTAGGTTATTTAAAATCGTTTTTTAGGACGGATTGACTATCCTTTTCACGACATTTTTATTTATGTTTTGATATTCGGTATCTGCTTGCCGTTACTGACACGCGTTTTGCAGTCACTGGGTCCCCGCCGCAACGCGCGGACGGAAATTTAACTAGTTGTATGAGAATTAAGATGGAGGTCTTTTAAAGTTGAATAATATATAATAGTCAGCAAAAGAGAATTGAAAGTTGGTGGTTACGGTTTCCTAAGGGAATTAATCAGCAAGGAAATATTAAAGACGATGTGGACAGCAGTTACGAGCAATATTTTCGGAGTAGATTGTACGTCGAGTCGGTCTTCATATCGGTCCATCGGTCAGGTCGATTTGACCGGTTGATCTGGATATAAAAACCTGATGTTGCTGTAAATATTATAAAAATTAATAAAGTAAAATTTAAAAAAAATTATTCAAAATCCGGTTTAAACGCTTGGTTTTCTGGTCCGACCGCCAGAAACTTGTCCAACTGGCCGATTCGACTTAAAACGGGTCTGTAGGGTGAATCGGACCGGTCAGACACCCGGTTCCTTGTCCGGTCTGAATTTCAAAACATAGGTTATGAGGACCCGTTGTGCAATTAATTAGAATTTAATTATAAAAATGATCGTCTATTATGTTCATGTTATGTGTTTTGGCGTCAAACTTTCATTAGTTACACATTTAGACCTAAAGTTTGCTCAAACGTATATAACATATGTTTAGCAACAATATAGAAAGACTGCTTGTCATTTCCCATACAAATATGTTTCTCTTTTTAGTCAATTAATATACATTGGCCTAGGTCAACTTGCAAACTAAAAGAAAAATCATAATAAATAAAAGCTACATTGAAAAGAAAGAAAGAAAGAAAAAAAATTAGAACATTACAAGCAAGTGACAACGAAGCAAAATTGTGCAAAGCTCAACGGCTATGTAGCTAAAGCAAGGGCCGATTTTTGTTAAATATTTTTGAACCTATTTTAAATTGGGCTTAGAATACTCAGAGTTACGCCAATGATCTCTAGATCAAGTGGTGGAGGGCTTGCATTTCTTTTGAGAGATGCAGGTTCGACTCTCACTTGGTGCAGAGTGAGGCACTGGTGGGCAATGATAGGAGACCCAGGAAAACCTGTGTTAGATCCTTGAGTCAAACGGGTTTTACCGGTAATTTCACTGTCGTGCCTACGGGCGGGTGGCTACCGGGTTTTTCCCGGAATTGGTGGTGGACTCGGGTTACTCTCGGAGTACTCCGTTTGTCCAGTGAGTGCCCCGAGAGTACTCGGGATTGAGTTTGTTGGCCGTTTAAAAAAAAGAATACTCAGAGTTACGAAAGAAACGGCAAATGGGCAGGCCGGAAAGATAGAAATCGAAATGTCATTTGGAGCATCCAAACGTCGCCAAAGTTAGTAATTGAGATGTGGAGACGTCGTTATGTCATGTCGCGGAACAATTATTCAATGGTCGCAAAAGCCGCGTGCATCGTTTTGCCCCTAACTTTTCGTATGATTTGTTGTGTTAGGGGGGAAGGGCACAACCCTAACCTGCTCGAAATTGCACCAATCTTGCATTGTCCACTTACTTTTACACAAATTCAACCCAAAACCCACTATTGGTGGCACTACTACACTAAGCCATGGACCCACCTTTTTACACTACCCTTTCTCTCCCTACACACTACTCTCTCTTACCCACAACACTTATCAATTGGTAACTAAAATCCCAACCTACTACCCGATTTGGGGTACCCGAGAACGGGTAGCGGTGGTGTTAAAGATTCGGGAAACCCCACCCGAAACCCAAATCGGTGAGTGCTGCCGCCCCCTTAATTGGAAATAGTGGCCGTTTCTAAATATTGTGTTAACTGCTAATTCTACATCAATAATTAAGTTTGATTTTTGTTTAATTTCCGAAAGATGTTTTTTTAATGAACAACGAATCCTACAAATGAGCTACTGGCGAAATTCACCATATCGGGATACACTCGTATCCGAACTGGGGAAAACCCTCGCCTAGGGCAGAAGCTCGTGAACACTCGCCCAAAAGCACGACAGTGCGGTGAGGTAAAACCCATTTAGTTCTAGGATCGAGCTAGCGATCGCCGCCTACTCGCCTAGTCACCCATCATCACCAGGTGCCGCTGAAAACTAATGGGGAGAAGCAGAAATTGAACTTGGGTCTCTTGGAAACCCAGTCTCTCCCTTAGCACTCCACCACAAGCTCATTAGCTAGCTTCTGAAAGATGTTTTAGTTGCTAATGTTTCCTTGTCAAAATGAAAATATTGTTGATTTGTTGGTCCGAAGCCCAAGAGGGGGGCTTATAACAATTAAATTCAGAAAAAGTGCCAACTTTTTACTCACTCTAGACCTTGTCCGTGACAAGTGGTGAAAAAAAGCATACCACACATAAATATGCCTAACAAATCTGGTATAGGTAACTGGGCATACTAATTACGTATCTAATTGAGCTGTTGGTCTAATAAGAGGGCTGAATAATGAATAATTTAAAGTGAGTGAATGGGTAATGCTAGACAGAAAACCCTCAAATTCTTAGAAAACTCTGGAAACCCAAATCTCCCCCCATTTTTACCCAACCTCCCGACATTTTTTTTTTTTTTGAAAAAAATTACACATGTAATATACATGTTTTAGAGTGTTTTGGGCCAAAAAAAACAAAAAAGCGCCGAAGGGATTTTTTTAAAAAAAATAAACAAAATTCAGTGCCTAACATGTGTTAGACAAAAATGCTGAAAGTTGCTGAAATTTTTTTTTTTAAATTATCCCTTCGGTGCTTTTTTGATTTTTTTGGCCCAAAACTCTTAAAAACATGTATATTACATGTGTTATTTTTTTCAAAAAAAAAATGTCGGGAGGTTGGGTTTTCTAAGGTTTTTTATATAGATAGGGTTTTCTATCTAGCCCTACCCCTTTTTCAATAACTATACTTGATATTAAAAGTATTCAGATTGAAAATATAATAAATAACATACAGGGTCAGGGTAAAAAGCATTCCTGTTATCTTATAAGAACATGCAAACCTGTTTTACTCTACATGTTTTCCATAAACCACTCATCAGAATCAAAGCCACACTCACGAAACAAGATACGATTTTCGTCTAACCGTTCCGCAACAGGTTTGAATGTTAATCCACGCTTACAACAAAAAAAGTGTTAATGAAATGCAAGTTTATTTTACACTAATTAACTTATCAGTGATACATGTTGACTTTACATCCCTGTCCTAGCAAATAGCAAGATATATAGAAGTTCACATTTTATACACGGTACTATATTTATGACTATACATCCGAAATGCTTAATAAACTTAAAGCTTGAAGTTCTTTATTTCAATAAATGCAACTTCCGTTTATCTACCATTCAACATTGTAATGCTTAGTTCATTGTTAGAACCTGTTCCATATGAACATGAAGATTGATTAGTATCTTGCTTAGTTTTTCCAACATAAAATCCCGGCTCTTTAGGTGAAGGCAATGGACCCTCACTCCCCAACATCATGATCACAGAAGTCATTGTGGGTCTATCTTCCGGGTGACGTTGAACACACAACAAACCAACATGGATTGAGCGTAGAACCTGAGACACATTGACTGATTCACCTAGGCACTTGGCAACTAATTGCAAGGATTCACCTTCATTATGGAGTACCCATACCTGTCAAGAACACAAGACTTATGTTTTGTTGTTTTCGTTTTAGGTAATTTTTGAAGTTAACGAGTAACAGGTCAACATATACAAATTCACACCTTTTCACTTTAAAAGAAGGGTGATGATACCTTAAATCCATTTTTTTAATCAAAATTGTATAAGTATCTTAGTTTTCAGTGGTAGAAAACTGTTACTTTCATCCAAAATATATTAAAAACAAAACTAGGCCCAAACTTACATATCCCAAAAGGTTGTTCCAATTGTCTTTGTAGACGAACTCTTTGTTTTTTTCCCCACAAACAATTTCAAGCACTAATACCCCAAAGCTATATACGTCTGATTTTATCGAAAATATACCACTTCCGGCATACTTTGGCGCCATGTAGCCACTGTGAAAAATCATAGACAATGTAAGTGATTCACTAAATAACTTTAAATGAGGTTACAGTAGATGAATCTCACTATGTTCCAACCACTCTGTTTGTATTTGCCTCTAACTGATTTCCTCCAAAAATTCTAGCCAAGCCAAAATCCGATATCTTTGGGTTCATATCTGTGTCAAGCAAAATATTGCTGACTTTGAGGTCTCTATGTATGATTCGGAGCCGAGAATCCTGGTGAAGGTAAAGAAGCCCACGAGCAATTCCAAGAATTATGTGATATCGTGCAGGCCAATCAAGGAGTTCACTTTGAGTTTTATCTGTGAATAGTTTGAATTTTAGTTTACATTCTTGATGATTCAAAAATTTTCTCTTTTTTTATTATTATTATTATTATTTCATTTACCGAATATGATTGAATCAAGGCCTTTGTTTGGCATGTATTCATAAATCAGCATCTTTTCTGCTCCCTCTATACAGTAGCCCAGGAGCTTGACCAAATTCCGATGTTGTAGTTTTGATATCAAGATGACTTCATTCTTGAACTCGTGAAGTCCTTGAGTTGATGTTTTTGCTAGACGCTTCACTGCTATTTCCTGCTCCCCTTTTAGTACACCCTTTAACATAAATTTTTAATATAAATATGCATCTTCAAGTCCAACTTGTTTAACTTCGCGTATTCTTACTAATTATTTGCTTTAAAAATTTTTAAAAATTGTACTACATAGAAGGCCATGGTGTCATAGAATACCTTGTAAACTAGTCCAAATCCTCCCTCTCCAAGTTTGTTGTTGATTGAAAAGTTGTTTGTAGCTTTAAGTAATGTAGACAAACCAAATAGTGGTAGCTCTAGATCTTCATTGTTTCCTGATGTCTCTGTTAGGGATAACCACAAGTTCATTCAAAAGAACTATTAATATCGGTACATATAAATGGTAACTTACTCATTGTTCCTAACACATATAATTTGCTCCACAAGTTCATAAAACAACAATAAACACTTAAACAAAATAAACAATCATGTTCAACCATAGCCCATAACTTTCAATTAAATTTTTAAACATTCAAGCCCTAATATTAAATGTTGATTACTTGTAACAAATCATTTAAACAAACAAAGCTATAAATAAAACAACAAAATCATTTAACTCCAAGTCTAGAACAACAAAAAAGAAAATCAAAAAAATATAAAAAGATTAAACCCTTACACATCTATATTTTCTCCTAATCATCACATAAAACAAAATAAATAAATAAACTATACTAGTTTTATATTGGAATTCTGACGTAATATGGGTCGGTCCAACCGGAATTTTGGTTTTTCCGGTAAAAAAAGCCACCAGGTCGTGAGCAGTGGCGTCAAGTCGCTGGGAGTTTTTTTGGGGGCGGGATTTGGAAATGGAATGAGTGAATGGGTTTGGATTATTTTATTTAGTTTAAATTTCTTTAGATTGGGTTTGGGCTTGGGCTTGTGTTAATAAAAATTGATTGCAGACTGGGCTTTGATTGGATTAAATAATTAAGTGAATAAGTGGTTAATAATTATTTTTTTTTCTAAGTGGGGCGGTTGAAAATTTTCAAGGGGTGCGGGTGAAAAATTACAAGGGGTGCGGTCGGGATTTCCGGCGAAAAATAACACTAAAAAATATTTTTTCAGGGGGTGCGCCCGCCCACCCTTAGCTTAGGGTGGGTACGACCCTGATGGTAAGGTATAATGTTTTTGTTTGTTGATTTGGAACATGTTTTCCAGACTTGAAATTGTATATAATAAAAATTGGTCTCACATATCTTAAATTATGTAATAAGTTTTTGCAGTTTATATATCTAATAGGTTTAATGCAGTTCAAAAATACAATTTGGCCCCTTCTATGTTTTCGGTTTAGAAAATATATATATATATTTTTTTTTGGTTGATAAAACATAACTTGGTTTTCAAACTTCATACCTTGTTGCTGTTTCTTCTTCATATTATAACGATAAAATAAGCACATTGAAAGTAGCATGGCCAAAACTACAAGTGCCATTGGGACTAGGACTCGTACTCTTCTCCCTGCACCTGAGCTTTTACTGTTTTTTATTGAGTCTGTGTCATAACATAATGTTCATTTGATAAGTAGACAAATAGTTATGAAGATAGTAATGAAAAGATAACTATCTGTTTTGCTTTACCTAACTCTGAAGCTGACACTCGTACATAAAGAGTGTCCCCATTTTCAGCAAACGTTCTGATATCAGTTAGATTGCCAAACCACAGCAAGCAACCACTCCCAGTCCCTGATATATTCGAATATGTGTAAGCCGTACACGAACAATTTGTTTTACACATCTTCTCACACTCTACAAGGGTCATCGTCTGGTTATACCATGACCTCTGCGTTTCGGGTAACTTCAAATTTGTATATCTGATGAACCCATCCCCAGGTCCACAATCCAAACGGGCAGTACGCCGACACCCATGGGTGGAATCTGCAACTCTCCACTCATCAGGAGATATTGGTTCAAACCCCTTCAAACATGAACAAACTGGGGAGTTGTAAATGTTGCAGCTTGCGAACGGCCCGCACACTGCGTATTGATCACAGTGATCACTTTCTGGGTCCGAATGAAAGTCCCATTTTTGTTTGCTATCATGCCACAACAGGCGCTCTATATGACCAGTTGGTTGTACCACGAGCCTCGTATAAACTGAAGTATTTACAAGATTATATTGGTAGTAAATTTCTCTCTGATTAACAACAAAGGTATACTTGTAAATCGGGTTCGGCTTCATATTAGGATTCCCGCTAAACCTGAGTCCATTCCATGGACCTGAGCGGAATTTTATCTCCTGGCCATCCCTTAGGAGCAGCAACTCAGGGTAGCCTCTGCTATCAAGCCTAACAGAAAAATCACCGGCAGCAGGATCATCTTCAGATTTCCATGATGTGTAGTATCTTTCAATTCCTGTAACCAAATTCTTGCCATTCTTCATTCCAGGAAGTAAAGTGTCTGTCAGAAAGTCAAAACTTTGCCATATGGGATCTTCTTGATTGTGATCATCACCTTCCTCGTAGATTATAAAGTTTCCTGTATCAAGAAGTTGACCAATAGGATTCATCACTGATGTTGTTGATGAGTTCTCTGACGACCAAACGATAGTCCCCATGGTGGTGTCCCGGAGAATAAGAACTCCCTGAAGGGTGAGAGTTAGCTTGCCATTGGCATCCCTGAGCGGGGCGTTCCGGTTGGCTACCCATACTACGGTTTTGATTGATATTTTCTTGTACCAAATTCCGACATAATGGTTCGTGGAGTTACCCGGGCTAAAGAAACCAAGTTCAAAAGTTTCTTGTGGTGAAACAATGGTTTCATTATATCTAACGGTTTGGCTTGCAGATATGGTGCCTGCAGCATCGCATTGGGAACAAGTTGTTGATGCATAAAGCACCAGGAAGGCAAGCAGCATCTTGGTCTTGGTAACACTTCTATCCTCCATTATTAACGTATCAGTAAGCTACCCTTTCAAAATTTAAAAATAAAAATTCTTTTGCTTCATTTTGAGAACTAAGAACCAAACTCTACGTTATGTGATTAAGAAATTAAATGTCTATTTTTCTGGGTGTCTGATTCTTGGAAGGTGGTCCCGTATTAATTACATGTTAATATATTTTTATTATTCAACAAAATTTACGTGTTTGTAAAGAACAATTGTTTTCTAGATATAAATATATGAAAAATGAAAATGACTACTATGTTTTTCATGTATATGTATACCTAATTAAGATGTTTTCTTGTATTCTAAAGTACTAATGAAATGCTAAGAAGTAAGGACTCAAAAGACATCATCAATCACCAGATGAAGTGACTATTTATGCGTATTGGATATTAATGTATTCTATGATTTTGTGTTTTTTTTTATTACATAAACTTAGTTATGTAATAATATAATCAAATGCCATGTTTTCCTTGCTTAAATGATTATAAATCTTCTAGGGTTACTTGTCAAGTTTTGTATGTATAATTAATTAATAAACTACATTAATTTCATATTTTAGAACCATGTAAACATAAGTGTTAAACCATGTGTAGTGGAGGTAGAAGGTGCCGCGCAGGTGCCAACATAGCCACAAGGACATTGCACACTGCCCACGTTAGGCGTGATTGGGGTTTGGTTGTGGTTGGCGTGGTTGTAGCCAAGAGAACTAAGGCTACATGGTATGATGATCATCCGGAGGATGATCCGCCACCTAGGCGCCACATCATAGTCCTCTTGAGGATGGTCCATCCCACAAAAACAATGGAAATGAGAGGATGATCCTACCCCACCATTTTAGTTCTTTTTTATTTTTTTAACATTTAACATATAAAATAAGAAAATATTTTCATTAATATTAAAAAAACATTACATAAACTTTAAAAAAAATCCTAATAACTTAAAAAAAACGTAAACTTAAAAAAATCCTAAGCATTAAAAATATATTAAAAAATCTACTAGTCTTCATCCTCTGCATGTGGTCGTCTGATTCGTTTTGAGCGTTGTTCCAAATGTACTCCACCAAGTCCGCTTGTAGGTTATGATGTGTGTACTCGTTACGTAGAGAGAACATGTTCAAATCTTGTTGTTCCAAACTAAACTAACTGGAACAGAATTCCCGTTAGACGCGTTTTCGTCATACTCGCATATCGCTCTACCTTCGTCTTCAATGACCATGTTATAAAGGATGATACAAGCGTACATAATGTGTCGTAACCTTTTTGGTGTAGCAGAACGTGCTGGATGTTCAATGATATGCCATTTTTTTGTAAAACCCCAAAACACCGTTCAATATCTTTTCTCGCACCCTCTTGATACTTCGCAAATTTCTTTCTTTTATCGTCTGTCGGGTGCGGAATAGTTTTAACGATTGTCGAGTACGTTGGGTTTATTCCATTTGCAAGGTAGTAACCCCGCCAGTATTCCACCCCCAAAACCGTAAAACTTGTGTCTGGACCTGTTCCCGCGATTACATCGTCAAATATCTTACGATGTTAAGGTCATTAAGCGAACCAGGTAGACCACAAAAAACATGACAGATCCAGAGATCCTGTGACGCAACAGCCTCTAGAATAATAGTGGGATGAGCATGATCTCCCGAGTATACTAACCTTGCCAGGCAGTATGGTAGTTCTGCCACGGCCAGTGCATGTAATCATTGCCCCCGAGCATTTCTGGAAAACCATGTCTTTGTTAGTCTGCTTGATATAATATTTGAACATCGTTTGCGTTTGGTTTCCGCAGGTATCTCTTGCTATATAATTTGATGACCCATTCGCAAAACCTGTGCAAACATAGACGTGCGGTTCTTTCGGACATCCTTAAATACTCGTCCAATGCATCGGGTGCGTACCCATACGCCAGTTGGCGAATGGCTGACGTACATTTTTGTAAATTAGTGAAACCCCTTTGCCCCCTAGCGTTGTATCGCAGTGTGAAAAACGAATCAGACTGGGCCATGTCGTCTACGATACGTAAAAATAGCCGACGACTCATTCGGAACCGACATCGAAACATCTAGTCCGTGTACACGGGTTCGTCGGCAAAATAATCGGCCATTAGTTTATCGTGGGCGGCTATATATTTAAAACGAAAAATAAATCGATTTCATTATAAAATTCATTATTAAATTTAAATAAACATACTGTAAAAAAAAATTAAAGTACCTTCTTTGTCTCGGTTTAATTTTGCTCTCCTAGTTTGTCGTTGGGACGAAGCTTCAGAGTTTTCATCATCCGCCATGAAGATCTGAGCCACATACGTAATCATGTTTTTGAAAAATGCGTCATTCTCGCCCGAAGATGACGAATACCACGTCAATGAAGAATATGAAGAAAGTGAAGAAGGTGAAGACATGATTAATTTTGAGAGAGAGATGGGGTGGTAGTGGGTAAAAAATGGTATAAAAACGTTGAGTTTATATAGAAATTGGAAGCTTTTGGGTGGGTTTGGATAATATAGCCGTTATTTAAAAATTAAGGAAATTATTATTATTTTTTTATTTTCAAGCGGTCACAAAAGGAGATGGAAAGGCGTGATTTTTTGTCAATCGACGGGGAGGACGAGGAACGGTGGGGGGGGGGGGCACGGTGTTTGGGTCGGCACCGGGTGGAACGGTCCAAGGGACGTTCCCCATACCGGTTAGCCTAAGTAAAACTTTGACCGTTAAAGTATATGTTGGGGAGGGACCATTGGGAATTAAAATATAAAAAAAGGCTTTTGATTTAACATTTAGTTATTCACACCTCTCAAATTCTACATTTTTTTACAACTTGCATCCAGTCCTACAAAAAAATGTATACATATCGTAAGAACTCAAATAATCAAATTAACCAAAACTGCTTCAACACGAAAATATGTTACCGTCACACGTTAGAACAAAAGAGGACCCAACGAATGCCAACTTTTGCAAGTTGGAACCAATCTCTCCCCAACGTCCATCCATTCTATGTATGTCAATCATCTCCACCACACCCGATTATGTCCTTGCTATAAACAAACCCGAAGATAACCTAAACTGCAACTATAACCATACAGAGAAGAATAGATTGGCCCATTGTAACACCCTTGAAAAATCTCAGATTTGCGGTGACCTATAGAGATTCATGGTTTCATAACGAATATCCTGTCTTTTAAATCACCAACATGTTTTGGGCACATTTACTGTGGAGCAGATGGAAACTCCATAGTTAAGCGTAACTAATGATATATAGAAGATTAATATAGCCTATCATAACACCTGAGGCAAATCTCACATCTGTCGTGGCCAATAAAAATTATTGGTTCATAAGAAATGCATTGCCCCTTAAATCACCAATTCATTATGGGCATATTGGTTGTGGAGCACATGAAACAACACATTACATCGTGCTCGG
This sequence comes from Helianthus annuus, assembly GCF_002127325.2. Lineage (NCBI taxonomy): Eukaryota > Viridiplantae > Streptophyta > Magnoliopsida > Asterales > Asteraceae > Helianthus > Helianthus annuus. Next base: position 27,474,607 of record NC_035443.2, read on the forward strand.
TAGGGTGTAGTACTAGGATGGATTACGTCCTAGGAATTCTACACAGGGAAACAAAAACAAATTCGTGAGTTTTTGAATATACAATCCATCTGGGGTAAAACAAACAATATTGGTGGTGCAAGAGGCTGACTATTACAAATGGTATCAGAGTCACTCCTGTGGCATTTGTGATGGTTGGGAAAACCTCATCGAGGACGATGACACCCTCAACGGTGGTGATTGTAATAATACATAGAAGATTAACATGAAATATTGTAACTATCTAGGCAAATCCCATGTTGGTTGTGGCTTCTTGGTAAGGGTGAGCAGCAAACTCAAAAGGGTTACATATATTAACATAAATGTAAACATATAACAAAGATTCTTAAATCTTGGATTATACTTCTAATTTAGCATTTTACGTAATTTTGTTCCAATAACAGAAAAAAAAACCCGAAAAACCAAGGCGAAGAGTTATTAAAACTGAAATCGAAAACAAAACATTTTGGTTTCGTTTCCGGTGTTACCATCAATCCAAACCGAACTAAACCGTGCACACCCCTAATTCTTCGTTCATAAGAAATGTACTGCCTCAAACCACCAATGAGGTTGGGAGGTCCGCACTGGGGCACTAAAAGCAAATCCGTGGGTTCCTGGATGAGTAACCCATTACGGATAAAACAAACAATATTGAGTGTTGATGGTATGAGAATCTGAATGTTACAGTAAAGAAACCACTACCCTAAAGCCAACTGACACCAAAAAAATGACACATAAAAAAACGATGCTAGAACTTCGATCCACATCAAAAGGAACCGTACGTAAAAGTAAAAGTGAAAGACTGAGCCCAAATGAAGAACACGTATTGTCTAATTAAGACTTGGATTGACTTTTCCAAGAATCACACGATTGGTAATGTTTATTATATATATACACACACTATATTTTTATTAATATTTTTAATACATAAATGTGTTTATTTTTATATAATTTCCATTTTTTAGGATGGGGTCAAACGACAAATTTTGAGAAAGTTATTCCAACAAATGGGACAAGCTGGGAAATACCATACACACGATTATATTTCATCAAAGTAGAGGGATAGCCATCAAAAGTTATATATCTATACTAATACTTTTTACTATGTTTTTTTATATTTTCCATTTTTTTGGAAGGGGTAAAATGACAAATTTTGAGAAAGTGCTTGTGAAAACTTAATCGAACAAATGGTATAGGGGGGAATACCATACACCCGATTATATTTCATTAAAGTAGAGGGATAGCCATCTATAGGTTGGTAATTGAACAGAATCTACTGTCACACCACGATTTCCGTTGAGCCTGATTTCTCTAATGACATGACAAATGAATTGTAATTCTCTAAGCAAAAATTCACATTTGGATAATTTTGTATATAGTTTCTCTTGTCATAATAGTTGTAACATTCTTCGAAGGTGATCCACGTTATCTTCTTTGTTCCAAGAATAAGAATTTCGTCGATGAGGACTATGACAAACTTATTTAGATGCGGTTTAGATACACGATTCTAAGATCCATGAATGTGGTTGGAGCATTAGTGAGTCCAAAAGGCATAACAAGGAACTCATAATGTTCATATTGTGTTCAGAATGTAGTCTTTGGTACATATGCGTTTCGTACCTTTAAGTGATGATAATCGGGGCGAAGATCGATCTTAGAGAAATAACTTTCCCTTTGAGGTTGATCAAACATGTCATGATCAACTCTGAGTATACCGATTCTTGATTGTTACTTTATCTAATTCTCGATAACAAATACACTTACGCATCGAATCATCTTTCTTCTTAACATATAATATCGGAACAGCCCAAGGTGAGGAACTAGGCTAAATAAATCTCTTATCAAGTAGTTCTTGCAATTGTTGCTTTAGTTCATGCTTTTCGGTTGGAGTTAAGCGATATTGTCTCTAATTCTCTTTGAATATTCATCAACTCAACATTCCTTTAACTAAATTTTCCTCATCGATTAGAATCCATGTGATGTCCATAGCAAACTGGAAAGTGGCAGGTTTGGAGTGCTTGATCATTCCTCTTATTTCTTGAGCCAAACCCCAAATATAGTGAGAGATTCGCTTTTCTTAGGGAGTAACAACGTGTGGTACTAGTTTTGATAGTTCACATAAATGAGAAGTGTATCCTCAGTGTTTTTGGTAGCCACCATCATCAATTTTAGGAATTCTGCCTCCTATATTTCTACTTTATCTGTGAGCAGAACTTTTCATTTACCAACTTGACAAATGTCTTCCTACCCATCTCATAGCCAATTTTTCTTCCTCAGGTTTGTGGATTCGCTTTCCACCAGAATTATGGTTTAAACTTGAAAAATTGTGATGGAAACTTAATCATTTACTAGATTTATGGAAAGTAATTAATTAAGAGTAAATGAAATTTGCCTCCTTGTGCTTTGATGGTGGGAGTAAGATGCCCCCTTGAAAGTTTTTTTCCTTTTGCACTCTGCACCCTCATGCTTTCCATCTTTCACAATATGCACCCGTGTCATAACATGAACATTATATTTCATTTAAAACTGTTGTGAAAATATCAAAGTACCTCTTTTGTGCTGAAGTATGCACCCTTGTGGTTTTAATATTCGTACAACCATTGAACTAACTCATTTTCTTTCCAAAATACAAACCTATCATCCTAGCAAACTCATATTTCACCCATGCAATCCAGCAATATGAACATCAAACCTGCAATATCATCTATTTTGACCCATTACCATCCTAACAAACCAATTTTGACCCATTATCATCCTAACAAATCTACAAACCCATCCTAAGAAACCTACACCCATTTTAACCCATCATCATCCTAACAAACCTGCAAACCCATGCATTTTGTTCCATGCATTTTGTTACAAGCATTTATACTATTGCAATTTAATACAGTCTCATCCTATCATGTTTGAATCATGTTCCATAACAAACCAATGCATGAATGAATTTTGACCCATGTATGCATTATGTCCCATATGTATGCACAAACAAAGAAAACAATAGCCCATTTTGAACCCTTGTGTGCATTCTGTCCCAAATGATGCACAAATAAACCAAACAATAACCAATTTTAACCCATATAATCCCCATAATGTATGCATTGTTTTACAAATTATGTTCTATGTTCTGTTCCATTTTGACCCATGTAATCCACATAAACAAGCCGCACAATCCCCATTTTGACACATGAACATATTCTGTTCCATAGACCAAATGTATGCACAAACAAAACAAACACTAACCTACATATTTATCATAATTAGGCATAATCAGTCTGATATTTATACAAAAAGTATACCAAACCAAACCATAACCTATATAATTATCATAATTAGATCTTATTTCTACCAATAATTACAAAAACATCTACCCATAATTACAAAAGCATCTAGCCATAAAACATCTACCCATAATTACAAAAGCATCTAGCCATAAAACATCCAGTTGTGTTGTTTAGGAGGAACTGAAGAACCACCCTCACATGGACTACAAGATTGGGGGTGTCGGTACCATCCATCCTAATGTCAGCTACAAATGTTCAAGTAAACTTGTATCATTATCTAATTTTAATTTAAAAGTAACTATACTATCCAAAATCAAGTCAAATATAAGTGAAATCAAAGTGTTTATTGTTGACGGTCAGTGAATTCATCAATATTTCAACCTGGAACACCATTATTAATGTGGATGGTTGGTGGGTGGTTGGATGGTGGCATGATCATTGTGTTAATGTGAACGTTGGGGTGGTTGGCTAGTGGTGGGGGAGTCATGCAATGGTCGAATCGTGATGGAGTAGTGGCGGGAGATGATGGTTAGCCAGTGGTGTGAGCTGAAGTAAAGTACGAGAGGCATGGTGTGATCGGCTTTTTTTTTTTGTGTTTGTGTGGGTGGTGGTGGGGGGGGATTAAGGTGTTTTGAAGGTGAAATTTCGTAAATACCCTGGGACTGTTAACTTATTAAACGAAATATGCTTCCACCATTAAAGGGAGAGGTGTAGATTGTGAAAGATGGAAAGCATGAGAGTGCAGACTTCACAAAAAAAAAAAACCTCTTTAGGCGGCCACTCATGCCACCAAACCACAGGGAGCGATAGTCATTAAAATAATTAAATACGGAAGTTTGGATTCTTTAACCACGAATTTAAGTTTTCAACTCCAACTCATATAATGAATACCTCTAATTGACTACATAGATGACTATAGTTAACAAATGAAAAGATAAAAACCCTTTTTATTGAGTTGACTGAAAAATATTATAATGAGTAGGCTAAGAATTAAAAAAAGAAAAAAAAAGGAAAACAAAGAAAAAAAAATTATAGTGGGTTCATAGAGAAAAAAGGAATAATATGTTTAGTGGATAGAAAATAAAAAAAGTATTATATGTTGTATAAAAAATATACAAATAAAATATACACTTCTATGGTGTATTATTGTAACATCCCAAAAACAGATTTGCTAATTAAACCAAATTAACTAAGGATGAGTGGGTAAAACACTGTTAGTGTTGGAAATGAGTTTGATATTTGCAAACAAATATTGATTATCACAATAGAATTCACAAATAGGAAGTCATCATTAATGATTGTTTTTCATTAATCTTAAAGGATTCAAATGTTTTACACACTAATTGACTCTACAGACTCCCCCTCAGACGATCACGTAAGAAAACAGTTCGTACAAGGGAAAAGGTGATGTGTTTGATGATAGATCACTAACAGGTGTGATCTATTTATACTAAGTACGAAAGCTCTGTTCAATGATTGGTTGACATCACCCTGATAGTGACATCAAACATTCCTAATAGAAAAGCTTCCATAGATGTTGCAAGCATCTGTGCAACTCTTTTCATCTGTTCTAACTAGTATAAATATTGTTACAAGATAAATACTATTATATTAGGAAATCACTGTCTAAACTATCCTCTATTGTAGTTATCCAAACATCCGTCTGGCCATATATACGTTTGGTCTTCTTCATCAGACCTTTAACTTCATTAGTTCTTTGGTCTTCAACAGTCTTTAGCTTTCAATAGATGTTGTTTCTTCTTGAACAATGGTTCCAAGTCTTGAAAAGATGTTTGCTTTGTTCTTGAACAGATGTTCAGAATAGGTGTTCAAGATTCACTATCTTTGGGGAGAGACTGGTTCAATCTTTTACTTATTTCTTGATCAGTGGATCAAGCTTTGGCTTTTAGATATCATCTGTTCTTTTGTAGGTCCAACAATCTCTCCCTAGAACAGATGATGCCAAAACATAAGTTTATTGGATCAACTTTTATTACTCTTCATCATGCTTTTGACTTCACCATTTGGGTTGCGAATTGTAAATTTGTGCCTGGCTTTGGCTGAGGTCCACTTTAGAATTTTAGAGACATCAGGGGTTACTAGGAGTGATGTTATTGGAAGAGGTGAGGGAATATGCATTCCCAAGATTGGCATCAGGATTCCCATAAATGATCACATTCTTAATCCCTTTCTTTATAATATCATCTTCAAATCTTTTTGAATCTTCTGCTGATATATCTTTCTGTCTTTTGAGATGACTTCTTACCATTTAAGAGACATATTTTGTAGATGGAAGTTCAGATGTATTGGCCTTTGAACTGTGTTACGCCCTAAACACGTTTAACCTTAAAAATGACGCAGCGGAAAAAGAGCCTTAAAATTTCTTTCCTTATTAAAGACATTACTTACATGGAGGCTCCAAATTCTCAAATGTCAAACGTTCTATAAAAAGAATTCACACATTCGTACTAAAATTAAGACTTCTATACGTTATATACTTCAACTATATGACCGATCTTCCCGTACAATCCTTGCTCTTGACTCGATCTACGTCCGATTCACTTCCTTAGTTGCAGAAGAAGTCCGTGTAGCACCTGTGGGCATCACATACAACTTAGCCATTAGTCAACGACAACATCATATAACATTAATCTCATATAATTAAAGATTAAATAACGTTCGATAATGTAACTTCAGTTCATTCAACTATCCTTTCTCATTCTCTTGCTCCGGGTTCGGCTTAAATTTCATAAGAGTCCGATGTACTCATACCTGCATTACATGCCACCTTAAACTCATACTTAATAACATTAAACTCTAACATATCGATTCATGCATACATACATTCTTACATGTGTACATACACCCATACATATGAACAAACCAACATACAAACATATCTACTCACATACATATATTCCTAGACGTGTTTGCCTATGGATTCCCTTTACTAATCATGTAGGTAAAGCCGCTCTTAAACTTACATATACCATTATACTTATTTCGTTCCATTTCATACTTGCGTACGCGCTCACCGCATACCACAGGCATTCTAAAATGGGTTTAGAAAACGATTCGGGACTTCTTGTAGGTTACGGGACTGATTACAGATGAATTCTACACATTTGGTTGAGCAGACAGCTGATGCACGACCATGCGTCCCAACCGCACGACCGTGCGGATCCTACATCATTGGGGCACTGGTAATGCACATGCTAGTGCACTGATTTACTTCGGAAACGCACGACCGTGCAGCCCAGACGCACGACCGTGCGCCACCTCGCATCGAGTCAGCTTGCGTAGACAGCAACTTAAGCCGTCGGAGAAAATGGAGGCTATGGAGGGCGTCGGCGACGGCCCATCAGGGCGTCGGCGACGGCCCATCAGCGTCGGGGACGGCCCATCAGGGCGTCGGCGACGGCCCTTCTAAACGTCGTTTTTCTGCAGGTCCTTTTTGTCGTCCGAACACACTAAAACTTGCATAACTCTTGAACCGTTTACCCGTTTAACCTCCCATTTCTTCCCACGTGATCATAAATTGACCTTCTATCAAATGGACCTACAATCCCATGTCCTACTCAAGGAGATTCTTACCTTACGCGCATTCGGCTTATTTCCATTTTCTAATAATTTGACCCGTTCGTGCATTTATTAACATAATCTGTTTATTTGACCCCAATTTCATAAGAACTTAATAATTTCATTGACGACTATCATAAGAGATTAAATTTTCGGATGCTATGCATCTTCTTAACCCGCTTTCGCTCCAAAGCTTATTTTGACCCGTTATGGGTATTTGCGCATTAAATGGCCTATGACATACAAAACCATACTCTTCGCCTTCACACATGACCAAAACATTACTCTAATTGATTAGCTTGTTTCCAATAGACATTTAAGGTCGTTTGCCCGATATACCTATCAAGGGCGTTTCTGTCGACATTGCTCCATCCTTTACAACCAAGGACTTCATTGCATATTTAACCAATTCTACCACTTAACTACAACTCTAACGCACATACCTTACTCGGATCAAAGCTAAGATCCGTTTAATTCTTCATCGATTCCATACAACTCATTCCTATTTGACCTCGATTATCATACTTAATTAAGTTGCACATAACATTACATAAACAACTAAAAGTGATTACGGAAATCACTTACCTTGTGCATCCGTGCTTGTAACCGCTTCCTTGCCTCACCTTGACCCGTTAGCCTTCCATGCTTGGCCCATGCTCGTGTGGTTCCAACTCTTTCATGTCGCCATGCCATAATCATGTTAGTATTCATGCTCATTCAAATTAACACACATTTACCTATTCTTATCAACATCAACTTTTACTAACATGCATATGACATGATTTGTCAACCATAATATTTAACATCTTCGAAATCCAAATTCACTATTACACATAACACATAATCAATGCTCACATACTTATACTTTCATAACTCTACATTCGACAACCATATCTTATAAGAATCAACTTAGCATAATCCTAATATCATCCTTTGCTAGTGAGGTCGTACACTATATTTATTTAGTGCATGTTCACTTTTAACCGTAATTAAGGGATTAGTAGACCGCATAGCAACCTCACCCGTTCAACACAATGTACAAGCTCCTAATGCATAAGTTTGACCAACATATACTTTCAACCCGAATTCATATACGAGCACCATCTAAAGCATATTTTTCAAGTTAGTAAACTACCACTTTTATCACAACCGCTTTCTATACATGTAAACTCGCAACTTGCATACAATTTCACTTTCTAGCTTCACTTAGTCATTTTATGAAGCACTTGGTGTGCGTACAACCTACTATGCATAGTTTACAACTAGTTCAAGGATAGTCATTAACTTCCAAATTCCAATCACCAGGAGGGTGTTCAAAATCACATTCCATTCATACAATTAACCCTAAACTAACATCACAAAACCCATTTCAAGCTAGTAACAAATACATCAAACAAGGATTGGACATGGGTAGAACACCCATGTCGCTACCTTCATTCAAAATTGTGGGTTTCTTCTTAAATCATCAAATTAGTCGAAATCATACATAATACACGTTTTATATAACGATTCTAACACATAATCACGCGTAATTTCTGATGCGGGCCCAAGCGTAGAAGAGCGGGCCATCCGGTACTTGGAGGCCCAAGATCGCGTCACAAAAGGGGCCTCACTGAAATGGCTCTAACTTGGGCTACGGAGGTCCGTTTGGGGCGTGTGACCAGTCAAAACGAACGGGAGAACGAGCTCTATCTTGCTGCAAACAGCCTATGGCGGTTTGGGTCATCGTCCGGGCCGAAAAAACGCTTATTTCTATTAGTTTTTTCCATTTTTATGTTTTTTCAAGTATTTTGGGCATTTTGTTTTTGGGCTTGTGTTTGGCCCGTTGTCTTTTTTAGGCCCGTTTCGAATTTCTGTCATTATTTATATGTCCCTTTAGTGAATGAAACAATCAGACTTGAATTTTGAGAAAAGTTATTTTTCACTTCAAATTCCGTGGCCTTTGGGTTGCAATTTGGGGGTTGGGGAAGAGACACACGGGTATTCGTAGAATCAACGTGTTGATCTTCGTTTATCGTATCACTCACTACATCAGTTGGTATCAGAGCTAAATTCCTGGCTCAAAATGGCTTGTGAGAGGGATTATCGCTTGTACCACACTTTACCATGTTTTGATGAATACGAGGATGAGCAATGGTATTCTTGGGCATGCGATGATGATTTGGGTGGTACCAGTAGTGTGCTCACCATTAGACATGACCACAAAAAAGAGTCGACGATCATGGGAGCCGGTGATGACGAATCAAGTTTCAAAAGTCATAGCGTTAAGGGTGATGGTCCTACTATGGTAACGGGTGGTCCAGCGGCTACATTTGGAACTCAACCTGTTAGCATGGGGGGCTTGCAAAAAGTTTTCATGAGCAAAGCAATGAAGTCGAAGGCATTAAGAAACACAATAGATTTTGGTGCTTCTCAAATTTACTTTTGTACAATTTTAAAAGGTAATTTTCCAACAAATAGTTTTGAGGAAATTATTTTGGATGATGAAAACCATGGTATACAAAATTCTCATGCTGTAAAAATCTGGTACGAGGTTCTATTTGAAAATTTGGTTGATGGCCAAATTGTGGAGGTTGGAGAAGCTATGTCGTCCAAAGATGCCCCTCATATTGATCAAAATGAAGAAAAAGTTGTTAAACTTGATGGGTATTTTGTAAAAAAATACAATGAGGTCCATGGTTTACGACTATATGGTTATTTAGTTGGAACTATATTAATTGAGAGGGTCAAGACAATAGTGAACAAGAAATGGTCCTATGCTCCGTTCGACCCAGGTGGTACAGGTTCAGAGTCAAATGAGATAACCCGTGAAGTAGAACTACTTGGGCAAGCCTTGATAATAATCGAAAAGAATCGGATTGATGTTCCTTTCGATCCAGGTGGCTTTAGCCTGGGACAAAACTCGAGGTCGAGTTTTTCCAAAGGTGGGGAGAATGATGCGGGAATATCAAGTGTCGACTCAATTATGTAATGAAATAAATCCACATTTAGTGTTCATTAAGTTTTGTTTTAATTTATGTCCATTGAGTTGATCATAAAAACTCTATATAAGTTCTCATGTAATTTGTATTGTGGGATAGTTTTGAAGTTTATGAAAAGTCGTTTTTTCTCCCAATTCACTTGTGTGTGTTTTGAGTGTGAAACCCCCAATTTTCGGTATTCTACGAGAATCAACGAATTTTGGAAGAATTGTTCCTGGTATTCTGTGTGAAATGGGATACGAAATCGGACCTGTTGATTCACACAGAATACCAGGTGGTCTATTCTGCCAAGCCTCGGGGTCCTCTTGATTTGATGTCACTTCCTTCACCAGGTTCTGTTCCCAAAAAGGTGCAAGATTTTGTGGTTGGGTTACATGATGTTCATAAAGCTGTGCAGGATAACTTGGCCAACGCTAATTCAAAGTACAAGCAAGCTGCAGATCAAAAGCGTAGGCAAGTTGATTTTGAAGAGGGTGATTTTGTTTGGGCCATTTTGACTAAGGATCGCTTCTCAGTGGGGGAGTATAATAAGTTGTCAGCCAAGAAGATTGGACCAGTAGAGATTGTGCAGAAGATAAATTCTAATGCCGATCGTCTGAAGTTACCAAGCCATATTCGTTGCTCTGATGTTTTCAATGTCAAACATTTGCTGCCTTTTCATGGGGATTCGTCTGATGATGAGGTTGCTGCGGATTCGAGGTCGAATTTTGTCCACCCAGGAGGGAATGATGCGGGCCCAAGCGTAGAAGAGCGGGCCATCCGGTACTTGGAGGCCCAAGATCGCGTCACAAAAGGGGCCTCACTGAAATGGCTCTAACTTGGGCTACGGAGGTCCGTTTGGGGCGTGTGACCAGTCAAAACGAACGGGAGAACGAGCTCTATCTTGCTGCAAACAACCTATGGCGGTTTGGGTCATCGTCCGGGCCGAAAAAACGCTTATTTCTATTAGTTTTTTCCATTTTTATGTTTTTTCAAGTATTTTGGGCATTTTGTTTTTGGGCTTGTGTTTGGCCCGTTGTCTTTTTTAGGCCCGTTTCGAATTTCTGTCATTATTTATATGTCCCTTTAGTGAATGAAACAATCAGACTTGAATTTTGAGAAAAGTTATTTTTCACTTCAAATTCCGTGGCCTTTGGGTTGCAATTTGGGGGTTGGGGAAGAGACACACGGGTATTCGTAGAATCAACGTGTTGATCTTCGTTTATCGTATCACTCACTACATCAGTTGGCATCAGAGCTAAATTCCTGGCTCAAAATGGCTTGTGAGAGGGATTATCGCTTGTACCACACTTTACCATGTTTTGATGAATACGAGGATGAGCAATGGTATTCTTGGGCATGCGATGATGATTTGGGTGGTACTAGTAGTGTGCTCACCATTAGACATGACCACAAAAAAGTGTCGACGATCATGGGAGCCGGTGATGACGAATCAAGTTTCAAAAGTCATAGCGTTAAGGGTGATGGTCCTACTATGGTAACGGGTGGTCCAGCGGCTACATTTGGAACTCAACCTGTTAGCATGGGGGGCTTGCAAAAAGTTTTCATGAGCAAAGCAATGAAGTCGAAGGCATTAAGAAACACAATAGATTTTGGTGCTTCTCAAATTTACTTTTGTACAATTTTAAAAGGTAATTTTCCAACAAATAGTTTTGAGGAAATTATTTTGGATGATGAAAACCATGGTATACAAAATTCTCATGCTGTAAAAATCTGGTACGAGGTTCTATTTGAAAATTTGGTTGATGGCCAAATTGTGGAGGTTGGAGAAGCTATGTCGTCCAAAGATGCCCCTCATATTGATCAAAATGAAGAAAAAGTTGTTAAACTTGATGGGTATTTTGTAAAAAAATACAATGAGGTCCATGGTTTACGACTATATGGTTATTTAGTTGGAACTATATTAATTGAGAGGGTCAAGACAATAGTGAACAAGAAATGGTCCTATGCTCCGTTCGACCCAGGTGGTACAGGTTCAGAGTCAAATGAGATAACCCGTGAAGTAGAACTACTTGGGCAAGCCTTGATAATAATCGAAAAGAATCGGATTGATGTTCCTTTCGATCCAGGTGGCTTTAGCCTGGGACAAAACTCGAGGTCGAGTTTTTCCAAAGGTGGGGAGAATGATGCGGGAATATCAAGTGTCGACTCAATTATGTAATGAAATAAATCCACATTTAGTGTTCATTAAGTTTTGTTTTAATTTATGTCCATTGAGTTGATCATAAAAACTCTATATAAGTTCTCATGTAATTTGTATTGTGGGATAGTTTTGAAGTTTATGAAAAGTCGTTTTTTCTCCCAATTCACTTGTGTGTGTTTTGAGTGTGAAACCCCCAATTTTCGGTATTCTACGAGAATCAACGAATTTTGGAAGAATTGTTCCTGGTATTCTGTGTGAAATGGGATACGAAATCGGACCTGTTGATTCACACAGAATACCAGGTGGTCTATTCTGCCAAGCCTCGGGGTCCTCTTGATTTGATGTCACTTCCTTCACCAGGTTCTGTTCCCAAAAAGGTGCAAGATTTTGTGGTTGGGTTACATGATGTTCATAAAGCTGTGCAGGATAACTTGGCCAACGCTAATTCAAAGTACAAGCAAGCTGCAGATCAAAAGCGTAGGCAAGTTGATTTTGAAGAGGGTGATTTTGTTTGGGCCATTTTGACTAAGGATCGCTTCTCAGTGGGGGAGTATAATAAGTTGTCAGCCAAGAAGATTGGACCAGTAGAGATTGTGCAGAAGATAAATTCTAATGCCGATCGTCTGAAGTTACCAAGCCATATTCGTTGCTCTGATGTTTTCAATGTCAAACATTTGCTGCCTTTTCATGGGGATTCGTCTGATGATGAGGTTGCTGCGGATTCGAGGTCGAATTTTGTCCACCCAGGAGGGAATGATGCGGGCCCAAGCGTAGAAGAGCGGGCCATCCGGTACTTGGAGGCCCAAGATCGCGTCACAAAAGGGGCCTCACTGAAATGGCTCTAACTTGGGCTACGGAGGTCCGTTTGGGGCGTGTGACCAGTCAAAACGAACGGGAGAACGAGCTCTATCTTGCTGCAAACAGCCTATGGCGGTTTGGGTCATCGTCCGGGCCGAAAAAACGCTTATTTCTATTAGTTTTTTCCATTTTTATGTTTTTTCAAGTATTTTGGGCATTTTGTTTTTGGGCTTGTGTTTGGCCCGTTGTCTTTTTTAGGCCCGTTTCGAATTTCTGTCATTATTTATATGTCCCTTTAGTGAATGAAACAATCAGACTTGAATTTTGAGAAAAGTTATTTTTCACTTCAAATTCCGTGGCCTTTGGGTTGCAATTTGGGGGTTGGGGAAGAGACACACGGGTATTCGTAGAATCAACGTGTTGATCTTCGTTTATCGTATCACTCACTACATCAGTTGGCATCAGAGCTAAATTCCTGGCTCAAAATGGCTTGTGAGAGGGATTATCGCTTGTACCACACTTTACCATGTTTTGATGAATACGAGGATGAGCAATGGTATTCTTGGGCATGCGATGATGATTTGGGTGGTACCAGTAGTGTGCTCACCATTAGACATGACCACAAAAAAGAGTCGACGGTCATGGGAGCCGGTGATGACGAATCAAGTTTCAAAAGTCATAGCGTTAAGGGTGATGGTCCTACTATGGTAACGGGTGGTCCAGCGGCTACATTTGGAACTCAACCTGTTAGCATGGGGGGCTTGCAAAAAGTTTTCATGAGCAAAGCAATGAAGTCGAAGGCATTAAGAAACACAATAGATTTTGGTGCTTCTCAAATTTACTTTTGTACAATTTTAAAAGGTAATTTTCCAACAAATAGTTTTGAGGAAATTATTTTGGATGATGAAAACCATGGTATACAAAATTCTCATGCTGTAAAAATCTGGTACGAGGTTCTATTTGAAAATTTGGTTGATGGCCAAATTGTGGAGGTTGGAGAAGCTATGTCGTCCAAAGATGCCCCTCATATTGATCAAAATGAAGAAAAAGTTGTTAAACTTGATGGGTATTTTGTAAAAAAATACAATGAGGTCCATGGTTTACGACTATATGGTTATTTAGTTGGAACTATATTAATTGAGAGGGTCAAGACAATAGTGAACAAGAAATGGTCTTATGCTCCGTTCGACCCAGGTGGTACAGGTTCAGAGTCAAATGAGATAACCCGTGAAGTAGAACTACTTGGGCAAGCCTTGATAATAATCGAAAAGAATCGGATTGATGTTCCTTTCGATCCAGGTGGCTTTAGCCTGGGACAAAACTCGAGGTCGAGTTTTTCCAAAGGTGGGGAGAATGATGCGGGAATATCAAGTGTCGACTCAATTATGTAATGAAATAAATCCACATTTAGTGTTCATTAAGTTTTGTTTTAATTTATGTCCATTGAGTTGATCATAAAAACTCTATATAAGTTCTCATGTAATTTGTATTGTGGGATAGTTTTGAAGTTTATGAAAAGTCGTTTTTTCTCCCAATTCACTTGTGTGTGTTTTGAGTGTGAAACCCCCAATTTTCGGTATTCTACGAGAATCAACGAATTTTGGAAGAATTGTTCCTGGTATTCTGTGTGAAATGGGATACGAAATCGGACCTGTTGATTCACACAGAATACCAGGTGGTCTATTCTGCCAAGCCTCGGGGTCCTCTTGATTTGATGTCACTTCCTTCACCAGGTTCTGTTCCCAAAAAGGTGCAAGATTTTGTGGTTGGGTTACATGATGTTCATAAAGCTGTGCAGGATAACTTGGCCAACGCTAATTCAAAGTACAAGCAAGCTGCAGATCAAAAGCGTAGGCAAGTTGATTTTGAAGAGGGTGATTTTGTTTGGGCCATTTTGACTAAGGATCGCTTCTCAGTGGGGGAGTATAATAAGTTGTCAGCCAAGAAGATTGGACCAGTAGAGATTGTGCAGAAGATAAATTCTAATGCCTATCGTCTGAAGTTACCAAGCCATATTCGTTGCTCTGATGTTTTCAATGTCAAACATTTGCTGCCTTTTCATGGGGATTCGTCTGATGATGAGGTTGCTGCGGATTCGAGGTCGAATTTTGTCCACCCAGGAGGGAATGATGCGGGCCCAAGCGTAGAAGAGCGGGCCATCCGGTACTTGGAGGCCCAAGATCACGTCACAAAAGGGGCCTCACTGAAATGGCTCTAACTTGGGCTACGGAGGTCCATTTGGGGCGTGTGACCAGTCAAAACGAACGGGAGAACGAGCTCTATCTTGTTGCAAACAGCCTATGGCGGTTTGGGTCATCGTCCGGGCCGAAAAAACGCTTATTTCTATTAGTTTTTTCCATTTTTATGTTTTTTCAAGTATTTTGGGCATTTTGTTTTTGGGCTTGTGTTTGGCCCGTTGTCTTTTTTAGGCCCGTTTCGAATTTCTGTCATTATTTATATGTCCCTTTAGTGAATGAAACAATCAGACTTGAATTTTGAGAAAAGTTATTTTTCACTTCAAATTCCGTGGCCTTTGGGTTGCAATTTGGGGGTTGGGGAAGAGACACACGGGTATTCGTAGAATCAACGTGTTGATCTTCGTTTATCGTATCACTCACTACATCAATTTCATACCAATTCGTGGATTAATCAATAACCCACTTCATACAAGATAATCAAATCATAAATTGCAACTTACCTTATGATCAATACACTTAGATTAAGTTATATCTAGCCTCATGCATTCGATTTCTCCTCAAAATCAGATTCAATTCTTGAGTTCTTGTAAGTAGTTGAAGGAGAAGGGTTTACCCCTTGCTCCTGATCGTTCTCACGCACACACACACCTTGTGTGTGTGAGATTTTTGTTTTAATTAAATTCAGTTTCAAACTTGGCAATTCTAGTCCCTCAAGTTTATCATCCATCATAGTTGCCACAAGTTTAATTCCTTTACTTAATTTGCTAGACATTTAACTAGGCTTACTAACCTACTTATTATACCTAATTTTGTTAAACACGATAGCAAACTAGCAAATTAATAATTCGGTTTTGGGGTGTTACAAGTCTACCCCCCTTAAATGAGGTTTCGTCCGCGAAACCTTTCTCATTCAAACCAAACCTATTCTACTCTTACCCCTTTCAAGTTGTTCATCCGCAATACTTATGTTTAATTCTGCTCCAGAGCTCTTATTAGTGTCTTTTACTTTATAATATTGGCTCTTAACACATATCATCACTAGCGTTTCATTCATCGAATTCATTCCAATTGTATATAATTATTAGTCGTACAAACCTAAGTCTGCGGCTTGTTTCTAACTTCCTATATAAGCATATTACATTCATATATTTGCTGATCGAAACAAATCGATTTGTTTCATACTACTCACACATCATATGCTATCTTTCATTTTGTTCACTATGAGTCATCCTAAACATTCCATTACTATCATTACTTCTGATTGCCTTTAAGCTCTTGGGAGGGGTCAATATATTATCATACGCATACTATATAATCATTCAAAGACTTATTATTACAACTAAGATTACCCTTCTTAAACTTACTTTTCCGTTCCTAACACGAAGACTAAGCATTATTTCCATAGTTACCATTGTTATTTATGTCATGCGTATCTTTTCTACAAGGTCTTGTTCAAATGAACATGGCCAACAAGCCGAGCATCAAGGTTAACATTTCTTAACAATATTTGTCGTCTCTTATATTTTATCAGAATTTCCACAGTTACGAGCATTCAAGTTCAATACTACCCGACGATCATTACGAACATTTTGAAATTTACTTTGCATTTTGCATTACGGTTTGTATATATATATATACATTCCATTCTGACACATCCATCTCTAGTCGAGTACTAACCTCCTATTAAAGTTACACCCCTTTTTATACATACCTCTCGAAAGTAGATTCCGTTGATCTGTTATCCATACCTTACGAAGACCATTCCTTTCCGATTAGTGACATTGCGTGTCCATTCATCAAGCTCACCTATGAGTACAAAACTTAAAATATCAAAACATTAACTAACGAGTCCATATGGCAATCGCCATCTGACCCGCATGACTCGTTTATCCTTTCGACCTTCTCGCATGCAACGCATTCGCATAATACATTCATATATATATATATATATATATATATAAATATATATGAAAATTTAAGTATAGAATGAATCATATCACTTAAGAAACATTTACTTGTCTGGTTCGTAATTACTTACACCTTCGGATATTTTCACTCCTATCTTACTTTTGTCCATTTGCTTTACGTTTACTTATATGACTTGTGTGATATAATTATGATCAGACTATTGACTTCTTCTCAAGTAGACTAGCTTTAGTCGTTTATACCTTAAATCCATTTCGCGGATTCGAACACCTTACTCATACCTTTCGTACCTTTCATGTTTTGAATCCGTCTCATGAATTCAAATATTGCATTCATCACCTCTTTCATTCCTTGAAGCCGTCTCGCGGATTCAGTCATTTCGTTCATGCCTTTCATTCCTTGAATTCGTCTCGCGGATTCAATCATTTCATTCGCATATTTCATTCCTTGAATCCGTCTCGCGGATTCAAGCATTGCATTCGCATATTTCATTCCTCGAATCTGTCTCGCGGATTCAAGCATTGCATTCGCATACTTCATTCCTTGAATCCATCTCGCGGATCCAAGCATTGCATTCGCATATTTCATTCCTTGAATCCGTCTCGCGGATTCAAGCATTGCATTTGCATACTTCATTCCTTGAATCCATCTCGCGGATTCAAGCATTGCATTCGCATATTTCATTCCTTGAATCCATCTCGCGGATCCAAGCATTGCATTCGCGTATTTCATTCCTTGAACCCGTCTCGCGGATTCAAGCATTGCATTTGCATATTTCATTCCTTGAATCCGTCTCGCGGATTCAAGCATTGCATTCACATCTTTCATTCCTACAAAGTACTCTCAATCCCCCGAGAGTCTTACTACCCATTTCACCCACACGCCTAGCTGCTACCAAACTCTATCGGACATACCTGTAATAATTATCACGGTCTCACGAACGTCATACATTTCTTGTGTACTGGCCAGGTACACATTCCACGTACTAGTTTCGTGTCTTCGCGTAATCGCCACCTTATGTCCGAAGAATTTAGTTTCGGCTCGTGTAACATTTTCAAAACTTATTTACCATGTCGTTATCATAATTTGTTCAAACTTTTTCTTTCACTTGCTTAACCATACCATTTCATACACCCATACGTTAGGTTTACGTACCTGGGGTCAATTCGTTTCATTACTTGCCTCGATGCCGGTCCTAGACCGCATTCACGGATCATCTCTTCCAACAATTGCGCTTACCCTTCACAAAACATACTATTAGTTTCCTTCAAATACATAATCTGATACATACTTACATTTGCTTTTGCCTTTAGGCCTCGATCGAGTCTTGGATTGCACGGGTTCTTGGTCACGAGAGCACACCGGTTTGAGTTCAAGTATTTACCTCCTGTTACTTGATTCTCTCAAACCAGGGCTCTGATACCAACTTGTTATGCCCTAAACATGTTTAACCTTAAAAATGACGCAGCGGGAAAAGAGCCTTAAAATTTCTTTCCTTATTAAAGACATATCTTACATGGAGGTTCCATATTTTCAAATGTCAAACGTTCTATAAAAAGAATTCACACATTCGTACTAAAATTAAGACTTCTATACGTTATATACTTCAACTATATGACCGATCTTCCCGTACAATCCTTGCTCTTAGTCTATGATGCATCACCTAGATAAAACAGTACATGCACTGTTCTATTTATAGTACATTGCAACCACTGTGGAATCTATGCTGCATCACCTAGATAATGACATCTAATAACTATAACAACCTCTAACATCTGCTATCACTAAACAGTGTTACATTGGAAACACTGATTACAACATCTGATTATTCAATTCTCTGATGAGCTTTATCCTCTGTTGAAGCCTCAACAGACCTTCTTCAGTAGACTTTGTCTTCTTCAATCAAAGGGTGATCAGACCTTTGCTTCCAGCAGACCTTAGTCTTCATCAGCGGTTTACTTTTCAATTTTTTCCTGCACATTTATATGCACGTTTACTTTGTGAGGATGAGTGAGGAGTTTGGAAGGGTGGAGATGTTTGCATCTGTTGTGAGGAAGTAACAACAGATGTTTGTTGCATTTGTGTTACAACAGGTATCTCTGGCATCTCAACCTCCAGAGATCCTTACTTTTTGTTTTCTTGTACAACATTTTTCTAGCTTTTGGCCATCATGCGTGTAAAATTTTCATTTAAAAGATTGTTACTTTCAAGTGCTTCACCTTGTTCAAAATTTTATTTTCTTAAAACATTTTTAAGGTAGAAGCTTCATGGTCTTGGATACATGAGAAAAGGATTGTCAGTTCCTCTCTTGATTGCTCTCAAGTTTGCTACCAAATCTAGAAAAATATTTGGGAAAGCTTGTGACTTGAATTTCTCAAAATAGCATATCCCAAGTACTGCGTTTGTAGGGGTATTTCATTAAAAGCATTGGTTTTTGCAGACAAGCAAACCAAGAGAGTATGGAAAAAGAATTTTATTTCACGTGGAAACTTTGGTTTGAAAAGTGTTGCTCCCACCGTTTGACCTTCATAGCCCCTTTCTATGAACTCATTGTGTAAGTCATTTTGGGGTAACATTCCATACCTGTCAAATCCTCTAATTGAAACATAGTGGAGATAGATTCTACGGTGATTTCCACATGTTTTTTATTGACGGTGGAGGTCATGAGAAATGGACTTTTGTTTTGTAGTGTCAGCTTTGCATTTGCCCAAAATTCTCTGAGGGTGTAAAGATAGATGAGGGCATTTGAGCAGGAATGTAAAGGTATTTTGATGAATTTATGATGTCGACGATGGAGTGAAAATCTGTATTCTTGCTATGTTTTACAAGATACAATAAGTTGTTGAGGGGTTTTAAATTCGAGAGCCATGAAGAACTTTAGTTCAAATCTTTTATGCAGATGATCTTTTTGATTGAAAGAAGGGTTCCATACTGAAAGTTTCCTTCATCGGTAAGAAATGAGCAGACTTGGTTAATCTGTCTACAATCACCCAGATTGTATCATTTCCTTTTTGTGTCTTGGGTAATTTAGTAACAAAATCCATTGTTATTAATTCCCATTTCCATATCGGCATTTCTAGTTGCTGTAATAAACCTGAGGGTTTCTGATGTTCAGCTTTAACCTGTGAACAGGTTAGACACTTGGCAACATAGGCTGCTATATCCTTTTTCATTCCTATCCACCAGAAAAATTCTTTCTTAAGTCTTGATACATTATATCATTACCAGGATGTATCGTATATTTAGACTTATGGGCTTCTTCAAATATTCGGTGGCGTAGGTTTCCTTGTTTGGGTATCCAGATTCTTTTCTTATGGAATCTACAAATTCCATCTGTTCCTTATTCTAATTCCTTAATCATTCCTTTTAATTTTTTAGTATCGTCCTTGATTACTGATTCCTGTACTTCTCTAATTTGCTAATTTAAATCTATCTGCAGATTTAATTTGAGAGAACGTACTGGTTTTGGCTTTTCATGATACTTTCGACTTAAAGTATCGGCTACTACATTAGGCTTTCCAGCATGATGCTGGATATTACAATCGTAATCACTCAGGATTTCCATCCAACGTCTGTGTCTCATATTTAACTCTTTTTGCCCAAAAACATATCTTAAACTCTTATGGTCGGTGAAAATGGTAAACTTACTACCGTAAAGGTAATGTCTCCAAATCTTAAGGGCAAAAATTATGGCTCCTAATTCTAGATCATGGGTTGTATAATTCTCTTCATGATTCTTAAGTTGTCTAGAGGCATAGGCTATAACCTTTTGACGTTGCATCAACACACATCCATATCCTAACTTAGAAGCGTCACAATATACTATAAAGTCTTCAGTTCCTTCTGGTATGCTAGTATGGGTGCGTTGGTTAATCTCTGCTTAAGAATTCTAAAGGCTTCTTCCTGTTTTGGTCCCCATTCAAACTTAACTGATTTACAGGTCTGTTTTGTTAATGGAATGGCTATTCTAGAGAAATCTTGGATAAACCGTCTATAAAAACCTGCTAGTCCAAGAAAACTTCTCACCTCCGTTGGTGATTCAGGGACTTTCCATTTAGTAATCGCCTCGATCTTTGTGGGATCCACATGAATTCTTTCATGATTTACCCGGTGTCCAAGGAATTGTACTTCTTGTAACCAAAATTCACATTTTGAGAATTTAGCATAAAACTTCTCTTCTTAGCAAATTTAAAAGCGTATGCAGATGCGCTGCATGTTCTTTACTCTTAGAGTAAATGAGAATATCATCTATAAAGACAATTATGAATTTATCCAGATATGGTTTACATATTCTGTTCATCATGTCCATAAATGCGGCTGGGGCATTGGTTAAACCTAATGGCGTGACGGTAAATTCATAATGACCATACCTTGTTCTGAAAGCAGTTTTAGGAATGTCCTCGTCCTGTACTTTCAGTTAATGATATCCTGAGTGTAAATCGATCTTAGAAAAGAATCGAGCCCCTTGCAATTGATCAAACAGATCACCTATTCTCGGTAATGGGTACCAATTTTTTATCGTGACCTTGTTCAATTCTCGGTATTCAATGCACACACGCATTGATCCATCCTTCTTCTTGACAAACAAGATTGGTGCTCCCCACGGTGATGAACTAGGCTATATGAAACCTTTCTCCAAAAGTTCGTCCAATTGTTTCTTCAGTTCCTGCATCTCTGCTGGTGCTAAACGATAAGGTGCCTTGGCAATCAGTGCTATCCCTGGTAGTAGGTGAATTCTGAATTCAACCTCTCTATCTGGCAGTAATCCAGGTAGCCCTTCTAGAAAAACATCTGAGAATTGAGATACTACGAGAATATCTTTCAGTTCTTTTTCATTAGTGTTAATGATTATAGAAATCATATACAGTAGCGATCCTTTCCTTGCATAACTTGCTGTTTTCATTACAGAGATAAATTTTGTGGATCTAGATGACTTGTCTCCTTTAATTATGATCTTTTCACCCTTTGGTGAACTTACTTTTATTGACTTTTGATCACATAGAATACTGGCTTTATTGGCTACTAACCAATCCATTCCTAATACGATATCATATCCAGCCAGATTTATTGGGTAAAGGTTAGCAATAAAATTTTGGTTTAAAATTTCTATTCTTGCTCCCTGCAAGATTTCAGTAATCTTAATGGATTCTCCATTTGCCGTTTCGACCAAATATTCTTGTTGAAGTTCAGTTAATGGTTGATTGAGAAGTTTGCAGAATGAAGTATTAATAAAACTTTGGTTCGCACCAGAGTTAAATAATACTTTAGCAAAAACATCATTAACTAAAAACGTACCGACAATTATGTCCGGAATCATTTTGGCTTCTTCGGCCGTCAGAGCAAAATGCTCTAGCATTCTTAGTAGTTTTGCTGTTCATGGCTGGAGCTAGTTTCAGACAGTTCGGTTTGATATGCCCTTTTCTCCACAATTGAAGCATATTCCATTACTGGGTTCCTTCCTACATTCTTCTTCCTTGTGTCCCGATATCTTGCAGAAGTTGCAGTATATGGAATATCTTCCTGAATGCTTCTTCTTGCAGTACTTACAGTAAGGTGCAGAAG
Organism: Helianthus annuus; assembly: GCF_002127325.2. Taxonomy (NCBI): domain Eukaryota; kingdom Viridiplantae; phylum Streptophyta; class Magnoliopsida; order Asterales; family Asteraceae; genus Helianthus; species Helianthus annuus. The sequence continues at coordinate 27,497,093 of NC_035443.2, forward strand.
TAGAACCTATATTTTTCCCACAGTTGGAATTACCGTAGCGAAATTCCTAGGTAAGTTTTTGGACTAGGTTCTTTCTCTGGTTCTCTTCTTGTGTACGTATCAATTCATCAGTCAAGGTATTGGCTAGCTCTACTGCTTCTTCTATAGTTTGTGGTCTAGCTGCCTTGACTACATGTCTAATCTCACTGATTAATCCCCAGATGTAACGAGAGATTAATACTGGTTCTGGTGAAGCTAGGGGTGGCACTATTCTAGCATATTCAAAGAATATGGTAGTGTAATCCTTGCAGTCTACTCCAGTCATTCTAAGGTTTAAGAACTTATTAGCTATTTGTTCTTTTTCATTGGGAGGACAGAATTTTCTTTTGACCATGTTCTTAAACTCAGTCCATTCCATATTAAAGACTCTGTCACTTCCCCTAGACTGGAGAATAGTATTCCACCATTCTAAGGCTGCATTCTTAAATAGATTAGAATCAAACATAATTTTTATCTTCCTCTGCACATTTGTTTATTTTTAAGACTGTCTCAGTCTTTTCTATCCAACATAGAGCTGCAATGACTTCATTGCCAGAGAATTGTATAGGTTTGCAAGACCGGAATTCTTTATAAGAACAACCATATGACATGGTTCTTCTTCTTTTTGGAATAGGCAACTGAAGTAATGGTCCATTATTCACGTTGTGACTGGGTTCAGTAGGTGGTCGTTTACTTCCACTATTAGTTTTATTATTGTCTGCTTCCTTAACAGTCTTGATAATATATGGCATAGCGTCTATAATCCCTTGTGCCACAATATGTTGGATGGCACTGTTATCTATTTGGTTTCCATTGTTATCGTTATTCTGGTTTTCCTGATTCACTTCGTTGTCTATCTGGATTATAACATTTACCAGGTATTAATATCAGAGAATAAGATTTAATGCAAACAATCACGCAAACAAACACATTGATCAAAATCGTCGAGCATTGCGACATTTACTATTTTTCATATATATATATATATACATATATATATATATATTACAATCTACAACTAGAATTGAAACACACTACTAGTTATGCATCAGTAGGTATTAGGTTATCCATTTTAATTGATTTTTTTTTCAAACTACACGTATATATATATATATATATATATATATATATATATATATATATATATATATATATATATATATATATATATATTACTACGGGTTCATCCAGTATTGCATATTTTGCTCGTCGTATTTCCACACGAGCTTTTCCCATATTTGTCTTATCCTTTCTCATTCATCTACTAACTCCTCACCAAATGTGTGGAGTTCCTGCAGGTTTTCTGTACTCATGGGTGGTGGTGGTGCGGGTATTGAGTCAGGGTACTGTAGTATAGGTTCTCCATATGGGTACGGGTTGTCTAGTATTTCTTGAACATACTGGTCGTTATCCCAATATGGGTCTAGAGGGTTAAGGTTGGTATATTGTGCTATGGGGTTTGGTATTGGTTCCTACTGTGGATAGAGTTCCTGGTAATCCCTATGGTCATCCTCCCATGGATCATACATTAGAGGATTAGGTGCTGGGATTCTAGGTATCTCGTTTGCGTCAAATGCTGGTATGGGAACCTGGTCTCCTTGGTTAGGTTCTATTTCCATGGGTTGAGTTGGGAATAGTGGCAGTGGCTGTGGTGCAATGATTTGATCTAAATTTGGATCTGCTGCAGTGGTGGCTAGTATGTGAAAGTTGGCCAATCGTCTATTGACTATGTCTTGGGTCTGGGCGTTCATCTCCCTATTAGCTGCTGCTAAAGCCCTTTGTTCCTGTAACTTTCTCATTCGCCTCCTACGCTCATGTGCTTCCCGACTGAACCATCCTCTCTTTTTCGTAGGGAATGGTTCTTCGGATTGCGGCTTAAAGATGAAGATCCCCTCTTCGGTATCAGTAGAATACCCCGAAGGAGTAGGCTGTGAGGAAGTTCTTTCACTTTTGGGAGAACTAGACAAGTGATGATAGGCTTTCACATTTTGTTACCTGGAACGCGTTTTAAAAAGTTTTATCAACAAGAAATACTGGCGAGTGAATCCCAGTTTAATCAAAACAAGTTTTATCAATTTACAACATTGAGGGTATCCGCTATTACATTTGTTTATATCTACTTAATTACCACCCACGGTACTGTCAATCCTGACTTATGGTCATGCTACTACTCACAGTGTAGTAACAAGTTATGTATACAAAATCCCAACATACCGACAGTAATTGTAGAATCACAAATACTCAATCACTGTTAAATATAATTTAAAACAATTGAGGTTTTGTAAAAAAGTTTACAAAAAGAGGAATTACTCACATTGCTGTTTTAGATATTTCCTGGTGACTTCCTGGTTATAATCAATTAAATCAATAATGCACACGTGTTAGTATAATAACCCAATTTTACATCAGTTATATCCCCGAGACAGAACTCCAACGACTGAGTCAGGCAGAGCCTTGACATGCGTTACGGAGCTCTAGATCAATCAGGTAGCGTAACTAATACGTAACCGGAGGTTATAATACTTACAACGAGGCAAAGCTTCACTTTTTAGGGGATATTATACCGAGCAGAATTTCTATTATTTAGAGAATTTGAGAGAGAATTTTTGTTTTTGAATGAATTGGAAATGAAACGTCGAGCTCCTATTTATAGGTCTGATCAGCCACCTTCTCGCGCCCCGCGAGAGTTTTAGTGAAGGCTTTCGCGACCCGCAAGCTGTATAGGCTAGGTCCTAGCTTGGCTGAGTCAAGGGCTAGGCTTGACACAACTGGGACACGTGGCATCACAGGGTTACGCCTGGTGTCTATCTTGTCGCGCCCTGCGACTCATTCTCCCAAACAGGTCGCGCCCCGCGAGGACCTACCAGAATTTATTTTTGTTTATTTTTAATAAAACAAAGGTATTTCGGGGCCGTTTTTCACGTATAGGACGTGTTTATGGGTTTTGGGTGAGTTGTTATAAAACGGAATGGATGAGGTAATGGAATGGACAATGAGTTAATGGATCATTACCAATCCATGTCCTTGTTTGGTTACCATGTGGGAATGAAATGAATCATTACCTCATGTTGTTTAGTATGTAGGAAAAGACGAAGGAGTAAATCGGCAATGGGTGGCAGTGGTGATGAGTGGCGGCAGTGGTGGTTGGTGGTGGGTGGTGGCGGTGGTGGTGTGTCGACGGTGGGTGGTGGCGTAGGTGGCGGGGGCGTGTGGTGGTGGGTGACAGCAGTGGTGGGAGTGGTGGGTGGTAGCGGTGGGGGTGTGTCGGTGGTGGGTGGTGGCGTAGGCAGCGGTGGCGGGTGGTGGCATGGGCGGAGGGTGGTGGTGGTGGGTGGCCGCCAGTGTCGGCGTTGGTCGGTGGTAGAGGGTGACGGCAACGGTGGGTGGCGGTGGGTAGCGGTGGTCGGTGGTGGTGCCGGGCAGTGGCCAAGGTCAGCGGTGGCGCCGGTGGTTAGTGGTGGACGGTAACGGCGGTGGTGGTGACGCGAGGTGCATTTGGTTCGTGGAATGGCTGCTACGTAGACGTTGTATACCTTCCAAGTTGCAAATGATCTAAGGGTGCATTTGGTTCGCGAATGTGTTGGAATTGGAATTTGTATAGGAATTGGAATTTGGAGGAATTGGAATTTGGAGGAATTGTATTTGGAATTTAGACATTCTAATAGGAATTGGAAATTGTTGGAATTGGAATCTCAATTCCATGTTTGATGTATTTGGTTTCTATCACCACATCCCTGACTACCCCAGGTTCGGGTCAAAATGGTACAGGTAGAAATGGTTCGAGTCAAAAAGGTTAGGTTCGAAACGGTACAGGTCTAGGTCGGAATGATTCTGGTCGGAATGATTCGGGTCGAAAAGGTGCGGGTTGAAACGGTTAGGGTCGAAACGTATGTGTTGAAATGGTTCAGGTCGAAACGTTACGGGCCAAAACGGTTCGGGTCGAAACGTACGAGTTGAAACGTTACGGGTCGAACGGTGCGCGCCGAAATCGGTACGGGTCAGAACGCTGTGGGTCGAAACGGTTCAACCAGTCGGAGATTCCAATGAATTTACTTGAATTCTTTCACATGTAGGAATGATTTTGAATTACTTAAGTTAAAGGAATTTTAAAGAATTCATAGCCTAATTGCAATTCTAATTCCATTGTTAACCAAACACATAAAGATTGGAATTTAGATTCCAATTCCATCAAATTATATGAACCAAACATGTTAATTGTTGGATTCAAATTCTATTTCCCTTAGATTCTATAGAATTCCGACAAACCAAACGCATCATAAGCGTGCGTTTGGTTCGTGGAATGTTTTGGATTTGGAATTTGTATAGGAATTAGAATTTGAAAGAATTTCATTTGGAATTTAAAATTTTCAATTACAATTGGAAATTGTTGGAATTGAAATCTCAACTCCATTTTTGATGTATTTAGTTGTAAACGAATTGGAGTTCATCACCCCGGCACCCACCACCCCTGGTTCGGGTGGAAACGGTACGAGTCCAAACTGTACGGTTCAAAATGGTTCGGTTCCAAACGTTTCGTGTTAAAATAGTTCGAGTCGAAACGCTACGGGTGGAAATAGTATGGGTAAAAACGGTTTGGTTGCAAACGTTCACATCGAAACGGTTTGAGTCGAAACGGTTCGGGTTTAAACGATTCAAGACAAAACGGTTCGCGTTGAAACGGTTCAGGTGGAAACGGTGTGGGTCAATATGGTTCGAGTCAAAATGAGATGGGTCGAAACCGTTTCGGTTCAAACAATGCAGATTGGAACGATCGAAGATTCCAATAAGTTTACTTTAATTCATTCACATATAGGAAGGATTTTGAATTCCTTTTGCTAAAGGAATTTGAAGGAATTAAGGTCCAATTCCAATTCTATTGTCAACCACACTTGAAGATTGGAATTGAGATTCCGATTCCAATAAATTCTCTAAACCAAACATCTTAAGAGATGACATTCGAATTCCAATTCACTTAAATTCCATTGAATTCCTACGAACCAAGCGCACCCTAAGAGCGTCAAGTTATCTTAGAACTATTTATAATTTTATATCATAACAATTTATTATATATATTAATTCATAACATCCCCAATGAATAGTGTATATTTTATTTTTTTTTTACTTTCTTTGTATTTTTGTTTTTTTATTGGGTTTTGTTATTTTTACATTAACTTTTAATATGGATACTTATAGACTTTCAATATTTCAAAAACTTTGTAAAATTGTCATTTTTACTCCCTGGAGTTTTACATGTTTTCTTTTATGTACGCGTCGGTATAATACAAATTGGTTTTACATTTTGATATAGATTTTTTCCTAAGTTCCGTCGGGTCAAATATCATATGTTTTCGTCCTTACATTTTTCTGTATAACTTCAGTTGATCACTTGGTGGTATAAATTTTTATATTTGTTTTATGTTTACCCTGATTTTAATCGTCATTCAATTAGTACGGTCTTACGCCCCTCTCGACCCCACACTAGTAACACGGTTTACGCCCCCACTCGCAACGCGGATGCTTAAGAGTAGTTGACAATAAATAAAGTATTTACACCTAGCTATATAAGAATTGGTCAAATCTAATATATATTTAATTTAACCTTAGTGAATTGAATGTTTCAAATATCAAGTCATTTTCTCTGACTATTGACTTCGGAGATATAGTGTTATGTCGTGTTCTTTTTTTTTTTTTGTTGCAAAATTCTATGGCGTCAACATAAGAAACTAATCAACGAGGAAGCTCAACAACAACCACGAAATATAATATAGATAAATAGTTAGGATAACCTAATTTTGCCAGCCCTACGAGCTTTTAAAGTAGAGGTTACTGGTTCAAGTCTCGTCTGGAGCAAAATTGCTCTGAGTTTTATCATGGCCTGCCTTCGTGGACTGGGTTTCATCTGAAATGGTGGCGATCCGGGTTAGGTGTGTTGTCTATGTTTGCGGGCGTGAATGGTTTTTTGTCATTGGGTTTACCCGGGTGATCGGGCTTTTGTTAATCGTTTAAAAAGTGTATAGCCTAAATTTTTTAAATCTATATTTTATGTTAAATAATTATATATTTTTTGTAATTAAAAAAACGATGTGGCTTGGCCACGCCCACTATACCCCTATGAACATTGGGATACACGTAGATTATATATATATATATATATATATATATATATATATATATATAAACCATTAAAAACTACATAAACATACATAATAATTACAAAAAACATAGTATCAAAATAAAAACAATCATTCTTCGTCGGTTTCGAACCCAGGAATCGTTGAAACATGATCCACTGAATCAGATCGAAGGTTGTGATGTATATCCCTTGACTTGATCAAAAATTCATTTGTTGATTTATCTTCGTCTGTAACTGTTACGTTATCTGGTTGGGGGTCATCGTCATCATAGTAGGTAACGACCGCTCTACCTCCATCCTCCAAAATCATGTTGTGAAGAATGATACATGCGTACATCACGTTTCCAATCTGATCCTTATCCCATAATCGACAAGGCATTGCCAATATTCGCCACCTTTTCTTCAAAACACCGAACGCTCGCTCGACGTCTTTACGTGCACAGCCATTTGGATCCTGTTAAACTTTAATCTATTTGGATCTATGGTACCGTGTCTTGCGAACGATTTTACGAAAACCCCCCACTCCGGGTAAATCCCATCTACTAGGTAGTACCCATACACGTACTCAACCCCGTTTACAAAGAAACTTCCTTTGGGTCCTATACCATTTACCCGATCATTGAAAAGGGGCGAGTGGTTTATGATGGTAATATCGTTATGTGAACCTGGCATACCGAAGAACGCATGCCATATCCAAAGATCTTGGGACGCAACCGCTTCAAGCATGATGGCTGGCATCCCGTGAAATCCACTCGTGTAAGCGCCTGGCCATGCGGTTGGACAAAGTTCCCAAGGCCATTTCATACAATCAAAACTACATAGCATCCCGGGTAGCCGATGATAATCGGCGTGATGTTCCAATATTTCTTGCATGTCACTGAACGAGTGCTTTCTCAAATATCTTTTCTTATAAAGTTCTAAAATACACGAACAAAAGTTATGAAGACTTTCTCTACCTACACGTGCAGACATTTTTAAATAGTCATCCATAATGTCCGAACTATTGCCGTACGCTAACTGTCTAAGTACGGCCGTGACTTTTTGCCCCGTACTAAATCCTAATTGCCCGGTTACATCCGGTTTTTGTTGGAAATAAACATACTTCTCCTCAAGATCCCTAGATATCCTTAAAAATAAGTTTCTACTCATACGAAAACGACGCCTAAACATTTTTCATCATACTTAGGTTCGGCTGAGAAATAATCGTTTACCAACAAATTGTTAGCGGTGTGCCGGTCACGAGCGATGTACCTCCTCTATTTAGGTTTCGAAGTCTCTACCTTATCGTCTTCGACGATAGCTTTCACCACCGTCGCGATCGTTTGTAGAAATATTTCTGCACCATCGTCAGATGATGATGACGATTCACTTGAACTTGAAGAACTCATGACAAGATTGTGTTTTATGTGTTTGATATTGTGTGAGAAAAATGTTAAATATGGTAAGGTATTTATATAGGAATTTTTTTTTATAAAATTAATGCCCAACGGCTAGCCTAAACGGCTAGTTTTGTTGGCCAATGAGATCCCGCCATGTCAGATTCGTAGCCCTGCCCCACACCGGGGCTGAAACCCCTGCCAATGGGGCCACACTAAAACCCAAGCCCACCCAGGATGATGACTTGGACGTTTGTACCCAACCCACGCCCTAACCCTGCCCCATAGTCTATCTAAATAACATACCTAAATAAAAATTAATAATCTCTGATTCCAAGTATCCTTAGACCCTTAAGTTGCAATTACCACATTGATCGTTAATAAACATTGCTTATGTAAACCATTGAATCGCCATATTGGATCTCTCTCTATTTTGGTTATGAATAAAAATTTTCTTTGGCTATGCAAAAAAAAAAAAAAAAAAAAAATTCACATAAAGTTCTGTCATATTGCTGTTTGTTTAAGTTTACCCATTGTTTTTTTTATCATGTCTTAGTCAGCATGTTAACGCATACATGATATATTTATAATCTATAATACTATATTAAGAGAACTGTGTTTTCTATTTTTTTTGTAATTTTGCCTAGGTACAAATCTTGTAGCATCATGTACAAATGAAGCAAGCCATTTTAAGGGGGGAAACTTGGATATTGTCTAAAGTTTTAAGACACTTTGAGCGCAATCTAGACATTTCATCCATGGAATCCATGCCCACTTATGTCTTCCATTAATTGAATAAAATTAAGAAATTAAATAAAAGTTTTATAATAATTAAAGTAATTAGTTGAATAAATTAAAGGTTAGACATGCAACCTTTGTGATTTTCATGATTTAATAGTATGTATAAATATAAATAATCTATATTTCTATACTACCTTATTAAGAGAACTAGGATTTTTACCCTTTTGTTAATTTTACATTGTGTACACATTTTGAAGCAGCATGTACAAGAGAGCCAAGCTAATTTAGAGGGGGTAACTTGCGCATTTCCCAAAAAATTAAGACACTTTAGGGGTATTTTAGTGATTTCGGCACCTTTGTAACCTATATTTAAGATAAATGTATAAAATTTTTCATAAGTACTACTCATCAATATTTTATGATTATCAGATAAATGTATTAAATTAATAATATTATTACCTTATTAAGCGAACTAAGATATTTCAAACATATATTTATATAACAAGTGATCAAAACCAAACTCCTCGTGGACTTGAAAACTCAATTAAATCAATAAATAAACATATAATTGGAATTAACTCTTTTTGTTGAATGCAGTGTAACTTAAATAATTCGTTTCATTTTATCAAGTGTCGTAACCGATCTTGCTTAAATGGCTATCATTGAGAATCAAATAAATCGTTATAACCACTTTGATGAAAGTTTTTTTATATATAAAAGAGAAACATACCGTCATGTAAATCAATTCAGTTTGAAATGGTTCTAAAATCATCATTGAACTAAAACTGCAAATGTTGCATCTTCTGGCAAAAGTAACCTCCATGACCGGATAACATCACCATCTTGTTAACTCAACGACGTCTAATCACGACATCTTCGAATTGGAGCACCGCTGCAATTGTGTGAAGTCATCTGAGCTATCACATCAGATCCAACCACAACCTTCATCTTTGCTCGCTAATTTAACACAACCGCTAGCACTATCTATAACAACCTTCCTAAAACCCTTAACATGCCCTACACGTCTTAAAATATACCCGTATACAAAAAACGTAACTAATATACCTTTATATTTAAAAAAAAAGTCAAATAAAAACCAGATTATAAGGCTCTCGCAGGGCGCGACCCCCTTAAGATAAGTAGTCGCGGGTCGCGACAAGGTGGCACCAGGCGGCACCAGGTTGTGCCACGTGTCCACATACGTGTGAGATCTACACCGTTGATTCACCCAAGCTAGGACCTACCCTAGGTCTCTCGCGGGCCGCGTAAATTTGAGAGCAGGCGCTCGCGGGCCGCGAGACGCCATGTTTCCAGCCTATATAAGGAGGCTTCGACCTTAGTTCAACTCGTTCAAAAATTTCTTTCCCTCTCTAAATATTATAAGCTAAAACTCTCGGGTATTATACCACTAAAAAGTGAAGCTTTGCCTCGTTGTAAATATTATAACCCCCGGTTACGTATTAGTTACTCTACCCGATTGATATAGGGTTACGTAACGCATGTCAAGCCTCTGCCTGACTCAGTCGTTAGACTTCTGTCTCGGGGCTATGGCTAATGTGAATTGGGTTATCTTACTAACACGTGTGCATTGTTTAATTTTAATAGATTATAACCAGGAAGTCACCAGAAAGCAGTAGTATTATCTAAAATAGCAAAGTGAGTCATTCTCTTTTTCTACCAAACTCTATTACTAAAACCTCAATTGTTTTAAATTATGATAACAGTGATTGAGTCTATGTATTCTACAATTACTGTCGGTATGTTGGGGTTTTGTATACATTACGTGTTACTACACTGTGAGTAGTAGCATGACCACAAGTCAGGATTGACAGTACCATGGGTGGTAATTGGGTAGATAAAAACATTGTAATCTCTCTCAATACTGTAAAGTATAAAAGTTTGTTTTGATTAAACTAGGATGCACTTGCCAGTATTTCTTGCTAATAAAACTTTTTAAAACGCGTTTCAGGTAACTTAATGTGAAGCTAATAAAAGCCAGCTGGAGAGCACTGAAAGCTTGGAAAAGTGGCTATAAAAATTACCTAAATAAGAAATGAGTTTTATTTCAATAAATTAGGGTTTATCCCTATAAATATATTATAAATGTAAACTTAGGTTTTTCCCATTTATTTATTATTTATAAAAGTGTGGTGTTTTAACTCTGATAAACTATTTCCTAATTACGGTCCTGATGTTTAATTTCCGCTTCCAAATTAATAAACACCGATACCACCGGCTCTGTGTGCTGCTCGTGGCCGCCTGCCACTACTAGAAAACTGGGCAATTGTCACTAAAATTTGCTACCGAAAAAAAAATGGTAGCAAATTTAGCAAGTCGCTTCCCCCAAAATTGAAATTAAGCGTACTTGTTATGATATGGTGGCTAAATGGTTGAAAATTTTGCCACCGTTTAACTTTGGTGATAAATCCGTAGGAAAAATACTAAACAAAATTAAAAACATCGCAAAAATCCATTAGAAATAAAAGGGCCTTTTTAATTGCCACCGTATTAATGGTGGCAAGATGAAAACTTAAATTAAGCGGGTTAATTTTTAGAGGCCCGCTCTTAATTTCACATCGCTACAATAGTTAGGGTTTTTGATCTAACTAGAATTACGACCCGCCGCAATGCGGCGGGAATTCTTTAGTTATAACTAAGTTGATTTAGGACCGTACGTTATGTTAAACCTGTCAAACGGGAAAAAATAGACGATGTAAAAACGTTCACCTACACACGCACGTTGCGTCGTGTTAACTCGCAAAATTTAGAACGAAACGTAAAAGCGTTAAACCAAAGACGCACGTTGCGATGTGTTAAGTCACAAAATTTAGAAGGAAGCATAAAGCGAAAAATTTGTGGAAAATGAAAACTATAAAGGACGAAAGTTGAAAGTAAAAAAAGTTGTGAGGATAGATTGTAAAAGATAAAAAGTTTTGGGTTAAAAGTAAAAAAACAAATAGTTTTGGGTTAAAAGTAATTTATGAAATACTTTTGGGTGAAAAGTAAAAAAATCAATTTTTTTTAAAACCCCCCAAAGCCAAGGTTACAACAACCATATGCATAACCATTTTTTCTTTGAAAAACCTCCAGGGATGTAAAACTGTGCCAAATAGCATCAATGCCACATTACCGGAGCGACCACAAACACTAAAGTTGCGGCATGTTTATGTGAAGATATTAGACCGAAACGCTAAACATGGAAATTAATAACTAAGTCAATTTAGGAAACCCGCACGTTATGTCGAACTTGTCAAACGGGGAAATAATAGACGATGTAAAAACGTTGAACCACATACGCACGTTGCGTCGTGTTAACTCGCAAAGTTTAGAACGAAACGTAAAAACGTTACACCACGCACGCACGCACGCACATTGCGATGTGTTAACTCACAAAATTTAGAACGAAGTATAAAGCGAAAAATTTGCGAAAAATGAAAACTATAAAGGACTAAAGTTGAAAGTAAAAAAAGTTGTGAGGATAGATAGTAAAAGATAAAAATTTTGGGTAAAAAGTAAAAAAACAAATAATTTTGGGTTAAAAGTAAATTAGCAAATACCTTTGGGTGAAAAGTATAAAAATCAATTTTTTTTGAAAAACTCACAAAGCATTGGTTACAAATCATGTATGCATAAAAAGGTTGCTAATTTATAGTGTTTTAATTTAATGAGGAGGTAACCCCCCAAAAGTTAATTGCCTCCTCCGCTCAACCCTAACATCCTTGAGATTTTCTCCCAAGACGAAGAACTCAGCTTCATTGTCCGAATTCGAATACACGGTTTGTCTGCGAAGACAGGCGGATAGCTGTTTGGCTCATTCAATCTTTAGCAACAGCCCCCTTACCAAACCAAATCCAAATTAAAGGTGGAAAGTAGTTGGTTTCATTCCAATCGTTGCTCCAGGTCTTGAAACTGGAATCGTAATTGACCTTCGCCCAAAATCGCTAGTCCCGGGTCATGAAACCAAACCCCAAATTGTTAAAAAATCACATGTTCCAGGTGTTGATTTAAAATATTGAAATTGCAGGTTGCTTGTATATTGTTCATAATATAAATTACAGGTCTTCAGGAGAGTATCAGCTGAAACTAATGGGTAGATAAAGCGTTTAAATTTGAAACTAATGGGTAGATAAATTAGAAAAGTATCGGCTGCCGCTGGAAGATCTGTTTGATTTTGTTTCGTGAGGATTAGATTAGGAGAGTAGTTTTTTATTAGATTAGAATTCTTGTAGGTCATGTTGACTTGATTAATGATTAGCAAGGGTTGTATCAAGTATAAATATAGGGTTTATGGGTCACGGATGATCTTTTGCTTTTATCAAAGTTTAAAATGTGACTTGTGATTTGTCACCAATATTGTGTTATGTGATTGTTCGATCCAGTTTTCCAACACTAATACGTGTACTTTGTACATGTAGAAGTCATGATTGTGTTTATTATGCTTAGTGTGAAATTAGGATTTTGACTTGTTCATAATTGTAGGGAACACAGGGTAACATGAAAGAAACTGAAAATATAGTCACTTCAACAGAAGTCGAACACGTTGGTAAGTTGACTTTTTTCATTTTTTTTTCTTCAGTTGAGAGGATTTCCTGATGTTACTGCTTGTTGTTGTGCTTCAATTTTATTAGTTCTCAACTCTGGAAAACTTGACAATAGTGTTGATGCTGTTGAAAGCTCAAAGGAGGCCCCTGCTGATGAAAATGATACGAATGATAATAATGAGACTGATGAAAGTGATGCCTTTGAGTCAAAACTGAGAATTGGCTTCAGCAACGGTATGCAGAGTTATGTCCAAGGAGTGAACAGAACGTGTCTTTCAGAATTCTCGGGTATTAGTGGCGTACACTTCGATTTAATGATGATACGCGCCAAAGCACAGCTAAAGTCATGACCGCTTATAATGAATCAGGATCTATATTCCTAATGCAGCAGGCACATTGTTTGGCTGTTCCATGTAATTTCCTTAAACATTGTCATGTATAATTAATTTTTTTATAACGAACTACTCACATACGTGATGTGGGCCCCTGGCGCATTGGCTTTTGTGTTCAAAATGCATTGGAGCGCATCACGCCTTTTTTACTTGCATTATTTTAAGTTTGCATTTAATGTTATGCATCTACTACAGATCGTAAAAGTATGATATCTGCTGGACTGACTTCCCTCTCATGTAATTGTGATATGTTAAGTTCTGTATATAGGAAGACTAGTATGAAAGTTTTGTGCATTGGTCATGGTGGTGGAAGCTTACCGTTGTTTTTGGCTTGCAAAATTCCAGGTTATATATCTAAATACTATATCAATTATTGGAATGATATTTTACGTACTGTTGTATATCTTGCTTTCAGATGTACTTTGACTATTACAAATTTTCTGTGAATTTGTATTACATTTTTTGAAGATAGTAGCAGTCCCTTTTTTGAGTATGATACAACTATATATTATCTAAGGTTGCAATATTATACTTGGTTTAAAAAAGCGTGAGGCAAAAATTAAGGTTGCAGACTTGCAGGTGATTAACTAACTTCTTCATTAGTTATGAGTTTTGTATGAAGGGCTCGATTATCTTTAATGGCTAACACTAAAACATTTAGCTTAATAGGAAACGGGAAGTGTATTTTGCAGTCCATTTTACTCATATATAACTTTTGAGACACTAGTTGTTATGAAAAAAAAAATGAATTTTGGGCAAACTAACGTTTTGTGTCAACCTACCCTCTTTTCTTCCAGGAACGAGCTGCTAAGGAAGCTGCTACTAAGGAGGCTGCAAGTCGGGGTGCAAACGAGCCGAGCCCAAGCTCGACTAGGCTCGAGCTCGAGCTCGTTTAACATATGAAAGCTCGAGCTCGACTCGATTCGAGCTTTATTTCTAAAGCTCGAGCTCGGCTCGAAGGTAATTTTTGAAGCTCGGGTTCGACTCGTTTAGTATTTATTAATTAATTTATATTTATATTAATTATAATTATTAACTTGACCAACATAAGTTAAAATGACTGTGCTGGTATTTTGTCTTAACTTGACTGTTTTTTATTATTTTGTGTAGAAATTTGGTTCAAAATTTAATTACGAGGCGATGGCTCCTCTTTGATGAGGTAACCAATATGTTCTTATCTTGGTTTCTTAATTTGTTACAATTTAAGAAATATTTAGAAATAGGGGCATGAATGACCCGAGCTTGGCCCATACAACATAAGAGAGCTTGAACTCTACTCAATTTGAGCTCTATTTCTAAAGGGTGCATATGAGTAGTTTTTAGATGCATATTTTCAATACCTTGTTTTAGACAATTTAAGTCTGCTTGTTTAAATAGTTTGTTTATCATTTTCCCTAAAAGGAAATGAAGTTAAGTTAACAAATTTCACTATATTGTTATTTTAATGGTGATTGATTTAAAACAGTGCATTTTGTTTTTCTTTTGAATTGCTTGCCCGATGACCTTTTTCTTGGGGCTGCTCGGGTTGGCAGTATCTTGCTGTGGTCTATTGCTTTTTAATGGAATGAATACCTCTTTTTCCTGCCAAAATATTATCTTTAGTTTTATGGTTTCGGTTTGATTTCTACATTTTTTTCTATGATGTCGGTACTTCATGGACATGGTGCGTATGATTTTTACATTCTTGTCGACAACAGGTGTAAAGAAGGGATCTTTTTGGAGCTGAGAAGACCCTAAGGTATTTTTAATCCTTTTAGACTAATAACTTTTGTGCATTTGTATCGTTTCCTAGTGTTATTATGTTTGTTTGGTTTGCGATGCTTGTTTTTTATTGTTAGGTTTGACGCTCTTAAATTAGTGAGAATGTTAAGGAATTTCATATTGATTTGATTACACCTTCTTTACGGGTTGTTTCATACAAAAATATGTTTTTAAAATTAGGTGTAATTTCCTTCTTAATATGTAAACAAACTGGAATATGCTATTTAGCTTCTAGCACTTGAATTGTAGCTCACAATTTTATTTTGTTTTCTTTGCAACCAACTTGACCCATTATTACTTTTCGTTAATTTTGATTTCTTGATTTTATCATTATTACTTTTTGTTAATTCTGATTTTTTGATTTTATTCATTGGTTGTTTTGTAGATTGAAAAGTTGAACTTAGTTATCAAGGAGCTCGTTAAGGAAAAAGATGAAAAAAAAGGTTCAATGGAATTATTGCAGGATTGTTGGCTGAAAAAGAAAAAAGATATGGTGGATAAAGATGTTATGCTTGATAGGATGTCACAAATTGAAGCTATGTTAACAGCTGCAGTTCGAAGATATGCTATAAACACTTGTTTTTGAATGTTTAGATGTTTATCTTATTATGATAATTTTAGTTATTTTATGTTTTAGTTGGTATTTATTATATGCTTTTGAAAACGATATTTTTTATATAATTTTTGGATTTTATTAGACTTCTTTTATATTATTTTGTATTTTTATTGATATGTAATTTTGATGAAATTGGCAGGGAGAAAAAAATCTGAATTAAAAACCAATATTCCAAACCAAACCAATATTACAGTAATCAATAAATGGTAGCAAATAAACGATAGCAAATGGTTGCAAAATGGTTGCAAATTGTGTAAAAAATGGTGACTAAATGGTGACAATATCGGTAGCTAAATGGTATCAAAACTCGTAAATTGTGTAAAAAAATGGTGGCTAAATGGTGGAAATATTGGTGGCTAAATGGTATCAAAACGTGCAAAAACCGATGGCTAAATGGTGGCAATATCAGTGGCTAAATGGTATGAAAACACGTCATAATTCGGTGGCAAACAAGGTGGAGCGTAGCAAACATGAAGCGGTGGCAAATAATTTTGACCAATTTTGTGGTGGCAAAAATAAGGTAGCAAAATATAAAATGGTGGCTATCTGGTGGCATTAGGGCAATTGACACGGGTGTTTTTGTCACCGTATTTTCGGTGGCAAACTGGTGACAACAAGGAAATTGCTATCATTTTGTAACCAAAAATTACATGACAAAAACCATGTTTTCTAGTAGTGTGCCCCTCGGGGCAAGGGGTCGGGGGTTGCGACACTATCGTTCCCATTTTCGGGATTCAACGACCACCATCTTCCGTTCAATAGTTCAATTGCAGTGGTCCAAGACCAATCAGAAGTGCTCTCATCTCAGTTAAGCCGGAAAAGACAACACGGCAACCAAACGCAACCGCCACCTCAAGCCTTTGTCTATCTTGTCTTCTGAATGCCCATCCTTTTTACGATCACATAAAAATATTACACAGACCTTTTAGAATCATCAATAGGTTAGACATATTTTGTTTTCTGTAGCCGATAACTTAGTTCCATTTCAGAGAACTCAGGATCATCAACAGCGCCCACGACACTTCAAAACAAATAGGTACACAAGTAATTTGTATTGCATGCGTTAACATTCATAATACTCAGGTACCACTGAAACAACAACCCCACAAGTCAAGGATGATAACAACGGGAAAAGTACGGCTTCCACTGAACCATCCTTAAGTGATTGTCATCAACCAAAGGATTCACCAACAAATCAAAAGAAAAACAACCCCTTGGTACACCCACAACAACTTTCACTATTCATATAGTTTACGGCGTATACACAGTCCACGTTATTTGTATTAACAAAAAAATGGTTTCTTAGCAACGTCCACGCACACATACAACACAATCAAAGAAATAGAGAAGACCATTGATGTATTGGTACGATGTCCACACCACTAAACACCCCAACTCACCAGCAAACTAACGAACAAGACGATTGGGAGGATGATGAACGGTGGACAACTAATGGACGAATCAAGGAGACATTCAAAACTTGTTTAAATTAATCATACTATCTCGTTCGACGTGGTTACTATGGTCACCCGATTTAAAATAATTTTTCAATGACTTTCAAACGACCTTTTCTTCTTACCCTTAAGCATTTTAGTACATTTTTGGGCCATTTGGCCAGAAATCAAATGATCACTTTTTTATACAAACAAACTAGGAAGTCCATATCAAAAAACTAAATAAATAAACAAGCCTACTACTAAAGTAGTAAAAAACAGACAAATAACTAAATGAAAAAAGAAACATGAGGTGCAGTTTTGTAAAGATTTCCACTTTCATTATCTCTTTTACCAACTATTGTATTCTTGGTTTTTATGTCAATTATGCAATTCATGAATTGATATATTAATGATACTACCACAATACTTTAAAAGATAAACCAGGTGAAACAAACCATGCAAACTGAAGGCCAACAACGATTACACCTTAACTTTAGGTTTCATTTATGATATTGATTTCCAGTTAATTTTATTCAGTCCTTGGTGATATGCTATATTTGTTCTTTCATCCAACCATTGTTACACATTTCAAGTTAATTTATCATAACTCACATGTTTCGTTTTGTAAGATAACAGTGACATGTTGGGTTTTGTAACTAACAAACTTCATGCTTAAAAGTCAACATTTATAATACATATCATAAATGAATATGATATCAGTCGGGATACCCGCTGCAACGCGCGAGCTTTCCCACTAGTTGATATACAAAGAGCTTCATGTCTTTTAATCACCATCCTAAACAAGAAAGTTGCTCAATATGATTATATCTTATTATTAAATATTTAAATTTTAAATCAACTGACGATTAAGTTAGAAACTTTTGATCGTCTTGTTGGAAGCACAACAGAAAGTCTATGGTGATGATAGAAATAAGTGTATGAGAATTAAGATGGAGGTCTTCTAAAGTTGAATAATATATAATACTCAGCAAATGAGAATTGAAAGTTGGTGGTTACGGTTTCCTAAGGGAATTAATCAGCAAGGAAATATTAAAGACGATGTGGACAGCAGTTACGAGCAATATTTTCGGAGTAGATTGTACGTCGAATCGGTCTCCATATCGGTCCATCGGTCAGGTCGATTTGACCGGTTGAACTGGATATAAAAACCTGATGTTGCTGTAAATATTATAAAAATTAATAAAGTAAAATTAAAAAAAAATTATTCAAAATCCGGTTTAAACGCTTGGTTTTCTGGTCCGACCGCCAGAAACATGTCCAACCGGCCGATTTGACTTAAAACGGGTTTGTAGGGTGAATCGGACCAGTCAGACACCAGGTTCCTTGTCCGGTCTGAATTTCAAAACATAGGTTATGAGGACCCGTTGTGCAATTAATTAGAATTTAATTATAAAAATGATCCTCTATTATGTTCATGTTATGTGTTTTGGCGTCAAACTTTCATTAGTTACACATTTAGACCTAAAGTTTGCTCAAACGTATATAACATATGTTTAGCAACAATATAGAAAGACTGCTTGTCATTTCCCATACAAATATGTTTCTCTTTTTAGTCAATTAATATACATTGGCCTAGGTCAACTTGCAAACTAAAAGAAAAACCATAATAAATAAAAGCTACATTGAAAAGAAACAAATAAAGAAAAAAATTAGAACATTACAAGCAAGTGACATCGAAGCAAAATTGTGCAAAGCTCAATGGCTATGTAGCTAAAGCAAGGGCCGATTTTTGTTAAATATTTTTGAAACTATTTTAAACTGGGCTTAGAATACTTAGAGTTACGAAAGAAATGGCAAATGGGCAGGCCGGAAAGATAGAAATCGAAATGTCATTTGGAGCATCCAAACGTCGCCAAAGCTAGTACTTGAGATGTGGATATGTCGTTATGTCATGTCACGGAACAATTATTCAATGGTCGCAAAAGCCGCGTGCATCGTTTTGCCCCTAACTTTCCGTATGATTTGTAGTGTTAGGGGGGAAGGGCAAAACCCTAACCTGCCCGAAATTGCACTAATCTTGCATTGTCAACTTACTTTTACACTAAATCAACCCAAAACACACTATTGGTGGCACTACTACACTAAGCAATGGACCCACCTTTTTACACTACCCTTTCTCTCCCTACACACCACTCTCTCTTACCCACAACACTTATCAACGGGTAACTAAAATCCCAACCTACTACCCGATTTGGGGTACCTGAGAATGGGTAGCGGTGATGTCAAAGATTCGGGAAACCCCACCCGAAACCCAAATCGGTGAGTGCTGCCGCCCCCTTAATTGGAAATAGTGGTCGTTTCTAAATATTGTGTTAACTGCTAATTCTACATCAATAATTAAGTTTGATTTTTGCTTAATTTCTGAAAGATGTTTTTTTTTTTTTAATGAACAACGAATCCTACAAATGGGCTACTGGCGAAATTCACCACATCGGGATACACTCGTCTCCGAACTGGGGAAAACCCTCGCCTAGGGCAGAAGCCCGTGAACACTCACCCAAAGGCACGACAGTGCGGTGAGGTAAAACCCATTCAGTTCTAGGATCGAGCTAGCGATCGCCGCCTACTCGCCTAGTCTCCCATCATCACCAGGTGCCGCTGAAAACTAATGGGGAGAAGCAGGAATTGAACTTGGGTCTCTTGGAAACCCAGTCTCTCCCTTAGCACTCCACCACAAGCTCATTGGGTTCTGAAAGATGTTTTAGTTGCTAATGTTTCCTTGTCAAAATGAAAATCTTGTTGATTTGTTGGTCCGAAGCCCAAGAGGGGGGCTTATAACAATTAAATTCAGAAAAAGTGCCAGCTTTTTACTCACTCTAGACCTTGTCCGTGACAAGTGGTGAAAAAAAAGCAAACCACACATAAATATGCAAAACAAATCTGGTATAGGTAACTGGGCATACTAATTACGTATCTAATTGAGCTGTTGGTCTAATAAGAGGGCTGAATAATGAATAATTTATAGTGAGTGAATTGTATATAACTATCTATACTTTTTCAATAACTATACTTGATATTAAAAGTATTCAGATTGAAAATATAATAAATAACATACAGGGGCAGGGTAAAAAGCATTCCTGTTATCTTATAAGAACATGCAAACTTGTTTTACTCTACATGTTTTCCATAACCCACTCATCAGAATCAAAGCCACACTCACGAAACAAGATACGATTTTCGCCTAACCGTTCCGCAACAGGTTTGAATGTTAATCCACGCTTACAACAAAAATAGTGTTAATGAAATGCAAGTTTATTTTACACTAATTAACTTATCAGTGATACATGTTGACTTTACATCCCTGTCCTAGCAAATAGCAAGATATATAGAAGTTCACATTTTATACACGGTACTATATTTATGACTATGCATCCGAAATGCTTAATAAACTTAAAGCTTGAAGTTCTTTATTTCAATAAATGCAACTTCCGTTTATCTACCATTCAACATTGTAATGCTTAGTTCATTGTTAGAACCTGTTCCATATGAACATGAAGATTGATTAGTATCTTGCTTAGTTTTTCCAACATAAAATCCCGGCTCTTTAGGTGAAGGCAATGGACCCTCACTCCCCAACATCATGATCACAGAAGTCATTGTGGGTCTATCTTCCGGGTGACGTTGAACACACAACAAACCAACATGGATTGAGCGTAGAACCTGAGACACATTGACTGATTCACCTAGGCACTTGGCAACTAATTGCAAGGATTCACCTTCATTATGGAGTACCCATACCTGTCAAGAACACAAGACTTATGTTTTGTTGTTTTCGTTTTAGGTAATTTTTGAAGTTAACCAGTAACAGGTCAACATATACAAATTCCCACCTTTTCACTTTAAAAGAAGGGTGATGATACCTTAAATCCATTTTTTTTAATCAAAATTGTTTAAGTATCTTAGTTTTCAGTGGTCGAAAACTGTTACTTTCATCCAAAATATATTAAAAACAAAACTAGGCCCAAACTTACATATCCCAAAAGGTTGTTCCAATTGTCTTTGTAGACGAACTCTTTGTTTTTTTCCCCACATACAATTTCCAGCACTAATACCCCAAAGCTATATACGTCTGATTTTATCGAAAATATACCACTTCCGGCATACTCTGGCGCCATGTAGCCACTGTGAAAAATCAAAGACAATGTAAGTGATTCACTAAATAACTTTAAATGAGGTTACAGTAGATGAATCTCACTATGTTCCAACCACTCTGTTTGTATTTGCCTCTAACTGATTTCCTCCAAAAATTCTAGCCAAGCCAAAATCCGATATCTTTGGGTTCATATCTGTGTCAAGCAAAATATTGCTGACTTTGAGGTCTCTATGTATGATTCGGAGCCGAGAATCCTGGTGAAGGTAAAGAAGCCCACGAGCAATTCCAAGAATTATGTGATATCGTGCAGGCCAATCAAGGAGTTCACTTTGAGTTTTATCTGTGAATAGTTTGAATTTTAGTTTACATTCTTGATGATTCAAAAATTTTCTTTTTTTTTTTATCATTATTTCATTTACCGAATATGATTGAATCAAGGCCTTTGTTTGGCATGTATTCATAAATCAGCATCTTTTCTGCTCCCTCTATACAGTAGCCCAGGAGCTTGACCAAATTCCGATGTTGTAGTTTTGATATCAAGATGACTTCATTCTTGAACTCGTGAAGTCCTTGAGTTGATGTTTTTGCTAGACGCTTCACTGCTATTTCCTGCTCCCCTTTTAGTACACCCTTTAACATAAATTTTTAATATAAATATGCATCTTCAAGTCCAACTTGTTTAACTTCGCGTATTCTTACTAATTATTTGCTTTAAAAATTTTTAAAAATTGTACTACATAGAAGGCCATGGAGTCATAGAATACCTTGTAAACTGGTCCAAATCCTCCCTCTCCAAGTTTGTTGTTGATTGAAAAGTTGTTTGTAGCTTTAAGTAATGTAGACAAACCAAATAGTGGTAGCTCTAGATCTTCATTGTTTCCTGATGTCTCTGTTAGGGAAAAACACAAGTTCATTTAAAAGAACTATTAATATCGGTACATATAAATGGTAACTTACTCATTGTTCCTAACACATATAATTTGCTCCACAAGTTCATAAAACAACAATAAACACATAAACAAAATAAACAATCATGTTCAACCATAGCCCATAACTTTCAATTAAATTTTTAAACATTCAAGCCCTAATATTAAATGTTGATTACTTGTAACTAATCATTTAAACAAACAAAGCTATAAATAAAACAACAAAATCGTTTAACTACAAGTCTAGAACAACAAAAAAAAAATTAAAAAAATATAAAAAGATTAAACCTTACACATCTATATTTTCTCCTAATCATCACATAAAACAAAATAAATAAATAAACCATACTAGTTCTATATTGGAATTCTAACGTAATATGGGTCGATCTAACCGGAATTTTGGTTTTTCCGGTAAAAAAAGCCACCAGGTCGTGAGCAGTGGCGTCAAGTCGCTGGGAGGTTTTTTGGGGGCGGGATTCGGAAATGGAATGAGTGAATGGGTTTGGATTATTTTATTTAGTTTAAATTTCTTTAGGTTGGGTTTGGGCTTGGGCTTGTGTTAATAAAAATTGATTGCAGATTGGGCTTTGATTGGATTAAATAATTAAGTGAATAAGTGGTTAATAATTATTTTTTTTTCTAAGTGGGGCGGTTGAAAATTTTCAAGGGGTGCGGGTGAAAAATTACAAGGGGTGCGGTCGGGATTTCCGGCGAAAAATAACACTAAAAAATATTTTTTCAGGGGGTGCGCCCGCCCACCCTTAGCTTAGGGTGGGTACGACCCTGATGGTAAGGTATAATGTTTTTGTTTGTTGATTTGGAACATGTTTTCCAGACTTGAAATTGTATATAATAAAAATTGGTCTCACATATCTTAAATTATGTAATAAGTTTTTGCAGTTTATATATCTAATAGGTTTAATGCAGTTCAAAAATACAATTTGGCCCCTTCTATGTTTTCGGTTTAGAAAATATATATATATATTTTTTTTTGGTTGATAAAACATAACTTGGTTTTCAAACTTCATACCTTGTTGCTGTTTCTTCTTCATATTATAACGATAAAATAAGCACATTGAAAGTAGCATGGCCAAAACTACAAGTGCCATTGGGACTAGGACTCGTACTCTTCTCCCTGCACCTGAGCTTTTACTGTTTTTTATTGAGTCTGTGTCATAACATAATGTTCATTTGATAAGTAGACAAATAGTTATGAAGATAGTAATGAAAAGATAACTATCTGTTTTGCTTTACCTAACTCTGAAGCTGACACTCGTACATAAAGAGTGTCCCCATTTTCAGCAAACGTTCTGATATCAGTTAGATTGCCAAACCACAGCAAGCAACCACTCCCAGTCCCTGATATATTCGAATATGTGTAAGCCGTACACGAACAATTTGTTTTACACATCTTCTCACACTCTACAAGGGTCATCGTCTGGTTATACCATGACCTCTGCGTTTCGGGTAACTTCAAATTTGTATATCTGATGAACCCATCCCCAGGTCCACAATCCAAACGGGCAGTACGCCGACACCCATGGGTGGAATCTGCAACTCTCCACTCATCAGGAGATATTGGTTCAAACCCCTTCAAACATGAACAAACTGGGGAGTTGTAAATGTTGCAGCTTGCGAACGGCCCGCACACTGCGTATTGATCACAGTGATCACTTTCTGGGTCCGAATGAAAGTCCCATTTTTGTTTGCTATCATGCCACAACAGGCGCTCTATATGACCAGTTGGTTGTACCACGAGCCTCGTATAAACTGAAGTATTTACAAGATTATATTGGTAGTAAATTTCTCTCTGATTAACAACAAAGGTATACTTGTAAATCGGGTTCGGCTTCATATTAGGATTCCCGCTAAACCTGAGTCCATTCCATGGACCTGAGCGGAATTTTATCTCCTGGCCATCCCTTAGGAGCAGCAACTCAGGGTAGCCTCTGCTATCAAGCCTAACAGAAAAATCACCGGCAGCAGGATCATCTTCAGATTTCCATGATGTGTAGTATCTTTCAATTCCTGTAACCAAATTCTTGCCATTCTTCATTCCAGGAAGTAAAGTGTCTGTCAGAAAGTCAAAACTTTGCCATATGGGATCTTCTTGATTGTGATCATCACCTTCCTCGTAGATTATAAAGTTTCCTGTATCAAGAAGTTGACCAATAGGATTCATCACTGATGTTGTTGATGAGTTCTCTGACGACCAAACGATAGTCCCCATGGTGGTGTCCCGGAGAATAAGAACTCCCTGAAGGGTGAGAGTTAGCTTGCCATTGGCATCCCTGAGCGGGGCGTTCCGGTTGGCTACCCATACTACGGTTTTGATTGATATTTTCTTGTACCAAATTCCGACATAATGGTTCGTGGAGTTACCCGGGCTAAAGAAACCAAGTTCAAAAGTTTCTTGTGGTGAAACAATGGTTTCATTATATCTAACGGTTTGGCTTGCAGATATGGTGCCTGCAGCATCGCATTGGGAACAAGTTGTTGATGCATAAAGCACCAGGAAGGCAAGCAGCATCTTGGTCTTGGTAACACTTCTATCCTCCATTATTAACGTATCAGTAAGCTACCCTTTCAAAATTTAAAAATAAAAATTCTTTTGCTTCATTTTGAAAACTAAGAACCAAACTCTACGTTATGTGACCAAGAAATTAAATGTCTATTTTTCTGGGTGTCTGATTCTTGGAAGGTGGTCCCGTATTAATTACATGTTAATATATTTTTATTATTCAACAAAATTTACGTGTTTGTAAAGAACAATTGTTTTCTAGATATAAATATATGAAAAACTGAAAATGACTACTATGTTTTTCATGTATATGTATACCTAATTAAGATGTTTTCTTGTATTCTAGAGTACTAATGAAATGCTAAGAAGTAAGAACTCAAAAGACATCATCAACCACCGGATGAAGTGACTATTTATGCGTATTGGATATTAATGTATTCTATGATTTTATGTTTTTTTATTACATAAACTTACTTTATGCGTAACGGATATTAATGTATTCTATGATTTTGTTTTTTTTTTTATTACATAAACTTAGTTATGTAATAATATAATCAAATGCCATGTTTTCCTTGCTTAAATGATTATAAATCTTCTAGGGTTACTTATCAAGTTTTGTATGTATAATTAATTAATAAACTACATTAATTTCATATTTTAGAACCATGTAAACATAAGTGTTAAACCATGTGTAGTGAAGGTAGAAGGTGCCGCGCAGGAGCCAACATAGCCACAAGGACGTTGCACACTGCCCACGTTAGGCGTGATGGGGGTTTGGTTGTGGTTGGCGTGGTTGTAGCCAAGAGAATTAAGGCTACATCGTATGGTGACCATCCTCCAAGGGAGGATGATCCGCCACCTAGACGCCACATCATAGTCCTCTTGAGCATGGTTCATCCCACAAAAACAATGGAAATGTGAGGAGGATCCTACCCCACCATTTTAGTTGTTTTTTATTTTTTTAACATTTTCTTTTTTTAACATTTAACATATAAAATAAGAAAATATTTTCATTAATATTAAAAAACATTACATAAACTTAAAAAAAAACATAAACTTTAAAAAAAATCCTAATAACTTAAAAAAACATAAACTTAAAAAAAAATCCTAAGCATTAAAAAAATATTAAAAAAATCTACTAGTCTTCATCCTGCATGTGGTCGTCTGGTTCGTTTTGAGCGTTGTTCCAAATGTACTCCACCAAGTCCGCTTGTAGGTTATGATGTGTGTACTCGTTACGTAGAGAGAACATATTCAAATCTTGTTGTTCCAAACTAACTGGAACAGAATTCCCGTTAGACGCGTTTTCGTCGTACTCGCATATCGCTCCTTGGTCTTCAATGACCATGTTATGAAGGATGATACAAGCGTACATAATGTGTCGTAACCTTTTTGGTGTAGCAGAATGTGTTGGATGTTCAATGATATGCCATTTTTTTTGTAAAACCCCAAAACACCGTTCAATATCTTTTCTCGCACCCTCTTGATACTTCGCAAATTTCTTTCTTTTATCGTCTGTCGGGTGCGGAATAGTTTTAACGATTGTCGAGTACGTTGGGTTTATTCCATTTGCAAGGTAGTAACCCTGCCAGTATTCCACCCCCGAAACCGTAAAACTTGTGTCTGGACCTGTTCCCGCCATTACATCGTTAAATATCTTACGATGTTAAGGTCATTAAGCGAACCAGGTAGACCACAAAAAGCATGCCAGATTCAGAGATCCTGTGACGCAACAGCCTCTAGAATAATAGTGGGATGACCATGATCTCCCGAGTATACTAACCTTGCCGGGCAGTATGGTAGTTCTGCCACGGCCAGTGCATGCAATCAATGCTCCCGAGCATTCCTGGAAAACCATGTCTTTGTTAGTGTGCTTGATATAATTTTTGAACATCGTTTGCGTTTGGTTTCTGCAGGTATCTCTTGCTATATAATTTGATGACCCATTTGCAAAACCTGTGCAAACATAGACGTGCGGTTCTTTCGGACATCCTTAAATACTCGTCCAATGCATCGGGTGCGTACCCATATGCCAGTTGGCGAATGGCCGACGTACATTTTTGTAAAGCAGTGAAACCCCTTGCCACCTAGCGTCGTATCGCAGTGTGAAAAACGGATCAGACTGGGCCATGTCGTCTGTGATACGTAAAAATAGTCGACGACTCATGCGGAACCGACGTCGAAATAATTGGCCATTAGTTTATCGTGGGCGGCTATATATTTAAAACGAAAAAATAAGATTTCATTATAAAATTCATTATTAAATTTAAATAAACATATGGTAAAAAAAATTAAAGTACCTTCTTTGTCTCGGTTTAATTTTGCTCTCCTAGTTTGTCGTTGGGACGACGCTTCAGAGTTTTCATCATCCGCCATGAAGATCTGAGCCGCATACGTAATCATGTTTCAGAAAAATGCGTCATTCTCGCCCGAAGATGAAGAATACCACGTCGATGAAGAAGATGAAGAAAGTGAAGAAGGTGAAGACATGATTAATTTTGAGAGAGAGATGGGGTGGTAGTGGGTAAAAATTTGTATAAAAATATTGAGTTTATATAAAAATTGGAAGGTTTTGGGAGGGTTTGGATAATATAGCCGTTATTTAAAAATTAAGGAAATTATTATTATTTTTTTATTTTCAAAGGGTCACAAAAGGAGATGGAAAGGCGTGATTTTTTGTCACTCGACGGGGAGGACGAGGACCGCGGGGGGAGGGGGGCACGGTGTTTGGGTCGTCACCGGGTGAAACGGTCCAACGGGCATTCCCCATACCGGTTAGCCTAAGTAAAACTTTGACCGTTAAAGTATATGTTGGGGAGGGGACCATTGGGAATCAAAATATAAAAAAAAGGCTTTTGATTTAACATTTAATTACCACCAACTAACTTTTTTCACACCTCTTAAATTCTACATTTTTTTTACAGCTTCCATCCAGTCCTACAAAAAAAATGTATACATATCGTAAGAACTCAAACAATCAAATTAACCAAAACTGCTTCAACACGAAAATATGTTACCATCACACGTTAGAACAAAAGAGGGCCCAACGAATGCCAACTTTTGCAAGTTGGAACCAATCTCTCCCCAACGTCCATCCATTCTATGTATGTTAATCATCTCCACCACACTCGATTATGTCCTTGCTATAAACAAACCCGAAGATAACCTAAACTGCAACTATAACCATACAGAGAAGAATAGCTTGGCCCATTGTAACACCCTTGAAAAATCTCAGATTTGCGGTGACCTATAGAGATTCATGGTTTCATAACGAATGTCCTGTCTTTTAAATCGCCAAAATGTTTTGGACACATTTACTGTGGAGCAGATGGAAACTCCATAGTCAGGGGCGGACCCACATTGGTGTCACCGGGGTCCCCGGACCCCAATCTTTTTAAAAAAATAGTAGATTCGGTATATTAAATTGTATATGGACCCCATAGATACAATTAGGTGGACACCATAGAAATAAAAAGAAAGCTGGTGTAGTGGTAAATCTCCCTCTTTTCCACCAAGAGGTCAGGGGTTCAATCCTTGATAAGCCTCTTTTTCTTATTTATTTTTTTTAAATCTAGTTCAAACCTCACTTTAACTCGACCCGAACGAGGACCGACCCGAAAATGGACCCCATTGTAATAAAATCCTAGGTCCGCCACTGTCCATAGTTAAGCTTAACTAATGATATATAGAAGATTAATATGGCCTATCATAACACCCGAGGCAAACCTCACATCTGTCGTGGCCAATAAAAATTATTGGTTCATAAGAAATGCATTGCCCCTTAAATCACCAATTCATTATGGGCATATTGGTTGTGGAGCACATGAAACAACACATTACATCGTGCTCGGTAGGGTGTAGTACTAGGATGGATTACCTCCTAGGAATTCTACACGGGGGAAACAAAAACAAATTCGTGAGTTTCTGAATATACAATCCATTTGGGGTAAAACAAACAATATTGGTGGTGCAAAAGGCTGACTATTACAAATGGTATTACAAATGGTATCAGAGTCACTCCTGTGGCATTTGTGACGGTTGGGAAAACCTCATCGAGGACGATGACACCCTCAACGGTGGTGATTGTAATAATACATAGAAGATTAACATGAAATATTGTAACTATCTAGGCAAATCCTATGTTGGTCGTGGCTTCTTGGTAAGGGTGAGCAACAAACTGAAAAACTAATTTAACTGAACTGCACAAAACAAACGAACAGTTTTGCATTATCTGAAAAATGGAAAAAGCGAACCAAACCAAATAAAGCCAAAAAAATATTTTTTTTATTAATGTATGTTATACATTGATTTAGAAATTATTAATTTTATTCTTAAATGTTAAGTATTTATAATAAGAACATTTACATGTTTATTTATATTTGAATTGTTTTATCCATCTCATATAAGAAATAACAAAATTTAACATAAAAACTAAATATTTTCAAAGTATTATAAAACAAAATGTTTTAATAAAAAGTATGGGAAGACATAAAAAAGAGATTAGAAGGTTAAGTTTATGTGAACAATATCAATTAAAAGGGTTACATATATTAACATAAATGTAAACATCTAACAAAGATTCTTAAATCTTGGATTATACTTCAAATTTAGCATTTTACGTAATTTTGTTCCAATAACAGAAAAAAACCCG
The DNA here is from genome assembly GCF_002127325.2 of Helianthus annuus. Lineage (NCBI taxonomy): Eukaryota > Viridiplantae > Streptophyta > Magnoliopsida > Asterales > Asteraceae > Helianthus > Helianthus annuus. The sequence continues at coordinate 27,526,319 of NC_035443.2, forward strand.
AAAAACCAAGGCGAAGCGTTGTTAAAACTGAAATCGGAAACAAAACATTTTGGTTTCGTTTCTTGTGTTGCCATAAAACCAAACTGAACTAAACTGTGCACACCCCTAATTCTTCGTTCATAAGAAATGTACTGCCTCAAACCACCAATGAGGTTGGGGGGTCCGCACTGGGGCACTAAAAGCAAATCCGTGGGTTCCTTGATGAGTAACCCTTTACGGACAAAACAAACAATATTGAGTGTTGATGGTACAAGAATCCGAATGTTACAGTAAAGAAACCACTACCCTAAAGCCAACTGACACCAAAAAAATGACACATAAAAAAACGATGCTAGAACTTCGATCCACATCAAAAGGAACCGTATGTAAAAGTAAAAGTGAAAGATTGAGCCCAGAAGAACACGTATTGTCTAATTAAGGCTTGGATTGACTTTTCCAAGAATCACACGATTGGTAATGTTTATTATATATATACACACACTATATTTTTATTAATATTTTTAATACATAAATGTGTTTATTTTTATATAATTTCCATTTTTTAGGAAGGGGTCAAACGACAAATTTTGAGAAAGTTATTCCAACAAATGGGACAAGCTGGGGAATACCATACACACGATTATATTTCATCAAACTAGAGGGATAGCCATCAAAAGTTATATATCACTATACTAATACTTTTTACTATGTTTTTATATATTTTCCATTTTTTAGAAGGGGTAAAATGACAAATTTTGAGAAAGTGCTTGTGAAAACTTAATCGAACAAATGGTATAAGGGGGAATACCGTACACCCGATTATATTTCATTAAAGTAGAGGGATAGCCATCTATAGGTTGGTAATTGAACAGAATCTACTGTCACACCACTATTTCCGTTGAGCCCGATTTCTCTAATGACATGACAAATGAATTGTAATTCTCTAAGCAAAAATTCACATTTAGATAATTTTGTATAGAGTTTCTCTTGTCATAATAGTTGTAACATTCTTCGAAGGTGATCCACGTTATCTTCTTTGTTCCTAGAATAAGAATTTCGTCGATGAGGACTATGACGAACTTATTTAGATGCGGTTTAGATACACGATTCTAAGATCCATGAATGTGGTTGGAGCATTAGTGAGTCCAAAAGACATAACAAGGAACTCATAATGTTCATATTGTGTTCAGAATGTAGTCTTTGGTACATCTGCGCTTCGTACCTTTAAGTGATGATAACCGTGGCGAAGATCGATCTTAGAGAAATAACTTTCCCTTTGAGGTTGATCAAACATGTCATGATCAACTCTGAGTATACCGATTCTTGATTGCTACTTTATCCAATTCTCGATAACAAATACACTTACGCATCGAATCATCTTTCTTCTTAACATATAATATTGGAACTCCCCAAGGTGAGGAACTAGGCTAAATAAATCTCTTATCAAGTAGTTCTTGCAATTGTTGCTTTAGTTCATGCTTTTCGGTTGGAGTTAAGCGATATTGTCTCTAATTCTCTTTGAATATTCATCAACTCAACATTCCTTTAACTAAATTTTCCTCATCGATTAGAATCCATGTGATGTCCATAGCAAACTGGAAAGTGGCAGGTTTGGAATGCTTGATCATTCCTCTTATTTCTTGAGCCAAACCCCAAATATAGTGAGAGATTCGCTTTTCTTAGGGAGTAACAACGTGTGGTACTAGTCTTGATAATTCACATAAATGAGAAGTGTATCCTCAGTGTTTTTGGTAGCCACGATCATCAATTTTAGGAATTCTGCCTCCTATATTTCTACTTTATCTGTGAGCAGAACTTTTCATTTACCAACTTGACAAATGTCTTCCTACCCATCTCATAGCCAATTTTTCTTCCTCATGTTTGTGGATTCGCTTTCCACCAGAATTATGATTTAAACTTGAAAGATTGTGATGGAAACTTAATCATTTACTAGATTTATGGAAAGTAATTAATTAAGAGTAAATGAAATTTGCCTCCTTGTGCTTTGATGGTGGGAGTAAGATGCCCCCTTGAAAGTTTTTTTCCCTTTTGCACTCTGCACCCTCATGCTTTCCATCTTTCACAATATGCACCCGTGTCATAACATGAACATTATATTTCATTTAAAACTGTTGTGAAAATATCAAAGTACTTCTTTTGTGCTGCAGTATGCACCCTTGTGGTTTTAATATTCTTACAACCGTTAAACTAACTCATTTTCTTTCCAAAATACAAACCTATCATCCTAGCAAACTCATTTTCACCCATGCAATCCAGCAATATGAACATCAAACCTGCAATATCATCTATTTTGACCCATTACCATCCTAACAAACCAATTTTGACCCATTATCATCCTAACAAATCTACAAACCCATCCTAAGAAACCTACACCCATTTTAAGCCATCATCATCCTAACAAACCTACAAACCCATGCATTTTGTTCCATGCATTTTGTTACAAGCATTTATACTATTTCAATTTAATACAGTCTCATCCTATCATGTTTGAATCATGTTCCATAACAAACCAATGCATGAATGAATTTTGACCCATGTATGCATTATGTCCCATATGTATGCACAAACAAAGAAAACAATAACCCATTTTGAACCCTTGTGTGCATTCTGTCCCAAATGATGCACACATAAACCAAACAATAACCAATTTTAACCCATATAATCCCCATAATGTATGCATTGTTTTACAAATTATGTTCTATATTCTGTTCCATTTTGACCCATGTAATCCACATAAACAAGCCGCACAATCCCCATTTTGACACATGAACATATTTTGTTCCATAGACCAAATGTATGCACAAACAAAACAAACACTAACCTACATATTTATCATAATTAGGCATAATCAGTCTGATATTTATACAAAAAGCATACCGAACCAAACCATAACCTATATAATTATCATAGTTAGATCTTATTTCTACCAATAATTACAAAAACATCTACCCATAATTACAAACGCATCTAGCCATAAAACATCCAGTTGTTTAGGAGGAACTGAAGAACCACCCTCACATGGACTACAAGATGGGGGTGTCGGTACCATCCATCCTAATGGTTAGCCGGTGGGGTGAGCTGAAGTAAAGTACTAGAGGCATGGTGTGATCGGCTTTTTTTTTTGTGTTTGTGTGGGTGGTGGTGGGGGGGGGGGTGGGTTAAGGTGTTCTGAAGGTGAAATTTCATAAATACCCTGGGAGTGTTAACTTGTTAAACGAAATATGGTTCCACCATTAAAGGGAGAGGTGTAGATTGTGAAAGATGGAAAGCATGAGAGTGCAGACTTCAAAAAAAAAAAAACCCTATAGGTGGCCACTCATGCCACCAAACCACAGGGAGCGATATGCACTTTAGTCATTAAAATAATTAAATACGGAAGTTTGGATTCTTTAACCACGAATTTAAGTTTTCAACTCCAACTCATATAATGAATACCTCTAATTGACTACAAAGATGACTATAGTTAACAAATGAAAAGATAAAAACCCTTTTTATTGAGTTGACTGAAAAATATTATAATGAGTAGGCTAAGAATTAAAAAAAGAAAAAAAAAGAAAACAAAGAAAAAAAAATTATAGTGGGTTCATAGAGAAAAAAGGAATAATATGTTTAGTGGATAGAAAATAAAAAAAGTATTATATGTTGTATAAAAAATATACAAATAAAATATACACTTCTTTGGTGTATTATTGTAACATCCCAAAAACAGATTTGGTAATTAAACCAAATTAACTAAGGATGAGTGGGTAAAACACTGTTAGTGTTGGAAATGAGTTTGATATTTGCAAACAAATATTGATTATCACAATAGAATTCACAAATAGGAAGTCATCATTAATGATTGTTTTTCATTAATCTTAAAGGATTCAAATGTTTTACACACGAATTGACTCTACAGACTCCCCCTCAGACGATCACGTAAGAAAACAGTTGGTACAAGGGAAAAGGTGATGTGTTTGATGATAGATCACTAACAGGTGTGATCTATTTATACTAAGTACGAAAGCTCTGTTCAGTGATTGGTTGATATCACCCTGATAGTGACATCAAACATTCCTAATAGAAAAGCTTCCATAGATGTTGCAAGCATCTGTGCAACTCTTTTCATCTGTTCTAACTAGTCTAAATATTGTTACAAGATAAATACTATTATATTAGGAAACCACTGTCTAAGCTATCCTCTATTGTAGTTATCCAAACATCTGTCTGGCCATATATATGTTTGGTCTTCTTCATCAGACCTTTAACTTCATTAGTTCTTTGGTCTTCAACCATCTTTATTTTAGGATCTGAGTTTGATTTTGATTGTGATTTGTGTTTGAATTTAAATGAACAAATGGAAGAGTAGTGCAGCGGAATTTAATGGAAGCAAACTTTTCACAATCAAACAGAAGAAATGTTATCAATCATACATTTTCAAACACTGAATCAAATGATTAAATTTATTTTTAAACTCTGATTACAATGCGTGTATGATATGCAAACTCCCCCTCAGCCTGAGCTCAGTGTTTGTTCGTGCATAAAGAAGATGGTGAAAGAGCTAAACAGAACAGTACAGACTACTGTTCTATTTATAGGCACTTGCAAACCACTGAGCGTCAAAGCTGACGTCACCATGAAAGTGACATCTAACCTCCTAACAAACTCTAACCTCTGATCTATACAAACACTGCTATGCTAACTACTGATATTAAATTTCAATACATAAAACAGACTCAAACTGCTGCTGCAACCTTCCATTGCTGTGAACCCAGCAGTTCTTGTCAAAATCAGCAATGCTTGAACCAAGGCAATAGATTGAGCAGCAGAGCTTTAGTTCTTCTATCAGACTTTGTCTTGATCAGCAGTTGTAGGTCAGCATTTTGCATGATCAGCAGATAGGAGGTCAGCAGATGTTGAAACCACTTTCAAGGGGAGAGACTTGCAACCAAACATCTGCTTATTCTGAATCTACTGCTGTGATCCAGTTTTGGCTTTTATTATCTGTTCCTTTGGTAGGGTTCAATCCCAACAATCTCCCCCTGGAACAGATAATGCCAAAACTCTCCATTATTTTAGATTTTTATTGCCTCAACAACAGTTCCCTTATTTGCCCTTTGAATTGTAGTTCAAAAGTCAAGGCATCTATATCATCATCATCCCTGCTAAGTGGAAGATCAAGGAGATCCTGCAAATCTTCAAGTATCAGGCCAAGAGCTTGTTCCCTTGTAAATTTCTTCACTTCGCCATCCGCCCTGACCATAGTCAATACGTGGTTTTGTTTATCAGTTTTCCACTCTTGTATTTTTAGGCGTAATGGGTTTCTTGGGAGATTTTTATTTGTTGAGGAGTTTGGTGATGTTGGCCTATTCATAACTGGCTGAGCAGTATGTGTAGAATTTTCCAGTTCAGATTCTTCTTTCAACATTAACAAAAAGCCCTTTTTCACAATGGCATTTCCAGTAAGTATATCTTGAACTGTTTCAGAACCTAACTGGCTTTGTCTCCTTCTTTTGTAGATGGCAGTACCAGCAGGAGCAGTGGTTCTTCTGGGATGTGGCTTTGATGATCCTTTTGAAACCTCTACTTTGGAGTAATCAGGTTTTTGTGGAGCTGTTGGATCTTTCTTCCTAAGCTCTTCCAACCTTTTGTAGGTGGCCCTGAACCTCGCTTCTCCCCACTTAGACACAGAGTTCTTTGACCCATATTCAGCAATTATCAGCTCCTCTTTCATTCTCTTCAGCTCTAAAGCCTTATCAGCTTCAACCCTTTTGAATTTTTCAGGGGGAGACTACTCGGCCTTATTCTTGATCATTTCATGAATCCTGGCTACTTCTTTTTCAAGCTCAGGAATGGTCCAGTTTCTTTACATGTGTTTCTCCCCCTTGTATGTCTTGTAGGTCATGATGTTTTCAATGTAGTCTCTTCTCAAGGACTCATCTCCCTTCTCAGAGATTTGCTGACATACATTTTTTGCAAACTGTTCCAGAGCTCTGACCTGTGTAAGTAGAAACTGATAGTTTTGTTGATACTCTCTATCAGATTTCCCTTGTTTGTTTTTTATTGAGATATCCTCTGCTTGCTTGGCCTTGATTTTCAAGTATTCTTCAATATTTGTTGGCCTGGGATATCCTTCAATCGATGGCAAGCTCCTTTTGGCAGGGTCATCCTCATAGTAGAAAGACTTAATTTCATCTCTGACTGTTACAAGTTCAAGAGGAAATTGAACACCTGCAGGAGGTAAGGGTTTGTACATTTGAGCTGAAGAGAGAGGAATGGGTTTTGGAATTGTGATAAGTGCTTGGGATTTTGAAGCTTTTGGTGGTGGTGGTGATGGAGAATCATCATCTGATATGACAACCCTTCTCCTTTTTGTTTTAGGGAAGGCAGATGATGTTTTGGGTGGATCAGTGGGAGTGATTTGGGTGACAGTGGTTTGTGACTGACTAACAGCTGTTGAACCAACTGGTGTTTCAACCACTGTTGTCATTACAACAGATGTTTTAACATCTGCTGTCTTCTGCTTTAGAGCAGGAACTGATGGTGGTGGTAAGGCAATGGTAGTGGTGTGTGTTGAAGTGGTGTGTGTTTGAGTGGGAGCAGTTGTTGTAACAACAGATGTTTCAGCAACAGTTTGGATGGAGGTTTGATGTTGGTGGCTTTTTGACAGTGGTTTTGGAGTGTGCTTTGGAAGGCTGGATGGTGTGGATTTGGGTTTCCTTACTTTTCTAGTAAGATTTCCTTTTGGAATCTGATTTCGATGGCGAATTCAGCTCCATAAAAGCTCTTTTCTCCTTATTCCACCTTGCTAGATCCTTTGCCGCTCTATCCTTCTTTGCACTTGTGATAGCATCATCAAGTGCATTCTGGGTAACATCAACCTTTTTACTACCATCTGGCAAAGGAATATCTCTGAGCATTGCATCTTTTTCTGTGTCAAGGTATAACCCATTATCAATCCCTTTCTTTACCCACTCCTTAATTTTCTCCCCCTTTTTGGCATTATCTGCAGGGAGGTCATCAATATAAAGAACAGTCGGAGGAGCAGTGCCAGTGGTTGTCAACAAATGGGCCTTAAGAGCCTTGATGTCATCATTTGTATCCCTAAACCTAGACTCCATTGCCTGTTTGAGTCCTTGAACATGTTTGGCATGTTGGTGCTCGGCCAACTGAAATTGTTGATAGAGAAAAGGTTGAAAGAGGTTCCAGAGCTCATTTGTAACATCTGCTGGTGGTGGAGCAGGTGTTTGAGATGGAACAACAGTGGATGGTACCTTTTGAATTGTTAACAACTGTTGCAACATGTCTTTAATTTCTACAACAGATGCGTCCAATTTTTCAACACGTTCCGTCAATTCTTGGTACTTTAAACCATCACCCAATTTAATGGGATCATCTGATCTCCCACTAGCAGTGGTTTTATCAGAAGTGGAGGTAGGGAGTGTACTCCAAACATCAACAACTGACGCCCCTTTTTCTTGGTACTGGGGTCTTTTCACTACAACAAAAATGGTTTTTTAGGACCTTTTCTGTGGGGCGCTTGTAAAAGAGGGTCCTAAAAAACTATTTAACAGGACTAATGAACTTTTGGGGTCCTTTTATAATATACTCTACTAAACCGGTGTCCTAAAAAACTGTTTAATAGGATGGATGATTTTTTGGGGTCCTATTATCATATAATTTAATAGAACACTTAAAATGTAGATCCTAATAAAGTATTTTATAAGACATTTAATTGTTAGTGTCCCATTATGTGGTACTGTATTAGGACACTTGATCATCTGGAGTCCTATTATAACATAACTTAATAGGACACGTTGTAGTTAAGTCATAAATGTTCAGTGTTATAGGACCCTTTTTAGTCGAAGTCATATTAGAACTTAACTTAATAGGACACTTGACACTTGGGTCTTATAACTTTAAACTTTATAGGACACTTAATCATTGTGGTGTTATTATAATACACCGTAATAGGACACTTGATATTTGAGTCATAAAACATTAGTTTTATAAGACGCTTATTCGCTAGAGTTTTACTATAATATAACTTAAAAAGACACTTGACACTTGGGTCTTATAAATTTAACCTTTATAGGACGCTTAATCATTTTTGTGTTATTATAATACACTGTAATAGGACAGCTGATATTTGAGTCATAAAACATCAGTTTTATTATAGGACGCTTATTCGCTAGAGTTCTATTATAACATAACTTAATAGGACACTTGACACTAGGGTCATATAACTTTAACCTTTATAAGATGTTTAATCATTATTGTGTTATTATAATACATCGTAATAGGACACTTGATATTTGAGTCGTAAAACATAAGTTTTATAGGACGTTTATGTAACATTCGTCAAAAATGAGTTCCCAAAATTCGACCCGTTTTAAAATTTTTTCGAGTTTTATTTCTCTATAATCTTGGATCCAAATAATCACTACAATCGGGAGATCTTAGTTACTTATACAAAAATATGTATGTACATTATATTCCAAAACACATATATGTGCACGAATTGGTAAATAATATGTATCCACAATGTATACAAATATATATTGAATTGCTTATTTCTTAAAGATATAAATAGGAACATGGACCCTTATTCAAATAATGAGGACAAATTTAGTAATTATGACAAACTTATAGTGCAGGGACTATTTGTGACATTTATAATATTTGAAAATAGAAGCTGAATACAAAAAAAGGGCGGACGGCGGGATCAAACCAGGGTTTCATCCTATATCAGACCGTGGGGTATGGTGGAGTGGTAGGGATGGCAAAAATATCTGAGCCTGACGGGTATACCCGAAACCCGACATAAATGGGACGGGTATACCCGATACCCGACGGGTATTAGGCCGGGTATAAGATTAGTTTTAAAAATTTTCGCGGGTAAGGGTCGGGTATGGGATTAGGGGATACCCGACCCGATTACCCGAAAACACATACCCGTTTACCCGAACTATATACCCGATCATACACCCGAAGTTTTTAATTTATATTTTTATTTTCTATTAACTCTTATCTATTAGTGATTTATTTTAGTATGTTCATAATGTGAAAAAATAAATTTTCTTTTAGCATATGGATTTGATGATAGTATTTATATTTTGTATGTTGTGAAGTATATACATATAAGTGTATAAATATTATAAAGTTATTATTAATTTATGCTAAAACTTATATGTATGTAATATATATTTTAATTTATAAAAGTTGTTGCATAAATAAAATTATATAATAATTATAATAGTAAAAAATGTATTTGGAAATCCCAATGTATATCTTTTAACAAACTAATGGGTATACCCGATACCCGTGGGTATACCCGGCACTCGATCGGTAATTACCCGACATATACCCGACAGGTATTGGGTCGGGTATGGGACACGATTTTACAACCGGGTATAGATATGGGATTACCAATACCCGACACGAACCCGACCCATTGCCATCCCTATGGGGCGGGGGTTTGGGGCATTGGTTGACACGTGGAGTTCGAGCTCCCCACTGGTGAATGATGTGTCCGTTGGGTATGGCGGGGCGTGGCTAGCCCGCATGGCTTGGAAGGTTTATTAAAATAAAAATAAAAAAAACCGAAAATTAAAAAATACACACAACATTTAAAAAATGCCTAAAATTTTATTAAATTCCTAAAAATTACAAAATTCTACAAAAAAAAAGGATTACAAAATTAAAAAAAAAAACTAGAGCGTTAGGTAGATTTCGAAAACGCCGAACTTGTCGAACGGCTTCCGTTCCTTGCCCCGGAACTCGATGTTGGCCACCGCCACCCGGTCTTCGTGACTTATCTCACCGCCCGGGACGCTGTCGTAGTAGGCTTCCTCGTATGTCCAAGAGGCCATCGATCAAGTGTGTGTGGGTAGCGGGTTCGATCAAGTGTGTTTGGGTTGGGGTAGCGGTGGACAGCCGGTGGGGTTGGGGGTTATATATATATAGCGATGTGGACAGTTGGGTGGGTGGGTGAACCGTTTGGCTTGGCCAAACGGTTATAATTTGAATTTTAAATGTAGCCCGCTATGACCTAGCCAACAAGCGAATAGGAGCCGGTCACGTAGGACCGCTAGGCATGCACAACGAATGGTCTTAAACTCCCGCCCATTGGGTCACGCCCAAACCCAAGCCAACCCGGGATGATGGCTTGTGCGTTTTCAGCCAACCCACGCCCCATACCCCACAGTCTCAAGTCGTAACACATATACCACTCCACCACTACATGTTAATTTATCAATTTAACTTATCGTTCCATTTTAACTCTTTTACATTGCCGCCCAAAAACACTTGCCAGCGAACATCTTGGCTATGTTTCCATATATTGATTGATTCCCATAACGCGTTTCATTCTTGTACCATCACGAATCTGGACACAATCTCTAACCAAAACCGGTATAATCTTCAATCATTACCATAAATCCCTTACGGAAACTTTGCAAGGTTTCATAACAATATTAGATAAACTTATTCTATTCGACACCCTCACACAAATACAACCTCTCCCACTCTCTCTCGTCGCCGGAGCATTCGGAACTCGCCGGGGCCCTCTGAAGTTACGGCGAAGATCGCTTCACTCGTTCTCGTCATACCCTCTACCTTCAATCCATTTGCTTTACCTTCTTTATATATATATATATATATGTATGTATGTATATATATATATATATATATGTATCAAGTAAAGTTGCAACTATATTTAATCGAAAATGAGATGTAATAACAGTGGTCGTTTCATGTTCTGATTGTTGTTCTTTGTTTAAGAACAATGAAGAAGATGACATAATCGTTGCTTGTTTAAACATATTACAGTTTGTAAACTTATAAAAAAAACAAGCATAGTGCTCTTGATTGTTATATTAGAGACAAAACTTGTATAGATTTTAGTGTTAAACTAGTGGTCTAAATTCGTCATGATTTAAACTAGTAAACTTTGGACCCACCATTCTTTTTTTTTTTTTTTGCGTTTTTGCTTTTTAGAAAACATAACTAATTAATTAGTAGATTTATTTAATTAGTATAGGTTGTTTATCTAGTAGTTGTTTCTTTTAACTAAAATCTAAGTAGTAGCTAAAGTTTTCCTCAAAAGCATTCTAAACTTTATCGAGACTGTAGCAAGAGTAAGGGTCTAGAGCTTGGACCCAAATGATCTAGTTGGTGGTACAGAGATTGAACCAGAATGGTGTGAGGTAAACGTTAAGTACCAATAAAAAAAGATGAAAACTTGGTAAGACCATATGGTATATTTTCTACAATTCAAGATTGTATTGGTGCATCCATCGCATCGCCCTGTCCATTCATCTCGGTATGTATTTGTTAAACTTGTGATACAAATAATTTTAATATCATGGAACTTAATGCTTATACATGGGTGGTTTATTTGTAGGTAATCCATGAGGATTGAGGATGCATGGGTGACTCAAGATTTTATGTTTCTTATTTCTTTAATTGTTTTAATTTCTTTGCTAAATGTTAAGACTTTATGTCAGATAATGTTATAACTTATTTATGGTTAGTGTTTTTGTTATGAACATGCTTATTTGAAATATAATGAAGTTTTATTTCTTTCATTACTTGATGTTATACAATAACTATTAGGATGTTATAATTGATGGTCTGTTTATAAAATTGGTTTTATAATCTTATTCGGGATATTAGGACCATTTTCTTGATATTAAAGTAGCTATAACGTTACATCATAAGGGTCCTATAAATTAATTTTTAAGGACGCTTGTATGTGTATCAAAAGATTAAAAATAGGTAATCACATTTCAGAACATTGTAAAAGTGTCCTAATATGTTCTTTTTAGGACGCTATTTAAGTTGTCTACAGACATATTATGCGACCATAAAATTGGTTTCATAATCTTATTTGGTATATTAGGACCCTTTTCTTGGTACTAAATTAGCTATAATGTTACATCATAAGGGTTCTATCAATTAATTTCTAAGGACGCTTGTAAGTGTATCAAAAGATTAAAAGTATGTAAGCACATGTTAGAACATCGTAAAAGTGTCCTAATATGTTTTTATTAAGACACTATTTTGGTTGTTCAAAGACATATTACGCGACTATAAAATTGGTTTCATAATCTTATTTGAGATGTTAGGACGCTTTTTTAGTTCCGGGACTTATTACGACCCCTTTACATGAAACGCTTTTACCGTTGGTCCTATTAAATGAAAGGTCCTATAAAATAGCATTTTAGGACGCTTTTGCGCGTACTAAAAACACAGTTTTCTTGTAGTTTTTCTTCAACACTTGATAATCTTTTGATTGAACCAGTGGTTAATACGAACTCACTAGCAGATAACAGAGGTGTTATGGAAGGAATTGCCTCCAAGGAAGTCTTATTGATGTAACCACTGTCCAAGTGTAAACCTGTAGGTTCAACACTTGTAGTGGCTGCTTCACTTGGAATACCACCGAGAGTTACTTGTAACTCAAGGGGTGTAACCTCCTCAGGTTGTGTTGGTGGGTTAGCAAAGATTGATACATCAAGCCCAGTCTCGTGTTGAAGTATTTTCTCATGAACAGGTGAGTGAGAAGGACTGGTTTGTGCTAGGTTCAAATCAATTGCATCCAACAGCAGTTTGGTGTTTGGTGGAATTGGGGATGTGAAGGTGGGTTTAGAAAGCGGAATTGCCCCGGGTATTGGGCTGTGGAGGATGGAAACGAGTGCTTCCAGAGCCTCATGATGTGGTGACCCTATTTGTACAACCTGTTCTTTTTGTGAAGAGACAAGAGGAGTTTCAGGTATGGGTTGAGATATTTCTACCAACTGCTATGAGGAAGTAGCAGCAGTGGTTTGTTGTGATTTTTGTGCAATCACAGGCAGTTGCTCTGGTATCTCATCCTCCAGAGTTGCCTTTTTGATGGGTTTGGGGGGTTTTGATATTTCTTTTTCTGTGGCACTTTGGTGATTTTAGGTGTGGGTTTCAAGACAGTTGTTTGGCTGCCTTGATCACCTTGAGCAGTGGGCTCAGCAGCAGATACCTGAGGAGCAGTGTTTGCTGCTAAAGTCTGCTCAGGCACCTCTGCTTGTGTTTTACAAGGCGTTAACATTCTTGAAAATGTTTCAGCAGTTAAGCTATTTATTTGAAAAGATTCACCTTGGTTTATTACCACACAATCATCCTTACTGAACTTTTTTCTCAAAATAATAGCTTAAGAATCTTGGAAACAGTAAGAAAGATTTTGTTTCAACATTTTTAACCAAATCATTGAAAATTACCTTGGAGTAGTTAAGATTTTCTTCTTGTAAAATAACATACCCCTAGTTTTGAATTTTCAATGGTATTTCATTAAAGGAGGTGGTTTTGTTTGAAACACACATGAGAAGGGTATGAAATAAAAATCTAGTTGCAGAAGGGAAGAAACCTTTTTGTAAGGTATCCCTCTTCATTGTGTATGCATACCCTCTCTCAATGAAGTCAGTTTTTAACTCGTTTTTAGAGAAAGAATCTTTACCTTCCTGGTCAGCGAGCTGAAAGACCTCAGATATTGATTGCGGTGTTATTCGGACTGCTTTCTTCTGCAGAGTAGAGTTAATGGCTATGATATCTTCTCCTTGTTTTTCAAGGATGCAATTTTTCCAAAACTCTTTCTGAGTTTGCAGGTAAATGGGTGCATTAGCGGTCAACACAGTTTTGTACTTTGAGGCGTTGAGTATGTCGAGGATGGAATCAAATGTATCGACGGTGCCGGGTTTTGTGAGAAGACCCAGTAGATTGTGAGATGGTTTGTGTGGGATGTCGGTGGAGGTAGCCTTTTGAGAGGCCCCTTTTGAAGCTTTTGCGGATGATTTCGATTTTGTCATTTTGAAGATGAGGATCGAAGATGAGATTGTGGAGAGATTTGACGAAATGTGATGGAAACCGCTTTGAGAAGAGAATTTTTGAGAATTCAATTCGACAGTGAAACCCTGTTTGGGTGTTGAAAGGGGGTTTTATAGAGGAAGAGTGAATACTGACATGGCAGCAGTTACAAAAGGTCTGACCCCTAAGTACTGCCCGCATGCCATCCCCTGGTGAAGTGAAGGACAGTACTTTTAAACAGTACAGGTTGTGAAAACAACTGGTGAGAACAGCAGTTGTAATGATAATGGAGGACAGTGGATGCTTTTTACCATCAGTAGATAGCTCAGCAGTGGATGCACTACTGATTTTGACCATCAGTGGTTAACCAAAGAAAATGAGAGCAGGGGATGACTTTCAACAAAGGACAGACATTTTGTAGAAACACACACTTTTTGAACCCATCAGTGGTTATGGCAGACTTTTAGGATTTTAATGAAAGATTCATTTTAGCTATTTTTAAGGATGGATTTTTGATTTTCTGAAAACATTTTAATGCTTTTATTCATGGAAAAACAAGATTTTGCCTGTTATTCCATGTTAAGCATGCCAATCCTAGAGATCAAGCTTTCAAAGGTGGATGTGTCTAATGCTTTGGTTAGCACATCTGCCAGCTGATCCTTAGTTGGAACATGATGCAGAGAAATCAAACCTTTTTTCATAGCAATCCCTCACAAAGTGATGTCTGATGTCGATATGTTTGGTGGTTGAATGGGAAACTGGATTTTTGATGATATTTTCTGCTGCCTGGCTGTCCAACATAAGAGGTGTCTTCAAGGCAGTGATACCAAAATCCAGTAGCTGATTTTGAGAGCAGTTGGGTTGTACAGCTTGCAGCAGCTATGTATTCTGCCTCAGCAGTGGATGTGGAAACAGCTGCTTGCTTTTTGCTTTGCCAAGATACTAAGCAATTGCCTAGGAATTGGCACCCTCCTAAAGTGGACTTCCTTGTTTTATCACATCCAGCAAAGTCACTATCTGAGAAACCTGAAAGCTCAATTTTACCATCAGCTGGATACCAGATACCAAGTGTGGGAGCACCTTTGAGGTATCTGAATATCCTTTTTACAGCAATAAGATTTGACTTTCTAGGGGCTGATTGGGATCTTGCACAGACACATGTTGCAAACATGATATCTGGTCTAGATGCAGTTAGGTACAATAAAGACCCAATCGTGCTTCTATATAAGGTCTGATCAACCAAATCATCCTTTTCTTCAGACATGACCAATTTATTGGTTGCAATGGGTGTACTACATGGCTTACAATCATCCATATCAAATTTCTTTAAAAGCTCTTTGGCATATTTGCCTTGATGGATGAAAGTACCATTTTGCAGCTGCCTTACTTGGAGACCAAGAAGGCATTAAAGTTCACCCATTGCACTCATTTCAAACTCAGCTGTCATGAGTTGCCTGAACTCTTCACACATTTTATTGCATGTGCTTCCAAAAATGATGTCATCCACATAAATCTAGACGATCATCAAATCCTTTCCTCTCCATTTTAAAAACAGTGTTTTATCAATCCTGCCTCTGGTGAAACAAATGGAAAGTAAAAAGGTGGAAAGAGTTTCATACCAGGCTCTTGTGCTTGTTTCAAGCCATACAAAGCTTTATTTAGCTTGTAGACATGATCTGGATAAAATGGATCCTCAAAACCTGGAGGTTGACAAACATAAACCTCTTCTTGAATTTTACCATAGAGGAAGGCACATTTGATATCCATTTGATACACCTTGATGTTGTGGTTGACAGCAAAGGCCAGAAAGAGTCTGATAGCTTCAAGTCGTGCTACCGGGGCAAATGTTTCGTCATAGTCAATGCCCTCTTCTTGTCTGTAGCCTTGAACCACAATCCTGGCTTTATTCTTGACAACAATACCCCTTTCATCAGTTTTGTTTTTGAAGACCCACTTTGTGCCAATAGGACTGACTTCCTCTGGCAGTGGTACAAGCTCCCATACTTGTTGTCTTTTGAACTGTTGGAGCTCCTCTTGCATGGCTTCTACCCAGCTGTTGTCTTTCAGTGCCTCTTGGTACTTGACTGGCTGATGGAGTGATAGGAAGCCAGCAAAAAGACAAATGTTTTGGGACTGCTTTCTTGTGAGCACCCCTTCATTGATGTTGCCAATGATTTGATCTGGTGGATGAGATTTCAAGAAGACTAGCTCTCCTTGGTATGGAATGATGGCATTTTGTGGTGAAGGCTGCAGATGTGTATCATCTGAGCTAACCACTGCTGGTGACTTTGATGACCCAGCAGTGGCTTCAAAAGGTGGAGGCATTGGAGGTAAAGGTATGGACACCTGCTGACTTTGATCCACTGTTTGAGGACTTTTGTCAGCAGTGTTTGATGAGGTGGAAGCAGGGGTTAAGGGGCTACTTTGGTCAACAACTGTTGAGGTAGCAGTGGTTGAGCTTTGACAACTGTTTTGAACAACTGATGCTCTTCCTTTTGAAGCAGACTTTTGAGGAATGATGATTTCATATCCATAGTCTGGTGATGAATCCTCTAATGGACCTGCAGTGTTAGTATTGACAGCAGTATTTTCAAAAGTGAATTTTTCAAGATCAAACAATTCTGCAGGATTTGCAGGGATTTTCATTGATGAAAGTTCATTGAACTTTACATTCAAGGTCTCTTCCACTGCTTTGGTCCGTGTATTAAACACTTTGTAGGCCTTAGCAGTGGTTGAGTATCCCAAGTGATATCCCATATCGATTTTGGCTGCAAACTTTGAGATAGAATCTTTTAAGTTCAAAATGAAGCAGGGGCAACCAAAAACTTTGAAATATGAGATTAATGGCTTTATTTTATACAAAATTTCATAAGCAGTCTTTTTGTGCCTGGGGTTGATCAAAACTCTGTTTTGGACATAGCAAGCAGTGTTTACTTCCTCTGCCCAAAAAGTTAATGGCAAACCTAAATCTGCAAGCATGGTTCTGGCAGCCTCAATCAATGTTCTGTTCTTTCTTTCAACAACCCCATTTTGCTCTGGTGTTCTAGGAATGCTGTACTGCCTTACAATTCCTTTCTTCACACAGAAGGCATCCAACTCCTTATTTTTGAATTCTGTGCCATTGTCACTCCTGAAGACTTTTACTGGAAGGTCAAATTGCTTTTTAACCTGTATCACAAAGTCTTGCAAAATGCCTGCAGTCTCATCTTTTGAGTGTAAAAAGAAGGTCCATGTAAACCTAGAGAAGTCATCAACAAAAACCAAACAATATCTTTTCTTTTTGAGACTCATGACTTGCACTGGGCCAAACAAATCTATGTGCAGCATTTGCAAACACTAGGTTGTTTTGGACTCTTCAATGGACTTAAAAGAGCTCTTGTGCTGTTTTCCTTTTAAACAGGAAACACAGTGTTCAGGACATGAAAACATTTTTTGTGGTAAGCCTCTTACTAAGCCATTTTTTGAAATTTCATTGATTGTTTTGAGATTTGTGTGTCCCAGTCTTTTGTGCCATAGCTCTGTCTCTTTGTTAGAGGCAGCTAAGAACAGACAGGCATCAGCTCTGGGACACTCTCTTGACATGTCAACAACATAAACATTGCCACTTCTTTGAGCAACAAGTTTTGTGGAGCCTTTCTTGATTATTGCTTCAATCTTACTAACCATTTCTGGTCCAATAATCCTACAACAATCCTTTGTGAAGAATGATCCAAACCCTTTATCACTCATTTGAGACACACTCAGGAGGTTGAATTTCAGATTATCAATAAGATTGACATTTTCAAATTTACATTCCCAGACTTTACTGTACCAGACCCTAGAACTTTTCCCTTACTATTATTACCAAAGGATATATCACCCCCTCCATGAATTTTGAAATCTTGAAGAAGGGCTTTACATCCTGTCATGTGCCTGGAGCCTCCACTATCTACATACCAAAGACTATCTAAGCATGCAGAAGCTCCCTGCACATGAAGTAAATGGATTAGTTCATAGAGGTCTCCAAAGCCAATAGGGCTTTGGATGGGGTCTCAACAGTGACTGGGATGGAGGCAGATGCATGGACAGTGGTTAGCTCAGGGGTTTGAACATTTTTGGTAATGTTTCTCTTTAACCACTGTTGGGGGTCTTGACCCATCATCTATTGATAACCAAAAGGATGTCTGTTCACTCTTGGTTTAGAGGGCTTTTTGTAAGCCTCATAAACATGTGGAATCCTTTGGTATGATGCTTTTTCCTTGCCTTTTCTGAATTGATTGGCAGGGGGTGCATCAATCACCTGTACATCTCTTTGGACAGACTTTTGGGTCAGCTGTTTTGTGACAGCTGTTTGGACAGGGACAAACAGTGGTTGTTTCTTGGTGAACTTGACAGATGATGTTGATGGACTCAAGGATGTTTTTGCAGTGTATTCATTCCTTTTTATGTCAAAGTTTTTGAGATACACACATGCTTGAGTTTTGTGATTATCTTTACCACAGATGGTGCAGCTTTCAGCAGGTAAAATGATGCTTGTTTTGTTTATATCATATGCTTTTATATGAAAACAATTTTTGTTAGATGATTCTTCTTTTCACAGAACTCACAAAACAAGTTTTTGATCTTTTCTCTTTTCTTCCTTTTCTCAGATTCCTTTGCAACAGAGTTTTGAACCTCTGTTGGGATATCTTTGATAGGAATGACTCTTGCTTTTGGAGCTTTTACACCATCAGTGGTTGTGAAATCCATTGGTTTGAAATTTTCAAGGATATCACACTCATCAGACCATGTGGGTTTAAATTGGTATCTCTCAATTTCGTCAAAAGTTGAGGATCCTACAGATCTTTCCAGAGTAATTTTGTTACCAAGTTTGTCGGTTATTTTAACCTCTTGGCCATTTTTGTTGGTTGATATGATTTCAGAAGAAACAACTTGCATTGCAGCAGTGCTTGCAATGTCATCATATTTTCTATGACCTATACCAAACTTGACATTGCTTTTAAGCTGTTTCTCAGGCATAACCTCATACCTTTGCAAGACTCTACCCATCTTTCACAAGTGATCTGGGTAGACTCTAACTCCTTTTTGCAAACTTGGTATTTTTCTACCATAGTTTGGAGTTGAGTTTTGGTTATGCTTTGTTCTTCTTTCAAGCTGCTGATTTCTTTATTTTTTTCAGCCAATTTGTTTCTAAGTTCTTTCAATGACTTTTCAAATTTGACCTCATCAGACAAGATTTTATCTCTAAGGTTTTCATTCACCTCTTTAATGTTAGCAAATGCAATAACACAGTTGTCTGAACACAGATTTTCAAGAACTTGAGGTGATACCTTAGCAGCAGCCATCATGGCACAATCACATTGATGATTATCTTCTTCATCAGCTCTCTCTTCTACATCACCAGCTTTCTTCAACTCTTCTTTTTCCTTGTCTTCTTTGGACCAAGGATCGGTCAGTGGTTCAATCAGGGTTTCTGAACTTTCTTCCAGCAGTAGTTCACCAGCAACTTCAGTAACCACTGCTTCAGCAACTTCATCCACTGTTTCAGCACTTAGTTGTTCACCTTCAGCTTCATCCCCTTCTGGTATTGACTCTAATGCCATCAAACAGTATTCATCATTAAAAGCATCATTAGAAGCATATAGAGCAAAATTTTCATCACCAAGTTCATCAGGCATGCTGCTCCAATCAACAAAGCCTTGTGTGAAAAAGCTCTGCTGATCTGGTTGTGTCACAGTTGGAGCAGCTGTTTGAGGTGCAACAGGTTGCACTTGTGCCTGAGGAACAGGGGCTTGAACATACTGAATTTGTGGAACAGTGGTTTGAACATAATGCACTGGCACAGGGGTTGCAGCATAATGAGCAGTGTTAACATGTGCTACAGGGGCATATTGGGAATAGTGCACAGTGTTTTGTTGTTGTGGTCTAGGGTTTGTGCTAGGGTGAGTTATTATGGGACCAATAGTTTGACTCCTACATTCTCTAGCAAAGTGACCTAGCCTACTACACTTGTAACACTTGATTTTCGACTTATCCAACCCCACCCTTAAATTTCCATGAAGCCCTGGAAATTTTCTCCCTGTTCTTTTGTAGAACTTGCTTGTTCTTACACTAAGCAAGGCCAACTGATGCAAGATGTCCATCTCTTCTAAGTCAGTGGGATCAAAATGTTGCAGATCATTCAGCTCAAAACACAAATTATCTCACATCTGGTTTTCAGTATTTTGTAGAGTGAGAATCAGAGTTGGCAAAGTTACCCCCAGCAGTTATATCAATAAAGTGATCATAACTCTGATCCTTACTGCTACTGCCAGATTCTTCCTGACCAAACAGAGCTGTGCTGCCGAATGAATAGTCATCAGCAACTTTACCAGACTCTTGCAACCTCCTTTTTTGGTTCAACTCCCTTTCATAGGTCAGGAGTCTACCATGGAGTTGGGTCAGGGTCAGATCTTTGAATTCAGCTGAATTCCTGGTGACAAAAGCAATTGTGTCCCATTTTTCTGGCAATGATCTAAGGAACCTACTATTTTGGGTTGCATTCGGAAATGTAACCTTAACAAGCCTTAGTTCACTGATGAGACAACTGAAACATTCAAATTGTTGGGTTAGTGACTCCCCCTTGATGTGACAAAACGTTTCATACTGCTGATTCAGAATTTCCCTATTATTTTCGATAACCTCCTCCATTCCTCCGAATTGTTCCTTCAATGCATCCCACAATTCTTTTGCACTGTTACAATGTAACAGTCCAGCATAGATTTCGTTGGGGAGTGCAGAGGCTATGATGCTAAACGCTTTGGCATCCAGTTCAAACTTCTGAAAATCCAATTCAGTGTAATTTTCAGTTGGTTTAGGAATGGACTTTTTGGCATCCTCTGCGCTTGGCACCATAGGAACATGAGGACCGAAAACGACAGACCTCCAACATCTAGTGTTTTGTTGAGCGAGGATGTGACTCATCCTTCGCTCCCAGATGTTGTACTCATTTCTTTTCAGCATAGGTGGTTTAAACAAAGAGCAAATGTTATTTTTATCATCTTGTGATTGCGACATCTTTCCGGTTGTTTTACAGGCACTGATTAATAAACTTTATCGGTGATTAAACCTTACTCTGTTTTTCAACACAACGAACAAACGATCAGTATCAACAATTTCGAGCTGAACTATTTACGTCAAAATGATTGTTAGATCAAGTTTGATTGTCCAAGCTCTGATACCAATTGTTAGGATCTGAGTTTGGATTGATTGTGATTTGTGTTTGAATTTAAATGAATAAATGGAAGAGTAGTGCAGCGGAATTTAATGGAAGCAAACTTTTCACAATCAAACAGAAGAAATGCTATCAATCATACATTTTCAAACACTGAATCAAATGATTAAATTTATTTTTAAACTCTGATTACAATGCGTGTATGATATGCAAATTCCCCCTCAGCCTGAGCTCAGTGTTTGTTCGTGCAGAAAGAAGATGATGAAAGAGCTAAACAGAACAGTACAGAGTACTGTTCTATTTATAGGCACTTGCAAACCACTGAGCATCAAAGCTGACGTCACCATGAAAGTGACATCTAACCTCCTAACAAACTCTAACCTCTGATCTATACAAACACTGCTATGCTAACTACTGATATTACATTTCAATACATAAAAGAGACACAAACTGCTACTGCAACCTTCCACTGCTGTGAACCCAGCAGTTCTTGTCATAATCAGCAATACTTGAACCAAGGCAGTAGATTGAGCAGCAGAGCTTTAGTTCTTCTATCAGACTTTGTCTTGATCAGCAGTTATAGGTTAGCATTTTGCATGATCAGCAGATAGGAGGTCAGCAGATGTTGAAACCACTTTCAAGGGGAGAGACTTGCAACCAAACATCTGCTTATTCTGAATCTACTGCTGTGATCCAATTTTGGCTTTTATTATCTGTTCCTTTGGTAGGGTTCAATCCCAACACTTTAGCTTTCAATAGATGTTGTTTCTTCTTGAACAATGGTTCCAAGTCTTGAAAAGATGTTTGCTTTGTTCTTGAACAGATGTTCAGAATAGGTGTTCAAGATTCACTATCTTTGGGGAGAGACTGGTTCAATCTTTTACTTATTTCTTGATTAGTGGATCATGCTTTGGCTTTTGGATATCATCTGTTCTTTTGTAGGTCCAACAATCTCTCCCTAGAACAGATGATGCCAAAACATAAGTTTATTGGGTCAACTTTTATTACTCTTCATCATGCTTTTGACTTCCCCATTTGCCTTGCGAATTGTAAATTTGTGGCTGGCTTTGTCTGAGGACCACTTTAGATGTAAGGGCCAAAACTTAAAAAGACACTAATGAGCTTTATTCGGAAAAATACCAAACGGGTCAAATAATTCATAAGCAAAATTCTGCATTTAACCATAGCATGACTAATTAGTAGATGTTAAAATAACTTACAACCCAACATTTCATAAACATCTAACATTGTCTTCGACTACGAGTTCGACAACTAACAACAACCAAGTTTTGTTACTTACAAAAGATCCATTTTACCAAAAAGTACATTTAACAAAAGTTTTGACCCAAGCTAATATTCTTGCGGAAGCGTACATCATGGGTGTGTTCGATCCAAATGACGACATCTAACAAGTCGCTTTACCTACATACAAGCAAACCATTAGTCGTTCTTATTATAAGGTTTATACAATAACAATTTCAAATATGGACATCAAGTCGACCCCTTTACACCTTCTTTCTAAACATAAGCTTCTCTAATTTCGCACATAACCCTTCTAACTCATTCGACCCATATCTTGATTACATAACGGCTTACAATAACTTGTTACATAATACAACTTCGATCATTAAACATTAGCATGCTACAACATTACAATATAGTGATAATATGTAAGCTAGAACTTACCTTTGTCGTGTTTTGATTGTGATCCGGAATGGCTTGTGTCTTCTTCTTTTACTCCTACAATTCATAATCAACATATTTCAATCTCATGTCTTTATTTCTCATTCTAGCCGTCTAACATCCTACTCATATGAGATTATCTTTTTCACATAAAAGTTCTTCATTCAAGCATTTTAACAAACACTTGGTGTGCATGTCATCAACAAAGCATATTGTACAAGTATTCTATGCATACTTTTCCTATTTCTCAACATTAACCATTATAGTCAAATAAATTTCACATAATTAACATCTTATATCAAACATTCACTAATATTTTAACACATACAATCCTTACATCAACATTGCATGAATTTGAATTAACAAGATCATCACAATTTACTATCTTTCTAACCTTCATAGTGGGTTTTTCATATATCATCAAGATAATCAGAATTCAAGCATGATTTATCCTCCATATAATGATTCTAACATTTATTCATAATCAATTTCAAGGAAACATCATGTTTCATTCAAGACCCACTTATGAACAATCACCAAATCATAAAATTCGACTTACCATTCGATAGACTAACTTAGTTGAATGTTTCTATGTGCACATGCAATGATTTAGGCCCTGGATTCCCTTTCAATTTACTGAATTTATGATGTTGAGGGTTTTTGGCTCTTGCTTCTTTGTTCCAGGCGACACCCACACACACTGAAGTGTGTGTGGTGTGTGTTGATTTTCTTTTTAATTTCTTAACTTTCCCCCATTTCCTCCTTTAGTCCCTCATGTATATACATATGTTTTTAATTGACTAAAACTTACTCTTTTTAAATTACCCTTCTTAGTTATATTCTAACTAAATTTACATTTTTTATTTAACCATATAATGTACATGCTCGTAGGTTTTGGGGTGTTACAAGTCCACCCCCCTTAAAAGAGGTTTCGTCCTCGAAACCCGGCTAACGTACCAAATAAAAACGGGTAGAACTTCTTCATCTCATCCTCCGACTCCCAAGTGAGATCCGATCCCTTTCTGTGTTGCCATTGGACTAAGACTTGCTTGATTTCCTTGTTACGAAGCGTCTTCACTTTGGAATCTTTTATAGCTACCGGTCTTTCTATATAATTCATTTTCTCATCGATCTCAATGTCTTCAATTGGTACATGGGTCGTTTCATCCGCTAAGCATTTTCGTAATTGCGACACGTGAAAGGTACTATGAATCCCTTCCAAAGAAGAAGGTAGATTTAACCGGTAGGCCACCTTTCCAACTCGAGCTAGAATCTCGAACGGTCCGATATATCGGGGACCCAACTTTCCTCGCTTACGAAATCGAATTATACCTTTCCACGGAGACACCTTCAAGAATACTCGGTCCCCCACTTGAAACTCGATAGGGCGACTTCTTTTATCTGCATAGGACTTTTGTCGGTCTTGCGCCGCTTTTAACCGAGCCCGTACAAAGTCGATCTTTTCATTGGTTATCGCCACCACATCATTCGGTGCGAGTTCCCTTTGCCCTACTTCTCCCCAACAAACCGGGGTTCTACATCTTCTTCCATACAGCATTTCATACGGCGCCATTTGTATACTACTTTGGTAGCTATTATTATATGAAAATTCTACTAGCGGCAAATGTTCATCCCAATTTCCCCCGAAATCTATCACGCATGCTCTCAACATGTCTATGAGAGTTTGAATCGTTCGTTCGGATTGGCCATCCGTTTGCGGGTGGTATGCGGTACTTAGATGCAATTGGGTACCCATTCCTTCATGAAACTTCCGCCAGTAGCGGGAGGTGAATCGCGTATCCCGATCTGAGACGATAGACACCGGCACACCATGGCGGGAAACGATTTCATTCACATAAACTTCCGCTAACCTTTCCGAGGAATAGGTCTCTCGAATGGGTAGAAAATGGGCACTTTTGGTAAGGCGGTCGACAACGACCCATATTGCATCATGCCCTTTCTTGGTTTTTGGAAGTTTGGTCACAAGATCCATAGCCACATTCTCCCATTTCCATACCGGAATTTCTAGGGGTTGTAGTTTCCCGTAAGGTTTTTGATGTTCCGCCTTCACTTGGGAACATGTCAAGCATTTAGATACATACTTAACAATATCACGTTTCATTCCCGGCCACCAATAATTTTCCTTCAAATCGCGATACATTTTAGTGGCTCCCGGATGGACCGAGTAACGGGACTTGTGTGCTTCTTCCAATAATAAGGTCTTTGCTTCACAGTGTCGCGGTATCCAAACTCGCCCAAACCTTGTTTTTAATCCGCTCGCGTTTGCTTCAAGTTCACTTTCAAACCCTTTCGTTCTTTCACCTTTCGGATCGCCTTTATTCAAGGACTCGTCTTGCTCCTTTCGTATTGTTTCAAGAAGGTTTGGTGTAACTATCATTCTCATCGATTTCACTCGAATGGGGGGTGGGTATTCCTTCCGGCTTAGCGCATCCGCTACAACATTAGCTTTTCCCGGATGGTAAAGAATGTCGCAGTCGTAATCTTTGATCAACTCTAACCACCTTCGTTGCCTCATATTGAGATCTTTCTGCTCGAAGAAGTATTTAAGGCTTTTGTGGTCCGAATAAGTGGCGCATTTCGTTCCATACAAATAATGCCTCCAGATTTTTAAGGCAAACACTACCGCCGCCAGTTCGAGATCGTGGGTTGGATAGTTAATTTCATGTTGCTTTAGTTGTCTTGAAGCATAGGCAATGACCTTGCCCCGTTGCATCAAGACACAACCCAACCCTTGATGAGATGCGTCTGCATAAACCACTAAGTCTTCCGTTCCTTCTGGCAGCGTCAGAACGGGGGAACTTGACAATTTCTCCTTTAACATTTGAAAAGCTTTCTGCTGATCATCATTCCATCCGAACCTTTCTTCTTTCTTTGTTAGTTTAGTTAAGGGGAGGGCTATTTTGGAGAAGTCTTGGATAAATCTCCGATAATAGCCGGCTAAACCTAGGAAACTCCTTACTTCACCTACATTCTTTGGGGGTACCCATTTCATCACGGCTTCTACCTTAGAGGGATCCACTAAAATCCCCTTTCGTTAATTACGTGTCCTAAAAACTGCACTTCCCTAAGCCAAAACGCACACTTAGAAAACTTAGCATATAATCTTTCCTTTCGAAGCGTTTCGAGTACCTGACGTAAATGACTTGTTTGTTCAGACTCGCTACGAGAGTATACTAAAATGTCATCAATAAACACTATGACAAACCGGTCTAACATATTTCGGCATACCCTATTCATTAGATCCATAAAAGCGGCCGGAGCGTTAGTTAACCCGAATGACATTACCAGGAATTCGTAATGTCCGTAGCGAGTTCTGAACGCAGTCTTAGGTACATCCTCTTCCCTTACTCGTACTTGATGGTAGCCCGATCGCAAGTCGATTTTTGAGAACCAACTTGCCCCTTGAAGTTGATCAAAGAGATCATCTATTCTCGGAAGTGGGTATCGGTTCTTTACCGTGAGTTTGTTAAGTTCACGGTAGTCGATGCACATTCTCATCGACCCATCTTTCTTTTTAACAAACAAAACAGGCGCTCCCCACGGGGATACGCTAGGGCGTATGAAACCCTTGTCAAGAAGTTCTTGTAATTGGACCATTAATTCCCGTACTTCCGCGGGTGCCAACCGGTAAGGGGCTTTGGCTACCGGTTTGGCATTTGGTTCTAATTCGATACGAAACTCGACTTCCCGCTCGGGTGGAAGTCCCGGCAATTCGTCCGGAAATACATCCGGGTATTCATTCACTACCTTTGTATCTTCAACTTTTAAAGCTCCTAATTTAGTATCGACAACATAGGCTAAAAATGCTTTGCTTCCATTCCTCACGTACTTAATTGCTTCTAAAATGGTACAAAATTTTGCCCCTACTTCCTTTTCCCCATGAATGGTTACCCGTTTCCCTTTAGGGGATGTCACATGAATAATTTTGTTTTCGCATAAAATTTCCGCGTGATAACGGGTTAACCAATCCATTCCTACCACTACTTTAAATTCTCCCAAAACCATAGGAATCAAATCAATAATAAAATCTTCATCATCTATAGTAATTCTACACCCTTTACATATTTCATGCAGTAGGTAACTCTTACAATCGGCAATTTCTACCTCGAGTGGTGTACACATTCTTTCTATCGTGAATAAAGGGGAACGTACAAGCTCACTAGAAATGAATGACCTACTAGCTCCGGTATCAAATAGTATATAAGTGGGTATAGAGTTTATCATATAGATACCTGAGACCACATTCGGGTGAGCTCTTGCTTCTTCCGCGGAGATTTGGAACATTCTTCCTTTCGCTTTCGCAGTTTCTTCTTTCTTTCCTTCTTTCTTCGGCCCTTGTTTGAGCTTTGGGCAATCGGCTTTCACATGGCCCGATTCATTGCAGTTGTAGCACACCCTTTTGGGATTCGGACAGTTATAGTACGGATGCCCTTCTTACCCGCAATTGTAACACCCCTTCCTTCCCAATAAGCACTCACCGGAATGGGGTTTTCCACATGTTTTGCATCGTGGGAACCCACCTTTGGAAGCTTCCTTCTTTCCTTGATCATGTGTTTTGGGTTTCTTAGATGAGCTTTGAGTTGACCCCTTCTCGGCTTGCCTTTTCTCCCCACGTTCATCTTGCCTCTTTATCTCGATTTCTCTATCCCTTGCTAAATCGATGATCTCGTCCAAAGTTTCACATTTTGAAGGAGTTATGAACTCCCGAATTTCAGCTTTGAGCATGCCATGATAACGAATAATCTTCTTCCTTTCTGTTCCAACTATTTCTTCACAAAACTTCAGTTGATCGAGGAAAGTGTTCGTGATTTCGTTAACTGATTCGTCCCTTTGTCGCAACCGGAGAAAATCTTCTTGAATTCGATCCACAGCCGATTGTGGACAATGGTACTTGATAAAAGGCTGTTTGAATTCCTGCCAAGTCAAGGTTTGAACTCGATTTTCTCCAATCTCCTTACTATACGAGTCCCACCAATCTTTAGCCCTTCGCATAAGTTGCCCCGTGGCAAACATGACTTGGTCTTCCTTGTCACAATGACTCCGAATGAACACCCCTTCCATGTTAGCTATCCATCTTTGGCATTCTATGGGGTCAATTTCCCCGTTAAAGGTCGTAGGCTTACATGCCATGAAATCCTTGTAGGTGCACCGTCTTGCCTCTTTCTTGCCTTGAATTCCGGCTATCATTTCCTTCAATTCATCCACCTTGCCCGTGATCATATTTTCTACCGTACTAAGTACTTGGCCCTCCACCTCTTGAGCTAGCTTAGAAACATTTGCATCAATTACCCTCGTTACTTCATCCGAGATCATCTTGTTTAACTCGTTCCGGGTTATACGTTCTGTGTTATCCGTGTTTCCTCCACTTGCCATCTACAATTTAAACATTCATATTAATCATTGTCACTTTCATCCTCCTCATCTTTCTATATACACATCATTTGTTATCAATAGTTCGTTTTCACAAATCGTGAACCATCCAATCCTTCTTTACAAACATTCTTAATGTGTCACTTACTTTATCCATTCGCATGTCGGAACTCCTCATCCTTTCGCACGTTCATTATTAAAGCATATTAGCTATCATGAATTTCTTAGTTTCATAGTTGATTCGGGGTATTCTTTATGTTAAACGAATGTCATAATCGAATTAAAGGCCTTAACAAGAATAACAACAATTTCAGCAAAACATTTAGGGGGGACCCGTCGCCGACGGCATTGAGTGCGTCGCCGACGGGCTCGGGAAAACCCCGTCGCCACCTTTTGCCCGTAGGCAGGTGGTTAAGCCGTCGGGTGGGAGGGAGCCGTCGCCGACGGCATATAGCCCGTCGCCGACGGGCTTCCTGGTGCGCAAACGCTGATTTACTAACATCTTTCATTTCCAGCCCCTTTTTCAACCCGAAACGGCCCTGTGCAGCCCCGAAACTTTCCATAGCGCACCTTAACATCCCCAACCATGTTATACTAGTAACTAAACCGTAACCCATTCCCATTCCTATCTATAAACATAAAATCCTTAAATTACTTACTTGCGCGGCGCTTTGGAACGAACACACTTTCACAAGAGCTTTCGGTTTGAGTTCGAGCACCATCACCTACTCGAATCCCTCAAACCTAGGCTCTGATACCAACTTGTAAGGGCCAAAACTTAAAAAGACACTAATGAGCTTTATTCGGAAAAATACCAAACGGGTCAAATAATTCATAAGCAAAATTCTGCATTTAACCATAGCATGACTAATTAGTAGATGTTAAAATAACTTACAACCCAACATTTCATAAACATCTAACATTGTCTTCGACTACGAGTTCGACAACTAACAACAACCAAGTTTTGTTACTTACAAAAGATCCATTTTACCAAAAAGTACATTTAACAAAAGTTTTGACCCAAGCTAATATTCTTGCGGAAGCGTACATCATGGGTGTGTTCGATCCAAATGACGACATCTAACAAGTCGCTTTACCTACATACAAGCAAACCATTAGTCGTTCTTATTATAAGGTTTATACAATAACAATTTCAAATATGGACATCAAGTCGACCCCTTTACACCTTCTTTCTAAACATAAGCTTCTCTAATTTCGCACATAACCCTTCTAACTCATTCGACCCATATCTTGATTACATAACGGCTTACAATAACTTGTTACATAATACAACTTCGATCATTAAACATTAGCATGCTACAACATTACAATATAGTGATAATATGTAAGCTAGAACTTACCTTTGTCGTGTTTTGATTGTGATCCGGAATGGCTTGTGTCTTCTTCTTTTACTCCTACAATTCATAATCAACATATTTCAATCTCATGTCTTTATTTCTCATTCTAGCCGTCTAACATCCTACTCATATGAGATTATCTTTTTCACATAAAAGTTCTTCATTCAAGCATTTTAACAAACACTTGGTGTGCATGTCATCAACAAAGCATATTGTACAAGTATTCTATGCATACTTTTCCTATTTCTCAACATTAACCATTATAGTCAAATAAATTTCACATACTTAACATCTTATATCAAACATTCACTAATATTTTAACACATACAATCCTTACATCAACATTGCATGAATTTGAATTAACAAGATAATCACAATTTACTATCTTTCTAACCTTCATAGTGGGTTTTTCATATATCATCAAGATAATCAGAATTCAAGCATGATTTATCCTCCATATAATGATTCTAACATTTATTCATAATCAATTTCAAGGAAACATCATGTTTCATTCAAGACCCACTTATGAACAATCACCAAATCATAAAATTCGACTTACCATTCGATAGACTAACTTAGTTGAATGTTTCTATGTGCACATGCAATGATTTAGGCCCTGGATTCCCTTTCAATTTACTGAATTTATGATGTTGAGGGTTTTTGGCTCTTGCTTCTTTGTTCCAGGCGACACCCACACACACTGAAGTGTGTGTGGTGTGTGTTGATTTTCTTTTTAATTTCTTAACTTTCCCCCATTTCCTCCTTTAGTCCCTCATGTATATACATATGTTTTTAATTGACTAAAACTTACTCTTTTTAAATTACCCTTCTTAGTTATATTCTAACTAAATTTACATTTTTTATTTAACCATATAATGTACATGCTCGTAGGTTTTGGGGTGTTACATTAGAATTTTAGAGACATCAGGGGTTACTAGGAGTGATGTTATTGGAAGAGGTGAGGGAATATGCATTCCCAAGATTGGCATCAGGATGCCCATAAATGATCACATTCTTGATCCCTTCCTTTATAATATCATCTTCAAATCTTTTTGAATCTTCTGCTGATATATCTTTCTGTCTTTTGAGATGACTTCTTACCATTTAAGAGACATATTTTGCAGATGGAAGTTCAGATGTGTTGGCCTTTGAACTGATAGGTAAAACTTCATAATTTGACTTTTTGGGAATGAGTGATCTTTAGCTCTTAAAGCTTCTAGTTTGTTATAAGTTTACATGATTGTTTGCTCATCCCGC
Source organism: Helianthus annuus (assembly GCF_002127325.2). Taxonomy (NCBI): domain Eukaryota; kingdom Viridiplantae; phylum Streptophyta; class Magnoliopsida; order Asterales; family Asteraceae; genus Helianthus; species Helianthus annuus. The sequence goes on from NC_035443.2 coordinate 27,557,015, forward strand.
CTAGCCATTTACTGCATTGTGCTATATTAAGCAGCCACCGACTCCTTTTTCATTTTTCTTAATTCAATTACTTTTTAACCACCAGGTTTTCTACCTACAGCCAAGTTAGGAGGAGTTTCCTTGATATTTGGATTGAGCTTTAACATCTCAAACCTGGTAATTTCTTGTAGAAGGACTTCTATAGACCAACCAGAGAACTGAGCTTTTCAAGCTCTGTAAGGCTTGTTCTGCATAATGAAATCCAGATAGTCTTCACTTAATTCCTTTTTGAGGCCAGGGTTGCTTACTGGTCCTTTGGAAGCCTTTTGACTGTTATCTTTAGCAAAATCTTCAAGTCTATTCACCTTAGTAAATTCTACAGACATGATTTGCTGAGTCTCCTTATCACTTTTCCCTTGTTTTTGAAAGAAGCTCTCTTTTCAGTCTGCACAAGCTTCAGCTCTAGGTACTCTTGTACATTGTTAGGATCTGAGTTTGAATTGTTTGTGAATGTTTAAGATGAACAATGGAAGATGATAGTAAATATGGAAATAGTTGCAGCGGAATGAAAGTAAACTTTAAATCATAAACAATGAGAGATTTGCTTTCATCATGAATACTTTAAATTGAATGATTGAAAATACAATGATTCACTTATGCATGAATATAAACTCCCCCTCAGCCTTAGATCACTCAGTTTGCTCGTACAAAATGTCAAGTGTGTGAAGTGATCCCATAAAACAGTACGTGCACTGTTCTATTTATAGTACATTGCAAACCACTGTGGAATCTATGCTACATCACCTAGATAATGACATCTAACAACTATAACAACCTCTAACATCTGCTATCACTAAACACTGTTACATTGGAAACACTGATTAGAATATCTGATTATTCAATTCTCTGATGAGCTTTATCCTCTGTTGAAGCCTCAACAGACCTTCTTCAGTAGACTTTGTTTTCTTCAATCAAAGGGTGATCAGACCTTTGCTTCCAGCAGACCTTAGTCTTCATCAGCGGTTTACTTTGGCAGACTTTGTGAATCAGCATACTTTAGCTTGTAGCAGACCTTAGGAAGCAGCAGTTTGTTTGATGCTTTTGCCATTGGGAGGAGAATGAATCCAAACAATGTTATTCTGGATCAGTTGTTTGAAGACTTATTTTGGCTTTCAATCATTTGTTCTTAAGGTGGGATCCACATGAGTCAACATATATTTTTGGGTTTCTAATATCTTTTGAAGGATGGAAAGGTAAGTTGGCAGATGTCAGTTGTGGAATAGAAGGGTTGTACTTCTTTTGATACATTTTCTCATTCCAATGGGTCAAGGACAGTGGAGAGTAGATTTGTGGAAGGTTTTATGATAGTGAGCTATGGTTGTGGTGGTGGATGGTTGTGGTGTAGTAGTAGTAGTAGTTGTGGTTTTGATAGGAGATGCATCAAGATTTTCTTCATCATCATCTTGGACAAAGAATTTAGTTCTCCTAGTTTTGGTTTGAGGTGTGGATGTTTTTTATGGTGGTTGTGATGTTGGTTTTCTTTTAAGGAGTCCTTTTGGGGACTTGTGTGATGTTGGTGGTAGTGTTTGAGTAGTTGTATCATCTGTTGTCACTTTTGTAGTGGCAACAAATGTTTTGATAGTGGAAATAGTGGTTTGAATGGTGATAGGTGTAGCAGTGGTTTGGATAAGTGTAACAGTGCTTTTACTAACCTTTGTTGAAACCTTTTGTTGAAGAACCTTGGTTGTCTTGAATCTATTTCTTTTCAATTTTTTCCTGCGCATTTATATGCACGTTTACTTTTGTGAGGATGAGTGAGGAGTTTGGAAGGGTGGAGATGTTTGCATTTGTTGTGAGGAAGTAACAACAGATGTTTGTTGCATTTGTGTTACAACAGGTATCTCTTGCATCTCAACCTCCAGAGATCCTTACGTTTTGTTTTCTTGTACAACATTTTTCTAGCTTTTGGCCATCATGCGTGTAAAATTTTCATTTAAAAGATTGTTACTTTCAAGTGCTTCACCTTGTTCAAAATTTTATTTTCTTAAAACATTTTTAAGGTAGAAGCTTGATGGTCTTGGATACATGAGAAAAGGATTGTCTGTTCCTCTCTTGATTGCTCTCAAGTTTGCTACCAAATCTAGAAAAATATTTGGGATAGCTTGTGACTTGAATTTCTCAAAATAGCATATCTCAAGTACTGAGTTTGTAGGGGTATTTCATTAAAAGCGGTGGTTTTTGCAGACAAGCAAACCAAGAGAGTATGGAAAAAGAATTTTACTTCACGTGGAAACTTTGGTTTGAAAAGTGTTGCTCCCACCGTTTAACCTTCATAGCCCCTTTCTATGAACTCATTGTGTAAGTCATTTTGGGGTAACATTCCATACCTGTCAAATCCTCTAATTGAAACATAGTGGAGATAGATTCTACGGTGATTTCCACATGTTTTTTATTGACGGTGGAGGTCATGAGAAATGGACTTTTGTTTTGTAGTGTCAGCTTTGTATTTGCCCAAAATTCTCTGAGGGTGTAAAGATAGATGAGGGCATTTGAGCAGGAATGTAAAGGTATTTTGATGAATTTATGATGTCGACGATGGAGTGAAAATCTGTGTTCTTGCTATGTTTTACAAGATACAATAAGTTGTTGAGGGGTTTTAAATTCGAGAGCCATGAAGAACTTTAGTTCAAATCTTTTATGCAGATGATCTTTTGATTGAAAGAAGGGTTTGATGGAAGCAAATTCGGAGTATTCTCTTTTGGAATGCTTTTGAATTTATCAATAATGGTGGATAGAAGTAAACTCTATTTTTCATGGTTTATATAGGGGTTAATGGAATAGGGATCCCAGCATTGACAACAGTTACCTACATAGTCCACATGGTCAGTTGCTATTTGTTGTAGCAAACCTCTATTCAGAAAGTGCTTCCCAATGAGGAAACCTTTTGAAGAAGATATCAAATATCTGTTTTTAAAATATCTATTTGAAACTTTTATTGTGCTCAGCAAACCTTTGAGCAACAAGATCAGTAACATCTGTTTGAGTTTTGGTCAACAGAGATTTGAAAAACCTCTATTTGAAACCATTGTTAGGTTAGACAGAGTTTTGAGAGAAAACAGTGGTGAATTTTGATGAAACGGTGGCTCTGACAGTGGTTTTGAAAAAACAGTTTTTTCCTTAAATAGTTGTTTTCCAACGTTTGAACAAACTTTTGACCCACTAAGACAGATGTTTTACTCTTTTGAACAGAGTTTTTGATTTTGATGATTTTATCAATCTTTTCTTGATTTTAAAAACGATAACTTTTGATTTTCTGATTTTAAAAACAATATTTAACAAAAATAAAGACAAAAATTTTGGTGATTTCTCAAAACAATTTTCTTTCTTTTATTTGGATAGATGTTGGTGCAGTTGTCTGTCGACTTCATCTTCGTTCGAGTCTTGTTCTAGATAAGATAAATCAGGGCACGGAAAACGAGGAAATATGTGTTTATGGGTAATTCCGCTTGAAATGACACATGGTCATTTCAAACGAAATCAAGTTGGTATTTCCGCTTGAGTGGTGATTTCGCTTGAACAAGTGATTCCGCTTGAGCATGTTCAAGCGAAATCACATGCCTATAAATACCTCCTCAAGCGAGATTAGTTGTAACCTTCTTGTTTCCGACGGCGAAGCGCTATCAAAGTGTCTACTGAGTTGTAAATCTTGTGTTTTCAATAAAATAGACAGTTAATAGTGATTCTAATGTTATATAAGCTAAACGAAGACCGAATCAATGAATTCCGCCTCTGATTCCGTCTAAGACCTCTTCTGAACGACTCGTTTGGGTTTGCAAACGATCCTTCATGTGGTATCAGAGCTCAGGAGGAAGAGTTCTTACCGTTTAGCTCGTTTTCGCTAGAAAATTCTGATTTCTACACCATCTATTCTAATTTGAACTTGATTTCACGGTTAAAATCGGACAAATTTCTCACATAATGTGCGCAACAGTGTTTTAACTAATCCTGGAGAGATTTGGATCTAAAATCGATCTAAAACTGGTAAAATTAGTTAATTCCGCTTGAAATTCAGATCGAACTTGTGACGTCAGCAGCATTTCAAGCGAAATTAGCACTTGATTCCGCTTGAAATCTTTATTCCGCTTGAAAAATACACCTAATTCCGCTTGAAATTAGGTGATTCTGCTTCAAAGGTTATTCCGCTTGAAAAATACTTTTGATTTCAAGCGAAATTACCTGATTTCGCTTCAAAGTGTAATATCGCTTGAAACTAGTATTCCACTTCAAAGTGTGATTCCGCTCCATAGAGTATTCCGCTTGAAAACACTAGTTTTGCTTGAAAGTTTGTTTTGTGTGAAATTTGTTGAGGTTGGTTTGAAAAATGGCAATGATGTTTGATGAAAAAGAAAACTATTATTTTGAGAGATTTAATGATTGGCATCGAGGGTATATAGATGATAGTTATAGAAATGTGAGAAAGGATGGTTGGGTGAAAAGGTTTAAATATTTTGTGTGTTTGAAAAATAAAACATTGGATGATCTAGTAAACCGATATAATGTTTTACTTGGTTACCTAAAAGATCATGAGATATTCTTGTCAGATGTTGAAAAAATAACAAAGTTTGCAGATGCATTACCTGTCGAATGGATTGAATTTTTGAAAAATTTAAGAAAGGATTCAAATTTTTCAAAATTACATCTACAAGAATTCATCAGCAAACTTAAAACTCATGAATATGAAAATGTAAAGAAAAAGAAAGAATTGATGAATGAATTTGAAAAGCATCTAGTGGATATAAGTTTAGTTGTGATTGATGAAATGAACAAAAGCATTGTTGAATTCTTAGAGCAAAAAATGTTATGAAATACGATAACAAGAGGGATTGTTATATTGATGAGAATGCGAATCCTCTTGATTTCGTTAAAATTTTTTGTGCAGGATCATTCAAGACAGAGACAAAGGAAGTTTCAAAAAGTGAAGAATCCAAGAAAATTGAAGCTTCAAGTTCTGAATCTATGTGCTCTAAATGTGAAAAATCTGAATCAGACAATGCCAAACTCTTGAAGGATGTGGAGAGTTTGACATTGGAAATAAAAAATATGAAGGATGAGAAGAAATCTGCTGATAAACAGATTCTTGAAATACAAGAAAATTTTGAGAATTTGAAATCTGAAAATGTCAAACTGTTGAGTGGTTTGAACAATTTGACATTAGAAAACAATGTTTTGAAAGAGAAAGAAAAAGAATTTGAAAGCATAACAAAATCTTCAGAAAATGAAGATTTCTGGATAAAGCTTGAAAACAAAAATTTGAAAATAAATGAAACAAAATTTCAAGAACAAATAAAAGTTTTAGAAAATGAAAAATTTGTTCTTGAAAACAATGAAATTGAAAATGAAAAGACAATCAAGTCTCATTTTGAGAAAATATCTCAGCTTGAAAATGAAGCTGATAATTCAAGAAACAAAATTGATGAGCTTGAAAAGAAATTGAAAGGTTTTATGACCTCGTCAAAATTTCTGAATCATCCTTGTCCAAAACCAATCAATTCTGTTCCAATAAGTGACGATGTCACAAACTATAACAAAGTTATAGTTGAAGATTGCGATGAGAAATCTGATGATGAAAATGAATAAATTAAGAAAAAGAAATTGTTTTTAAAATTAAAAGAAAAGTTTCAGAAAACTGTTTTGCAATCGACTGAAAAAGGAGAATGTTCAAAACAGAAACCTTTGAAGAAGAATGCAGAACCAAAACAAAAAGAGAAAAATGTGAAAAATATTCAAAAAGAAAATAAAAGCTCATCAGATCAATCATCCAATCACAATCAAAAATCAAAAAAAAATGAAAAATCAAAACTCAAAAACAGTTGGTAATAAGTGGTGCAGGTTTGACCACAGTGCTCAAAAGCCAAATCCAGCTAACAAGAGGAGAAATGATTATCATCAAGCCAAACAATGCTATGATCTGAATGTTTGGACTGATAGTGGTGATTAGTACGATAACAGAGTGTGTTACACTTGTGGAGTAAGAGGACACATTGCTGTTAACTGCCAGAGTTGGAGTTATGAGACAAGGAGAGGCTATAACTGCCAAATCAAAGGTCACATTGCAAAAGATTGCCCAATGAGATCAAATGGAAGATCGAGGGCTGAATCTTAGAAAATGGCAAAGAAACCAGTCAATGTCAAGCCCAAAGAACAGAAAGTTCAAGAACCTAAAGTTCAAGAACAGAAAGTTCACGAACTGAAAGTGAAGCTACCACAGGGGCAGAAAGACAGACTGAGGAAGAAAAGAAAGAAGGCGAGAGAGTATCTCGAAAGGATTTTGTCCTCGGGTTCACCAGTTGGTACAAATAAGAGTTCTGACGAATCGATTCACTCGACTGCAAAGTCAAGTAAAACGAATTCATCAGATACAAATCTGGGGACGAAAGAAAGAAAAGAGAAGAAGAAGAAAATTGTTGGTGATGAATTTGTTTCTTCAGAAACAAAGGAGCCACGTATTGGCGAAGAATCTGACACTTCAAAGTCAGACAAGCCATATTCAGGCAATGATTTTGGTTCGGTAAAGCCAAAAGAGCCAAGTGTTGAGGTAAAAGTTGAGAATTTTGTTCTAACAATAGATGATACAAATTTTCCACCATTGTTGAACAAGAATTCAAAATCACCCAAGGACCGTCAGGCTTGGGTGAATCTGTTTAAATAGAAAAACCTGACTTGTTGGAGTTCCCAGGTTGGTAAACGTGGAACAGGAATCGGCACATTTTCTGAGAAATTCACCTCGGTAATATTTCGATCGACAAGTGGTTAATCAAGGACATTAAATTGTATTTGATTTTCTACAAGTGGTGTTGAGGTTTAAAATCGGAAAATGATAAATCTACTTGTGGTTAAAAGGAACAAGGTGATGTGATGACCCCGAACCTACAAGTGGTTGGTAAACAAACTAATTTTTCCGGAAAAACCATTTTGATTAAAACAAACTTAAGTGTTTTGAAATCTAAATGGGAAAATAGTTTGTTGAAAGGGGTCTTCTGATTGTTTAAGCCAAGAGGATGGCGAATTGAAGCGATTTGATGTCAGTTGTTATTTTACTTGTACAGTTTGTTTTCAAAATTTTAAATGTTTCTGAATTTTAGGGGGAGTAAGAAATTTCAGAAAATCCAAAAACATTTGAAAATCTGAAAATGTCAAAAACAATAAAAAATTTAAAAACGAGTTTTGTTGTGCAAAAGTGGAAATGATAGTACATCAGTGGACGGTCTCACTAAGGATGTGACGATAGGCTCAGCTAGACTAGTAGATTTGCGATAACGATACAAATTTAAATGAAAAAGCCTAGTTCTAGTGGGAAACATGGTTGAAAGCATAGTACTTAGTTTTGTCCTTCTTGACTGTGTACCTACTCAGTAATTGCTGAATGCTAAATAGAGCAAAAAACTGGTTAAGTCTGTGAATTTTCACAACTTGCTGAAAAAGTCACTGTGATTGTGCGTTTTATTTTGCAAAGATTTAAACTTGTTTTATTTCTTTATTTTGTTCAAGCATTGGACATCCTCTGCGTATACGTGAGTATCGAACTGGATGTTACTGCCTAAACGTTCTGCTTTATTTTTCTTGGTGTTTTGTTTAAGCTTTGGATCACCTCTGCGTATACGGGAGTATCGACCTGGTGGTTAAAGCATAAACAACTTCAACTTGTTTTATTTTCTTATTTTGTTTAAACATTGGACTTTCTCCGCGTATCGAAAGATCGACCTGATTGTTAATGATTAAACATTCTGCTTTGCTTTCGCACATATCACAGTTGATGAAAGTTTAAAGGCATTACTTGAGTCAGTGTATTGCATGATGAGGGGATATGCTGAGATCGTGGGGTCCATAAGAATTTAGTGCAAAATATATATATACCTTAACGTATCGATAAGCATGTCGAAAGTTTTTAGATTGAGTTTAAGAGGACCACAATATCGTCAATCTATGTGAATCATTTAGAACTTAAAACGATTAGAAGCTTAACGGTGCTTGTGATATGTCTCAAAACTGATATGATCCTCTTACACAAACTCTCAAAAATAATGTTTGTATATATTTCATTTCAGCATTTTAAATTTTATTCTTGCATTTATGTTTTATTTTTAAAAAAAAAAAATACCTAAAAGATTTTCGACAACTGATGACGAAGAGCTATTTTTTCAAAATTCCAAGTGCTAAACAGGATGAACTTTGGGTTGGGAATATGTGCTTAAATTGAAGAATTTTTTTTTTTTTTGGTTTAAGAAAGAAATTAGATTAGTTAATCAAGGCCATTAATTTGAACTTGATGTAACTATTATGATTGAATGGTTTCTACCAGTAAGTTTTTCTTAACGATTTAAGTAAAATTTTTTGTTTTGGTGAGAAAATTTATGCAGATGATGAGCTGAATAGAGTAAAAGCCAGAATGCAATCCCAAGGCGATAGCTAAATTCGAGACAGCAATCCCAGCTTGATGAGAGGGGGAGTCTGACGAGGTTAGAGCCAAAGAGAAGATTCTGGAATATGCTGAAAGAAAGCAGACCGATCAAGACTGAAGAGTCGCCATGTTGAAGACTCTCACTGAAGATTCCGTCAACATTCAAGGGGGAGTCTGTTGGTGCAGTTGTCTGTCGACTTCATCTTCGTTCGAGTCTTGTTCTAGATAAGATAAATCAGGGCACGGAAAACGAGGAAATATGTGTTTATGGGTAATTCCGCTTGAAATGATACATGGTCATTTCAAATGAAATCAAGTTGGTATTTCCGCTTGAGTGGTGATTTCGCTTGAACAAGTGATTCCGCTTGAGCATGTTCAAGCGAAATCACATGCCTATAAATACCTCCTCAAGCGAGATTAGTTGTAACCTTCTTGTTTCCGACGCTGAAGCGCTGTCGAAGTGTCTACTGAGTTGTAAATCTTGTATTTTCAATAAAATAGACAGTTAATAGTGATTCTAGTGTTATACAAGCTAAACGAAGACCGAATCGATGAATTCCGCCTCTGATTCTGTCTAAGACCTCTTCTGAACGACTCGTTTGGGTCTGCAAACGATCCTTCAATAGAGATAGATGCACATGTAACCTCTGTTAGCTTTTCAAATTACCAACAGTGGTTCCCCGTCAGTGGTGATGAATGGGTCATTCTCGCAGATGATCCCAAGCATTGTCTACTTTTATTTGGTGTTATCAACCACTACAGTGGCTCCTTAGGATTGGTCATTAATCACAAGGAGTTTTTGTACAATCTCCAACAGATGTTTTTGACCTTTTGCAAGCGCCTTCACACTTGAGTCAACTGGAAGTTGACCATTCCCAATACGATATTGATACCCATGTGGATGTGTGTTTACCCTTAGTTTTTGGGCTATAGCATAGGTTCTACATACCTATAAGGTACCCTATTGCACGGTGGTTGCCCATAGCCTCTAGGTAGTGAGTTTTGTGTTACAACAGAGGTTTGACCTGACCTTTTTGTAGGATGTTGGTTCACATTTTGTGGGTGAGAAATATGGTCTGACTCAACTCTTTTGGGAAGTGAAGGGGAATTCTTGTTAACAGGCCCATCATCCCTTTTGAAGTTCATTTTCTTTCTTGACCATCTTTTGATTTACATCATATGTTTTTAGAAAAGAACATTGTTAGGTCAAGTGGTTGAGTTTTCCACAAATGGTACACCCAGGAGTAGATTCACAAACACTGTGTGTTTTTGTTCGATTAATATCATAGGCTTTTAACTTAAAACAGTCTTTACCACATGATTTTGCTTTCCATAGAAATCACACTGCAGTGCTGGAACCTTATCTTTCTTTTTACCCTTATCTCTCTTTTAAGAAAATAATACTTTAACATATGTTTGAGAGTTGGTAAGAGGAATGATTTTTATCTTTGGTGGGTCAAGACCATTTGGGTTTGTAGAATCAATAGGTTTCAAATTTTCCTAAGCATCACATTCATCTGACCAAGCAGGTTTGAATTCATACTTTAGTTTTTCAGCTTGAATGGAGCTTAGTGGCTTTTCAAGAGTTATTTTCTTGCTACTAGGTTCTGAATGGAACTCATTTACGCAAGTGCTGATAAAATAGCTTAATATGATAGCAAAAAAAAGAGTAAATTACAAAAATCGTCCTTTATATTAACATCAGATTGTAAACTATGTCCTTTGTCTTCAATAATTACAGAAAACCTACTTTATATATGTAAACTCTTGCACGTTACGTCCTTTGACCCTAACTCAATTATCTTTTTTTGTTAAATTAGGTGACACAAGGGTATTTTACTCTTTTTATCTATTGTTAAAAAACTTTTAATAAATAAAACAAAATATCATATTATTTACATAAACATGTATGATGTATCTATATTTATAAAAAAACAAAATATCATTCGTCTATCTCTTTCTCTCTACCTAGCTCTGTATATCATCTGCCACCACTACCACTCCCACCTCAACCACCGTCCACCGCCATCCTTAGCAACCACTCCCACCTGAACCGTCGGTATCACCTGCCACCCACATCCATCAGTAATGTCGACCACTCTCTCTTATCCTATACCCAACTTCAAACCTTAAAACCCCATATCCGCCGCCACCGTCATCAAAGATCCAGAAGCGCGTCGTCAGAGATCCAGAAGCCGCCGCCGTATGTGGTTAGGTCTGGTGGTATGTGCTTGATTATGGATCTTTTGGCGGGTCGGGTTCTAGGGTTTGTGAAATAGGGGTTTGGGTCTTTGTATTGGAGGTTGAATCCAGTGGTAGTATTTTCCTAAAATTGTTGAAGAAAAAGGGGAGAGGAATAAGTGTGATTTCAATTTAAATCAGCGACATCCAACCTTGAACATTGGTGATAGTGGCCACTAATGACCTTCACTGTTGGGGTTGGAGAGTCTTGTAAATTGTTTGGGTTTATGAAGACTAAATTGTAGAAGGAGTTCTCATCGTCGATGATGTCGAAGTCACCGGCGGTAGTGGGCTGAAGATATCTATGGTGGAGTAAAGAATGTGAATGTGTGGGTGGAGAAAAAAGGGTATAAATAAACAAGGAAGGAAGCAAAGATGGGAAGTTTTCCCTTCGTTTAATGGTGTGCAAAAGTTGCGGAGGGGGAAATAAGCTTTTTCCAACAGTGAGAGAGTGAAGAAAGTCTAGATCTTGGTTTGATTAAAGTGGGTATTGATAAAGGGAAACTAATACAGATCTGAGGTTGGAGAAGTTCAGTGGCGGCGACGGGCTGGTGGTTGTGAAGAACTCAGAACAGAGACAAAATGGAGGATTGTTTATGGTGGTGGTGGTGGTGCTAAAATGGTGGTGGTGTTGGTGGTGCTAAAATGGTGGTGGGTACAAGAGGTTAGAGAGAGAGAGAGTTATGAGGGACAGGATATAATTTATTTTTTTTTTATATTTTTAAATTCTTTATTGTTTTGTTTATTATAGATATTTTAAATAAATTAGTAAAATTACCAATATACCCTGATTTAACATTAAAATTTAACTAAGTTTGGGGTAAATGACATAACGTGTTAGGTTTTGCATACATAAAGTATGATTTTCGTCAACCTTAAAGGTAAATGACACACTTTGCAATCCAATACAAACATAAAGGACGAGTTTTGTAATTTACTCCAAAGAAATGATGCCCACCAACTATATATGATAAAATGCCTAAATGAGTCCATGAACTTGTTAGTGCATTTATATATGTCAAATGGTAGTTTGACTTTTAAAAGTCAAACTGGTCTATAATAAGATCGAATAAGAAAGATGGTATAAAAATTTATAAGGAGTGATGGTCATGATATAGGTTGACTAATCTAACCATCTTGTGGATGTTATGTGATGGTTTGACTCTTGACAAGTTACATGGGAGCTTTGAAAGAAATGAGTCAAGCGGGTCAAAGATGCGAGAATGCATGATCGGGAGCAAGGTAAGTAAAACTTACACCTCTTATAATAGAATCACTATATAAGAAATGTGAAGTAGTTGGAAATAAACAACGCCTTGTGTAGACCAAATGAGTCAAAATTGGTAAGATTATGTTAGATCACACTTTGGTGATCAAATAAAGAATTTTAAAATTTATACTCTAAGGTGTAAACCAAAACGGGTCAAATAAGTAAAAAAGAGTTTTGGTATAAACACTTGCTGACCCAAATCAAAACGGGTCAAACAAGTAAAAATAAGTTTTTGGTATAAACACTTGTTGACGTAAAACAAAGCGGGTCAAACGAGTAAAAATGAGTTTTTGGTAGCAAATCAACGAATTATACAAAAAGAGACCTTATGGTGTAAACCATAACGAGTTAAATAAGTGAAATGACAAGTAAATCACATGCTAGTGATTAGACAAAGAAATATGAAAAGGAGTCCCAATGGCGTAAGCCATAACGGGTCAAACGGGTTAAAATTCGTGTTGAATCACATCATGGTGATAAACAATAAAAAAATTAGTTTGAAATGCAAAAAGGGTAATCCAAGAACGGATCAAATGGACAACCGGGTCAAACAGGTCGAATGGTGAAGTTATCACCATTCGAATATGATATTTGATGCTTGTTTATTAAGTTTCATACTCATAGGTAAGCATGATGTATTGGCATGAAATATCATGGATAGTAATTAGAATCGCTAGGTAGTGATAACGGATAATGGTTTTGACTCGTGCCAGGTAGGTATAAAAAGTCATGCTTTCAATGGGGGCTTATGGCCCGATTAAAGAGGGATGGGTCAAATGTGGGTATTAGATTAACCCAAGTGAAGTGCATTTTGCATTTTGGGTAAAACAACCATTTGAGCCAAGGGCATATTCGTTATGTGAAATATGACTAAATTGACTAAAATGTTTCGGGTGATGAAACAGGCAAACTACCTGTAAGGTAGATTTAAAAATGAGTTCTTTGATAGAATTGATCATTTTGGTAATATAAGAAAGTAGGAGGCATGAACTCGAATGCATAATGCCTCCACAGGGGTCGGGTAAAGTAATTGATAAAAAAATTGCTGGAGACTAAAGCTAGCATGCTCAAGTCACATATCAGATCGCATTGACGCGAAACAAGCTAAAACGCTCAACAAATGATTTATTGCAGCCTAATCAAGTTCGGGTCTTAATTGGGTTTCCGGAATTTATATTGAAGGCAATATATATGAATTTTGACGTAATGAGATGTTTGGACTATTTATAAAACATTATGTCTAGTGAGCCAAGAATTATGCCTAGTGTGTCAGGCATAACTAAATAGTCAGGCATTATCCCTTATGAGCCAGGCATATCTACTGAGCCAAGAATTATGCCTAGTAAGTCTGGCATAACTAAAGAGTCACACATTATACATAGTGAGCCAGACATAACTAAAGAGTTAGGCATTATGCCTAATGAGCCAGACCTATATAGTTAGCCAAGAATTATGCCTAGTGAGTCAGGCATAACTAAAGAGTCAGGCATTATGCCTAGTGAGGCACACATAACTAATGAGTTAGGCATTATGCCTAGTGAGTCAGACATAACTAAAGAGCTAGACACAATGCCTAGCAAGCCATGCATTTCGCCAAGACGAACCGAATTTGTTTTCTTGTCGATTTTTCTCACTTATTAACATAAACACTAATCGTTTTGTGGGTGTTTATTATAGGTAAAATCTAAATCAATCGCCGGACGGACGACCAACCATGCGAAGAACCGAACACCATTAAACCGCTATCGTCATGGAAACGTTCACGGGAAGAATAAAGCATGAACATGCATGATAAAGCTGTCGAGTTTAAAACTCTATTATTCTAAACTATAAACTATGTGTAATAGTCCATTATGTCGGATTGTTTGTTTGTCTGTCAATCCAAACTTGCTTAAAAAATATAGGACCTAATTATCCGCATTTTTTCTAAAACTTTATATATAACAGATTAGGTCGTTACAATTATTAAATGACACATTTTTATATATAAGTTCAACAAAATCACCCATTGAAGAAAACAATTAGGCTGGAGGGTGTGGTATAAAGCCTCTAGAGGCTTTATCACGCCACCTTAACGATACATCAATGCCATGTCACGTAAGTGACTTTAAAGCTCCTTTTTTTAACTTGCAGGTGTGTCGTTAAGCCACATCCACTGAACTTAAAAATAAAAACAAAAATAAAACTTTGCCAACCCCTCCATGTCTCGATCCCAATATCCATGCAAAACTAAAAAAAAACAAAGTTTTTTACCCTTTTCATATATTATCTTTTTAGGTAATTTAATCTTATAATATTTTACTATTATTAAAGAACAACATTAAAACATCTAATGAAATTTGAATGATTTTAAAGATAAAAGATATAACTGAGTTTAGTAGAATAATTGTGAAACCCGATTACTATTCTATGAAAGTATAAAACAGGAATAATAAAATTACATCTAAGTTAACTCAAAATTGTAAAACTATAACTATAAGGGTGTACAGGGTGGGTTAGGCAAGGGTAATCGGCATACCCTTTGCCGATTCAAGAGTCCACCGCCAAAGGAAACATGCAGCTCGGCAATGTTGATGGAGGGTTGTTTTCGGGGGATGTTTGCTGATGGGGGAAAGAAGAGAGAGAGGGAGAAATGGTGGGGCCCATACCCAATTCAACTAATCATCCTCTTTTTTTAAAAATGGTTTGCCTAATCTCATTTTAGGCATGCACCCTTTATGGTTTTTGGGTAATAGACAAGAATGAGAGACAAATTACATGGCACAACATGATTGGATAGAGAGAAACTTTGGCTAATCCCTTTAGACATGCACCTCTTTCACCCTAATAAATCTAAACTTAGTTTAAAATTATAAGGACCGGAATATGGTTAAACAAGATCAATATCAATTAATCAAATTTACTTGAGAACCACAAAGTTACTTTTGAATTGCAAGCTCCAATATCAACCAATCAGTTTCTTTAAATCTGTTTTATACGTTACTATTTAATCTTTGCAAAGATTAAAAATATATATATATTGGAGCTACATATACATAGCTCGTAAACTACATATAAATACATTGTATGAACTACATATATTTTTAATTTTTTTACAATACTAATCTTTTAAATAAAGTAAGTAAAAAAAAAAAAAGTTAACTAGCTTGGCTACTAATGGTTTACTCGGTTCTCAAATGTGTTTTTTTTTCTTGATTCGTCTTCAATATAGAAAAAGTGAAAAAAGAAAAAAAACTAAGAAACTAATCATTACTATGACTAATGTAAAAGGAGTGGTTGATATTTATTACAACTGGATACAACCAAATTCACGTGTGGTACCTTAAAACGTTTGTGAAGAAAGGTCATATGTTCCTTTGCTTTGCGATCAATTATGCTAACTAATGTATCATTCATGTAGTTTTTCTTCTCTGGTAAGTCCCTCTCATGCCAATCGGTTCTTTTCTAGTAGCATCAGGTGTTCATTCTCGTCAAACTAGTGCGAGTTTGAGTCACATAATATGAGCAATGGATGGTGTCCTCGCCGTTCAAAAAAGACGCATATGCCATCCAGTACAGAAACATGCTTTCCATTCTCAGGCTTTTTGTCTATAAATCTCAAGCCATAATTTATCTCTCTCTCATTGTCCTTTACAGACTCGGTGTGCGTCTCTTTCTCTTTCATCACTTGGCCATTGGATCATCAAGTGGTGGTTTCTCAACCTAATAAATTATATATGGCTGCATACTTGTTTAGCTTCTGCAGTTTGGTTGATCTTTTTTTTGAACGGCCAACAAACTTAATCCCGAGCACTCTCGGGGCACCCACTGGACAAAAGGAGTACTCCGAGAGTAACCCGAGTCCACCACCAATTCCGGGGATTCATTTATCATGTATAAGATTAAATATATTATGTTTTAATATTTAATCTAGTAGCCATTATAATCATTTATATTATATAGATCAAAATATATAATAACCTATAAAAAATAATTAGTTGGTAATTGTTGATGGACCATATTACCCTTATTACTAATTAGGTTTCCTCATGGGTGGTTATAAAAGGTGACTTATGTAGAGGTTTTAAGGTTAGACACATAACCTAATTCTCATAACATCAATATCGACCTCCCTCTCCTAAACCGATACCCTTTTCGGTTTCATCATCACCATCATCAGTTTGCATATTAAGGAGGAACCAGATCACGTTGACTAAGATGTCGAACTCTATGGCTTCTTCTCTCACTAGATTCTCCTCTGCACTGTCTGCTGTGACAGGTATGTTTACATGTTTTCCATCATGTTTAAACAGAACTGATTCAACATGTGGTATCAGAGCATATGTTGATTAGTCAGTTCTGTTTTCGTATCCATCAATTCTGGGATAGAAATCTGGAAAACGGAATTTTTATAACTTAATAAACTTACAGCCGGTTTCGAGTCATAAAGGACCATTCGAGATCACTGTTTCAAGGAAAAGAATCTGCTTTAAACGTCTCGAAATCAAAATGTGTAAACTTATATCCGAAATCTGTTTAGAGAACTCTTAAAATTCAGGTTTCGGATCCCAGAATTATGTTTTATTTTATTAGGGTTCATTACTTGTTCTAAGAAAACTCGAAAAATTCCTTAAGTTTTGGAATGAAATCTGGATTAGTGGGTGTTTTTACTGTTTTGATCTGAATTTTATCTCTTAAACTTTTCGGAAACTGTTAAAAGATAACCAGTTATAATTTTCGAAATCCTTGATAAGTTTAGATCAACAATAAAACAGGAAACACTATCCCACAATCCCTAAGTGTTCTCAAATCTTTACAACACGAAAAGTTTAAGAGACAACGAGGTCTCGACTCGAAATCATAAGTGTTCTCAAATCTTTACAACTCGAGACAACGAGGTCTCGACTCGAAAAGTCGAGATCATAAGTGTTCTCAAATCTTTACAACTCGAGACAACGATTTCGACTCGAGACCATAAGGTTTCGACTCGAGACCATAAGGTTTCGACTCGAGACCACTGAGGTTTCGACTAAGGGCTTCAATCTTCACAACTCGAGACCATGGTTGCGACTCGAGACCTCATCAAGGAGTCGAAATGTCATAAAACACAGTAGTCGAGACCATGATTATGACTCGAGACACTGAGGTTGCGACTCGAGACCTTAATGAGTCGAGACCTCATAATGTTACAAGATGAGTCGAGACATGACTCGAGATCTCACTCGAGATCTCCTAACTGAGTCGAGATCTCACTCGAAACCTCATTATTTTAGGCTGTTTAATGTGAACTAAAATTTAGCTCGGGGCTCCGCCCCGAACCCCATGCTAACAGGTTACTTGCTATTAAATAATTGGTTTTGTAAATACTTAGATAATTAATCATAATCAGATAATGTTTTACAAAACCAAAATGGCTTAACTTGAATGAGCTTTTGATGTATCATTTCTGCCCAAAGCTGATTTGATACATCTACTTATCGTTCAAGTATTACGAAAGGTATGTTAAGTGTGCATTACAAACGTGAATGTTTTAATATCTGGTCAAAGCTGATTTAATTCTTTCATGTATAGCATACTTAACAAGTGCATAACTAAAGTGATTGTCTCATTTCTGGCCAAAGATGATTTGTTACAATCACTTTGCACATATGCTTAAATGATTACACTTCTGGCCAAAGCTGATTTGTGTTCGTTTAAGTAGAATTTTAACTAAGTCTATTATTTTGATGTTAGTAATAGACAATATAACAGCTTCATAATTAAAATGGTCATTATTTATGCCTGCCTTAATATTACATGCCCTTAGATCACATTAGAACTTCTTTCTTAGTATCATAATTTGCTCATCTTATTTCCACTATCAGCACCAAATTGCAGGATTCCACCTTTGACTGGTGATAACTTTGCTGCATGGAAGGATGCCCTCATGCTTACACTTGGATTGCTGGACTTTGACTATGCTCTAAGAGAGAAGAAGCCAGCAGACCTTACTCCTCAAAGTACTGCTGCTGAGCAGTTGACTCATGAAAAGTGGACTAGGTGTAACCGCATGTCTATCATGTTCATGAAGCAGTCCATAAGCAATGCAATCAGAGGAGCCATTCCTGATTCTGAAGATGCTAACACCTACTTGGCTTCTGTGGAGGCGCAGTTCAAGGGGACGTCTAAAGCACACGCTAGTACCCTTATCCTCAAGCTGGTGATAACTAAGTATGATGGGAGGAGCGGCATTCGCGAGCACATCATGATGATGAATGACATGGCCAATAAGCTGAAGGGGCTGGAAATGGAAATCATTGATGGTTTCCTCGTTCATTTCATCATTACTTTGCTTCCTTCGTCCTTTGAAGCATTCAAGATCAATTACAACACTCAGAAGGACAAATGGACGATAAGTGAGTTGGTCGCTATGTGCGTACAGGAGGAAGAGCGTATGAGGATGGGTCGCACTACTGATGTTGCTAACTTCACCACCTCCAATTCTAAGAAAAGGAAGAACAATCATCAGAGGAAGGATGCTTCAAAAGTCCAAAGGCGCAATCCTAATACAAGTGCACCTTCCAGCTCTAAGAACTCCTTAGGCAGAATCCACTGCAAGTTCTGTAAAAAGGCAGGACATATGCAGAAGGAATACCCTGACTTTAAGGAATGGCTGGCTAAGAAAGGTAACAATTATTTTATGATACTTGAGTCCTATAATTTAAATGTTCCTGCTAATTCTTGGTGGTTTGATTCTGGTTCAATGGTTCATGTTACCAATTCAACTCAGGGATTCCTTAGAATCCGGAAGCTGGAAAGAAACCAAAGAACGCTTAAGGATGGGGATGATCGAGAATTAGAAGTGAAGGCCATTGGAACATTATAGTTATTTATGAAAACTGGTTTATGTATTAAACTTTATGATACCTTATATGTTTCTGAGGTAACTCGGAACCTTGTATCAGGACCAAAGTTAGACATGGACGGTTTTATTGTTTCCCATGGTCATTGCAAACTCTCTATCCTCTATGATTCTGTTCTTTATGGTACTGGTATTCTGGATGGTGGTCTCTATAGATTAGAACTAGATGATAATTTTTCCAAATCTTTGTTGTCATATAACATTAATTAATCACTCACAAATATGAAAGAGAAACGAGACTTAGAGACTTCGTCCATGTTGTAGCATCAACGTTTAGGCCACATCTCAAGAGAACGATTAAATCGTCTCGTAAAGATGAAGTCTTACCTCATCTCAATTTCTCTGATTTTGGAACATGTGTCAAATGTCTTAAAGGTAAAATGACATTAGTGAATAAGAAAGATGCCACTAGGAGCTCTAATTTATTAGAACTCATTCACACTGACATTAGTGGTCCCTACCAAATCGCTGGCATAACAGGACATACTTCATTTATCACTTTTATTGATGATTATTCTCGTTACATGTACTTGTATCTTATTAAGGAAAAGTCTGAATCTCTTGCAACTTTTAAAGATTTTAAGGCTGAAGTTGAAAAGCAATTAGATCGTCAGATTAAAGTTGTGAGATCAGATAGAGGCGGTGAATATTATGGAAGACATACTGATGTGGGTCAAGCTCCTGGTCCATTTTATGAGTTTTGTAAGGGCCAGGGGATTGTGAACCAATACACCATGCCTGGTACACCTCAGCAGAACGGTGTCGCTGAAAGAAGAAACCGTACCCTTATGAACATGGTGCGCAGTATGTTAGCCAACACTAATTTACCATTATTCCTCTGGACTGAAGCGTTAAAAACAGCTGTTCATATACTCAATAGAGTTCCTTCTAAGTCTGTCCCTAAAACTCCTTATGAACTTTGGACTGGAAGGAAACCGAGTCTTAAATATATGAAAGTATGGGGCTGCATTGCTGAAGCAAAACTTTACAATCCTTTCCTAAGGAAACTTGACCCTAAAACAGTTACCTGTTTCTTTATCAGGTATCCTGATAATTCAAAGGGTTATCATTTCTATTGTCCTTCTCATGTCACCCGTATGCGTTCAAGGAGGATTTCAAGGTCAGTGTGAGCAGTACCAACCCTTACGAAGAATTGCAAGAAGTACAAGACGCGGGGGGGGGGGGGACTCATCGCTTACCATTACTCTGATTACTCCTCTTGTACCCAATGCAAGTACTGTACCCGAAGCTACTGCACCAACTCCAAATGTAACTCCACAATCAGAACCCATTACACCTCATGACGAAGGCACATCAAACGCTCAAAACCAAGACAACGTTGAACCCAATAATCCACTCAGGAGGTCATCTAGGCAAAGAAGGCCTACTAATTGGGATGATTATGTTACCTACCTGACTGAAATGGATCCCAGAAAGCTCAATGATCCTATCTCTTACAATGAAGCCATTAGCAGTGATCAGTCTTCTGAATGGAATAAAGCAATGATTGATGAGCTTGAATCCATGAAGAAAAATGATGTTTGGGATTTGGTAGAATTACCCTACAGTGTTAAACCCGTAGGATGTAAATGGGTGTTCAAAACAAAACTGGATCCGAATGGGAACGTTGAACGCTACAAAGCGAGATTGGTTGCAAAGGGCTACACTCATAAAGAGGGAATTGATTATCAAGACACGTTTTCACCTGTCTCTCGTAAAGATTCATTAAGGATCGTCATGGCCCTAGTATCTCATTTTGATTTAGAGTTACATCAGATGGACGTTAAAGCCGCTTTCCTTAACGGAGACTTAGACGAAGATGTTTACATGAAACAACCTGAAGGCTTTAAACCTGAAGGTCGAGAGCATCTAGTTTGTAAGTTGAAGAAATCCATTTACGGTTTAAAACAAGCATCACGTCAATGGTACCTCAAGTTTGATGAAGTCATGAAGAAACAAGGTTTTATGAAGAATCAAGTGGATCAATGCACCTACCTCAAGATGAGTGGGAACAACTTTACTATACATGTCCTTTATGTAGATGATATTTTATTGGCAAGTAATAGTTTAGACATGATGCATGAGTCGAAGTGGTTACTCTCGCATAACTTCGACATGAAGGATCTCGGAGATGCTTCTCACGTCATTGGCATCGAAATTCACCGAGATAGACACAAAGGGATCTTAGGATTGTCTCAAAAGGCTTACATAGATTGTGTCCTTACACGTTATAACATGCAACAGTACAAACCCTCCGTCGCTCCAGTAGTTAAGGGAGATGTTTTCGATTCATTCCAGTGTCCGACAATAGAGGTTGAGAAGGAGCAAATGAGCCAGATACCTTACGCGTCAGTAGTCGGGAGCCTGATGTATGATCAAGTCTGTTCTCGCCCAGATATCGCTTATATTGCTGGAATGCTAGGCCGTTATCAGACTAATCCTGGCCTAGATCACTGGAAAGCAGCTAAGAAGGTACTTCGATATCTGCAAGGGACGAAAGACTATAAACTGACTTATAGAAGAAGTGATCATTTAGAAGTGGTAGGCTATTCTGATTCTGAGTTTGCCAAATGCAAAGATGACAAGAAATCCACTTCGGGCTATATCTTTATGTTAGCAGGCGGACGTATCTCATGGAAGAGTCATAAATAACAGTTGACCACAACTTCCACAATGATGGCAGAGTACATTGTTGTTTATAACGCAGCCTGTCATGGAATGTTGCATAGAAATCTGATCACTGGACTCAAAATTGTTAATTCCATTTCTAGACCATTGAAGCTTTACTGTGATAATTCAGCTGCCGTTAGTTTCTCCAACAGTAACAGTTCGACTGGAGCTGGTTTATATCTCGATACAAAATATCTGTTCGTACGTGAACGAGTTGAGGAAAATAATTTTTGTATCGAGTATATTAGTACTAAAGATATGCTTGCGGATCCGACGACTAAACGTCTCCCTCCTAAGGTTTACGAAGAACATGTTCGGAATATGGGATTTAGTAAAGACCTTATTTAAGCATATTGTACTAGCTTATGTTTTATGATTAATGAAATTTCCTCAGTTTGATTTTGTATGTCTCTTAGAATATGTTAAGCCGGTATAATGGCATATAGACAAATAAAGTTACAAATCAAACAAAGGGCTTATGCGTATTTTAATCATAACGATTAGGTTTTAAATTAAGGCTATAGTATGACTAATGGGGGTCCTGAGTCGCATAATGATTCAACGGCTGTATTTCTCTGCTATAGTTCTTGTTTAAGGCTAAAATGAGTGTTCACTCCTGATCAGGCTTATCTAATACTCATAGTAAATGATTACTCGGCTAAGTGGGAGAATGTAAGATTAAATATATTATGTTTTAATATTTAATCTAGTAGCCACTATAATCATTTACATAATATAGATCAAAATATATAATAACCTATTAAATAATTAGTTGGTAATTGTTGATGGTCCATATTACCCTTATTAACTAATTAGGTTTCCTCTTGGGTGCTTATGTAGAGGTTCTAAAGTTAGACACATAACCTAATTCTAATAACATCAATATCGACCTCCCTCTCCTAAACCGATACGCTTTTCGGTTTCATCATCACCATCATCAGTTTGCACATTAAGGAGGAACCAGCTCACCTTGACTAAGATGTCAAACTCTATGGCTTCTTCTCTCACTGGATTCTTCTCTGCACTGTCTGCTGTAACAGGTATGTTTACATGTTTTCCATCATGTTTAAACAGAAATGATTCAACATCATGATCATGCTTAATTTATGGCACTATCGAAAATGATAGTTCTATAGTTGGTATTGAAATTTTCATTGCTATATAATAATAACTTTATCTGATTTGAGTGATTTCTTCAAGCACTTTGACTGGTGTTATTGCCATGTGACTGTCTTGTTCACAACAACCTTGTCATAAGGCATGTGAATTTGGTGGCTAGTACGTGACTTAACGGTTCATAATGAAATGGACAATCATGTCAATAAAACATGGTAATCCCAAACATACGGCAAAACCATATACAAGCCAATTAACAGGCGACCACATGATTGTTTATCCGAATACTCGTCTTCTTGGGACTCCTAGCCCTCCAATATCCATTATTATAATTTCAGATTTATCTTGTTAACTTTTACATACAAAGTAATTTCCTTTGGCAGTCTAATGAGTAAAAAATATAGGTAAAGATGATTATTTCACTTTGTATTACAAGATGAGTTAGATGACAATTCATTTAGTTAAAATTAGTGAACATGGAGATGAAGCATTGAAACAAAGAGGACAGTTGAACCAGCAAGTGACAAAATGTTGTCAAATAGTGACGAGGGAGGCTTGCAATTAATATAGAGCAGCAAGTCATCGGGTTGCATTTGTTAAATTTTGTCATACAATATGACAAGCGAACATACTGTTGCACAACACAATACCAAGGTAGGATGTTGCATTGCATCTTAAACCATAGGAATATCTCGTCATATGAGTCGTAGCTCCATAATCATGAATCCACATGACACTCGAGTGTCATGTTTTTCTGAAACGGAATCGGGTCAGCTGCCAATCTAAAATGTGTACATTCTAAGATTTAAGGAGTCCGTGTCTAGCACAAAAAAAGTATTTTTAATACCAAGCCCAAATAGAGCGTCTAACAAACTGATAAAAATAGCATTGTGTGGGCTTTCAGGAGTTGCAGGCCCAGATAACAGTGTTGGGCTATCTTGGTCCAAAGCATTTAAGCTTTGACTGGGCCACTAAACCATGGATCAAAAAGTAGATATATAACTTCGTTGGCCAGAATAACCCAGATGAGGGCCCATGCACCAACATGAGAGGATTGCCGCCTTGATTCGATGTTCTTACAACGTTTTTTTTTTTTTTTTTTTTTATTATTTTTATTTTTTTTAATCAAAGAGATTAGATGAAGTTCGAATAACTAATGTTATGATTATGAATATCACTTGTAATGTGATTCTTGTCTTTGTGATTTAGCCTACGTTACTAGTTCATCAATTGTTGTTTACTTCTTCATAAAATTCTTATACTTGTTCTGCCATAACTATCTGTTTGATTTTTGCTCAATCAACGACTCGAAAATGGAGAAGATGATCGTGAAAACGATGGACAATTTGTGGATACAATCAGAGCAAATGTTGAAAGGTTCCAATTCTTCAAATCAATCGTGCAGTTCTTCTAAGCGTATAGAAGTTACGTGTGCACGCAAGATATTTGATGAAATGCCTAAGGAGTGCGTGATTACGTTGTATTAATAAAAAAGGAATATCTTGACAATTTAAAATTTCAATGGAAAGGGCCAAGCAAGTGCGGACCCACATGGTGCGGGTCGGGGTCCATAGACCTCAATGTTTTTTATAAAATAGTAGAACCGGTATCTTTTATTTTTCAAGAACCCCATAAAATAAATTAGTTGAACCCCATAGTATTAAAAGCAAAGATGGTGTGGTGGTAAATCCCCTTATGTTCCAATAAATAGATCTCAAGTTCATGTCTTACATCTTTTTTTTAGTTTATTTTTTCCATCAAAATTAAAATAGTGTTTTAAAACAACACAACCACCCATTGACCCTTTAATTTGCTTCTTTAAAATGATAAACTTGATGTCTCCTAATGATTTTATTTTGCATTTTATTACTAAATAAGACTTCCAACACATAGTAGCGTTCGTAAAAAAAAAACTTAAACAAAATTTTGAAGTTATGTGTAGTAATTGTGTTGTTTAGGTAGCTACTGGTTTCAAGAAACTTATTAAACACCACTATTTGATAACTTAATGCTTAAAAATGGTTCTTAATAATGTAGTGGTTTCATATCCACTAAATGCTTCTATATTATTTCCTAGCCCCGACCCGACTACGATGACCGACCCGAAAATTTTAATGTTTGGCTGTGAAAAAATCTTACACAAAAAAAATGGACCCCAATGGAAAAAAAAATCATGAGTTCGCCACTGGGGCCAAGGAAATTTGATGAAGATAAGATAGGGGAAGTCTATGTTAGGGGGTATGGTCTGATAGAGACCATGGTATTTGGTTACAAACTGTTACAAAAGATAGAGAGGTGTATGTAATCAAGACTAAGAAAAATTTGCAGTTTAATATTGAGTTCATAGTCTTTATAACTTTTGAATGGAGACTGGGTTGGTAGTGTTAATTGGATAGAAGATTGAAGAAAATTCATCATGATTACAATGAATATGCTATTAAAATTCCATATCTGTGGTGACTGTTAGAACTGCAAGAGCAACAACAGAGGGAAGAGATGATAGCAGTGAAGAATTTGAATTTCACAGAGTTTTCAGCATAACTTGATAAGTGTTTCAATGCAGAAATGAACATATTAGCAATTTTGTGGGATAGAAGTTTAGTGAAAGTGTCTGGTTACACATGAGAAAGTAGAAAATTAAGTGTTGTAGTGGTTGACTATTCAAAGGAAAATGGTGAATCATTTAAGCTTGATCTTGATAATAATTGAGGGGTTCGATTAGCCTATACCAAGTGATTGCCAAATACAGTTGTAAGAAGTAGGGTTTCTTATCCTCTGTAACTGTTTATGAAACATAATGTTTATGTTATGAAACAGAGACGATTACAGACTAATGGCAGGTCGACGGGTAACAAGCTGCGCCGCTACCCCCTTCTGAATAGCAAATCCTACCCTGCTAAACACAAAATTATGCCCCTTAACATGCTCGGTGTTACTATTTACCACCTGCTGAACCCGCTTGAGAAACCGCACCGCATCAGGGGTGAGAGCGCCAAAGATACTGAAAGCGAACGGGACGAACACATGCTGATTCTCGATGCAAGCTTTTTCGTGCTTAGCTACTTTTCCCACCTCCGTCTTGGTTATCGCCTGGCCCGCCACAAACCCGTGGTCCCTTAGCCCAACGAGGGGGGACACACCTGTCAAATCGACGCACGCATGTTTCCCTCCTTCGCATCCAAAAACAAGAATGTTAGCGGGCCGTAGGGTAGATCTCCTTTCTAATGGATCGGTCAAGAAGTTCACCAGGGCTTCCTTTTATGCCGGATCCCTGCCTGCTTAAGGACATCATGAAGCACATCTCGAACTAAATCATGTCGATATTTAAAGTCTGGTAATTCTTTGCAACGAACTGCATGCTCCCCAAAAGAATCCAAGCAAGCCTTCTGACATACGGGACATGAGTCATCAACCGGGAAAAGAGGTACCATCAGCCGGTACTCGAGGATAACTCGGTATTCCACAGCCGACATACATTGTCCTAAACCTTCGATGGGAACAACAGACAGGAAATCCTGAGCAAGGGGGGCTCGCAAACACTCAAACATGGCTCGCTGCCACAGGGACAAGGCAAACTTCTCTTCAACTGTCTTGACAATTTCACCATATAAGGCATTCGCTGGGATTTTCTGGGCTTTATGAGGACTGTGACACCCCGCGAAAACGCTTAACAAAACTAGCTTCCTCAGTGACTGTTTGCTAAATTTCGGGACGAAATTTCTTTCAACTTGGGGATGATGTGACAACCTACATTTTTTTTTCTTTCTTTAGAGATTAAACCACTAACTTTCCTCGCTTGTTTTACTTATGTTCTGTATACCACACAAGTTATGGTAATTCGTTATATGTTAAATAAATATCCGTATAATTTAACGTGACAGCCCTAATGCCTTTTTCTTTTTATATAATTAGAAGTCTTTATGGTATTAATGTTTTTGTATAAAAAAAAGGGGGGCGGGGGGTTGGTGTTGGTGCAGTCATCTGTCGACTACGTCTAATGTCGAGTATCGTTCTAGTTGCAGATCCGGTCAGGCATGACATCACATGTGACATCATCTTGATGACATCACATGTGATGTCATCACATGTCTAAACATTCAAAGCATTAAACGACAAAGCATGTTGGCACTTTGTATTGATTGGACCAAGTGAAAGGTCCAATGAGATGCAATTATTTTGAGGTCCAATAATATGTCACCTCTCAAAAGGTCAAATGGCAAGAGTTTACAAGAGGTCAAAAGGTTCAGTTGAACGTGATTCATTGATAGGCTATCATAGGAGGTGGATCTTTTATTCGGCCCATGTGTAATCCCGTTAACCGCCCCAGCCCTGATTCTTTTAAAGGATTAGTATGTGCATGTTTCATTGATATTAACAAAACTTCTAAAACCCTAACCTGCAAGTTATCCGCCTCTCCCCTCTCCCTCTCTCTCACGCTACGGTTGACGAAGATCGAGTTCCAGGATCACCACGCAATCGGTTAGTACAACTCACTCCGCAGTTTTTAATTAAGTTTATGTCGTTTCGGTTTCGGTTCGATCTCGACTTCAAGCTTCGCAAGAAAGTAGACTTGTACATGAAACTGTCGTTAGTTTTATGTGCATCGGTTCGATCTCGACTTTAGTTGTATGTGCTTCGTGACATGATCTTGACTTGTTATAAGATAACTATATGAAAATATAGATAAATGGTGGTGATCTGCTTATAAATGAATGCTAGGTCTTGACCTAGTATGGAATCTGTTACTTTAATTTGGTATGGAGACTGTGCTAATATATGTGCTTACATGTACGAACTCCATATACACGTTCCGTGTGAACCCACAACATGGCGAGTGTCGTATGTGTACGGTGGGATTCATGGGGCCGGACATCAGTAGATAATTAATAAATATTATGACTGAATGATATGGGGTTCTTGATGTTTGTTTGCGATGTTTGTGTGAAGATTTGTGTATCATCGTTTGCATGATATGGGGATCTGGGAGGTTAGGTAATTACATGTGTGATAAGAAATTATGGGAACACAACATAAACTGATTAATTGTGTTATGATAGCTTTTATATTAATCGGTGGGTAGGGTGATTAACATGTTAAGAATAATGGCTGGGATACTTATTTAATGTTATTAGAACAATTAATAGTGCTGATTAAGAAGGAATAAGGTGAAATAGTAATGACACGTAATATGATGTTTGGATTTTATGATGGAGGGATGAGCGTGTTATAGTAGTTGGTATGAAATTTTGATATTTTGCTACTTGATAAATCTTGACATTTATGAGTGTTAGGAATGTTAATTCACTGATCAAACTGTATAACTACATGATACAAAGGTGTAACTATATGGGCCGCACACTGTGTATTGAATTAGGGCCAAATGGTTTAAGGTTGGTAATGGGCTGAATAAACTAAAAAAAAGGGGTTTTAGGTTATCGGCTAGCCGAGTATGTACGAAAGGGAAGGGATTGGACCGAGTAGGCGATGTGGGCCGAACCTGTTTGGCCCAATCTCATTTATACGTTTCATTGGGTAACGAGGAGAGTTGGTAATGCGTGACTGATAATCGGCCCGAACAGTAATGAAACCCTAAAAACATAATCAACTATATAATGTATTAAGCCATGGTATTAAATGAAATTGTGAAGTGCTTGCTATGTGTTGGTCGTGTACCGATAGGGCCTAAATAACTTGCATGATATCATACGGTGTTATTTGAGTAATATGTATGGAATATGTGATTGAGTAATGTATGACTAATTGTCAACGATAATCATGTTAGGGTCGTTTTGAGCAATTTGAACTCGTACTTTAATCTTACCGAGCAAACCAAGGTGAGTTCATTGCATTTTCTCAAGCATGCGTCCCGGTGGTTTGGGACAACTGGTAAACATTTGGAAGGGAAACATTGGGTAAATAACTTAATCGGTTTTGGTTATTGCCTGGAGGGCAATGGGGGTGATTAGTTGATAGCGCTATTAGGTGGGAAACCTCACACCGGGCCGTAAGGACGGGCGTGAACTAATTATCTGGGTATGGCTATGGTTGTTAGAGGCACACTCCTCGGATACATATGGGCACTCTCCCTAGGGTATCTAACGAAGGCAACATAGCAAACGGTCGTTAAGGGGTATCCACTCCCCGGATACACATGGGCACACTCCCTAGGGTATCTAACATGAACAACATCGAAACATCAAACATCTTAACAACAAACAACATATCGTTTTGTAAACTGTTTTACTCACATGACTGGTAACGCAACTTGGTAAACAAACACAAACCTTGAACTCACCAGCGTAGTCTGACACACTTGTTTACATGCTTGTAGGTAATTACTGAAGGAACTTGGGAGCTTGCTGTCTGATGCTGCTGGAGTGGTTGTGGTCATAATAAACAGTTACTTTGATTTGGTTTCGATACATTATACACTTAAACTTTTATGCTTCCGCTCAATACTTTGGTTTTGGTTTAACTTTTCAAACGATACATTTCTTTCAATTGGGTATTTCAATACATTATAACTTGTGTTTGATATGATTGGTGGCTCTTTGTTGAATCGTCACACCTCCATTAGGGACACGCCCTAGGTGGTAATTTGGGGGTGTGACAGTTTGGTATCAGAGCCACTGGTTATAGAGAACTCGGTTTTAAAATGTTTTCATAAAACCAGACTATAACCGAATTGATCCAAACGATGACCATGACACTCAGCTCCAGACTGCAAGGTTCGTTTCTCATTTACTATTGCATAGTATATCTAGTGTACACTTATGTATAACATTACACGTGAATGCACACTTGGCACAACAGCATGAGCCCTTACATTACCAACCCCTGTTATGTGAACTGCTAGTGTGACACTTCCCTTCGACTATTGCAATTCTTGATCCCATAAAACCCCTCGCTTGCTATTTGAATGCGGGGAACCTTTTAGCGCAAGTTAAGAGGCACTGAGATAAGCATGCAAATCGCCTTATTATTATGGGTGCACACATAATAATAGCGCGAGGTGCATGCAAATCCCAGTGAGGCTTAATGAGCGTGAGAAGGGTCTGCCCTATTGTGTGTAAACTTGGTAGTTTGTAGATTTCAATGTGATACTCGACTTTTACCTCATTTCGATTGGAGTTATGTGCCTCAGGGTTCAGTCGTCAGTTAGGACTGACTCCCACCTTTGTTGTAAATAAGCATGTAGTAGAATTAACTGATAGTAAATCGATAGAAGCTTCTCATGTTCTTTTTGGTTGTAAACTTGACCTCGTGGGTCAAGTGTTCGATATTGACCTACTTCCCAATACTCTTGTAGGTTTTGACATGGTCGTTGGCATGGACATGGTTATCTATGTATCAAGCAGAAAATTCTCTGCAAAAAGAAAATCGTGTGTTCCCTCTCCCCAGTGGGGAATCCTTATCAGTTTAAGATCATCGTAGTGGTGCCGTTGTTGGCATTGTCACAGTCGTGAAAGCCCAGAAGTGCCTACGGAAGGGCTACTCTGTTATACTAGCTCCTGTCACCGATTCGCCACTTTAAGAAAGGAAGATCGAGTATCTTCATGTTATTCGTGAAATTTTTTGACATGTCTTCCAAAGAGTTACCTGGTTTACCTCCACATCGTTAGGTGGAATTTTAGAATTGACCTTATGCAAATCCTGATTTCCTTCTGGGGTACAGCAATCCCTTGGATTCGCTGGATACTATCACAGCTTCATCATAGGATTTTCGAAGGGTTCACAACTTCAACCTCCTTAGCACAGCCGGGAGCTGTGAATCCTTAGGAAAACAAAGTCGCGGAACGTCTTTTCAGCTTTTGAAACCCAACCCTACAACACGCGGAGCATCACTTCTATCCGAGAGTACCGATGATCCAGCGATGTACCATGATGGCTTAATTCAGAGTCCCAGTTACACGCCGATGCAACACGAGAGAGTGATGAATTGCGTAATGGTGTTACGGAGAGGAACTGCACGACCTACAATCTCCGGTGGAAACCGTGGTCGTTAGATTTAAGTGGGAGGCATTACTTAGACGGTACCGAATGCACCAATTAGACCGAAAACAAGGGCCTCCAGTGCACCCTTATTTCAATAGAGCTAACCATGTGATGGCATCGCTGAATGGAACTTCCGAACGAACACGGGATTAGGAAAACTATACCCACGCATCCCTGTAGACGAACCTTATCACTTTCACTTGTCATCGCCGCTAGAAGTGAAGCAGTCACAGTTACACGCGTATGTCGTTTTGCAACACTAACCTTTACCCACCAAACTCTGTTTTGGACAAATTATACACTCGCGCGACCGCAATGTGACGAACCTCCCTGTTGTGCCATGCCGCCGTGCACCACTACTGGAAATTACTTCTAGACAACAAATTTGCTGGCCAAATCCTTCGGATGTTCAATGGACCCCTGTTTCGCTCGATTCCTTGTACGAACCTCATTAATCCCCTGTTTCATTGATTGGCAACTGATATAACAACACGCTAACTATCATACCATGATTTCCACTGATCACAAGATTAGCCCCAGGCGTTGTAAAGTATCTATAGATCGAGTTCGTCGGAACTCACTTCAAGCCATTGTTTTAGATCAATTTTCGGGACGAAAATTCTTTCAAGTAGGGGATGATGTGACACCCCGCGAAAACGCTTAACAAAACTAGCTTCCTCAGTGACTGTTTGCTAAATTTCGGGACGAAATTTCTTTCAACTTGGGGATGATGTGACAACCTACATTTTTTTTTCTTTCTTTAGAGATTAAACCACTAACTTTCCTCGCTTGTTTTACTTATGTTCTGTATACCACACAAGTTATGGTAATTCGTTATATGTTAAATAAATATCCGTATAATTTAACGTGACAGCCCTAATGCCTTTTTCTTTTTATATAATTAGAAGTCTTTATGGTATTAATGTTTTTGTATAAAAAAAAGGGGGGCGGGGGGTTGGTGTTGGTGCAGTCATCTGTCGACTACGTCTAATGTCGAGTATCGTTCTAGTTGCAGATCCGGTCAGGCATGACATCACATGTGACATCATCTTGATGACATCACATGTGATGTCATCACATGTCTAAACATTCAAAGCATTAAACGACAAAGCATGTTGGCACTTTGTATTGATTGGACCAAGTGAAAGGTCCAATGAGATGCAATTATTTTGAGGTCCAATAATATGTCACCTCTCAAAAGGTCAAATGGCAAGAGTTTACAAGAGGTCAAAAGGTTCAGTTGAACGTGATTCATTGATAGGCTATCATAGGAGGTGGATCTTTTATTCGGCCCATGTGTAATCCCGTTAACCGCCCCAGCCCTGATTCTTTTAAAGGATTAGTATGTGCATGTTTCATTGATATTAACAAAACTTCTAAAACCCTAACCTGCAAGTTATCCGCCTCTCCCCTCTCCCTCTCTCTCACGCTACGGTTGACGAAGATCGAGTTCCAGGATCACCACGCAATCGGTTAGTACAACTCACTCCGCAGTTTTTAATTAAGTTTATGTCGTTTCGGTTTCGGTTCGATCTCGACTTCAAGCTTCGCAAGAAAGTAGACTTGTACATGAAACTGTCGTTAGTTTTATGTGCATCGGTTCGATCTCGACTTTAGTTGTATGTGCTTCGTGACATGATCTTGACTTGTTATAAGATAACTATATGAAAATATAGATAAATGGTGGTGATCTGCTTATAAATGAATGCTAGGTCTTGACCTAGTATGGAATCTGTTACTTTAATTTGGTATGGAGACTGTGCTAATATATGTGCTTACATGTACGAACTCCATATACACGTTCCGTGTGAACCCACAACATGGCGAGTGTCGTATGTGTACGGTGGGATTCATGGGGCCGGACATCAGTAGATAATTAATAAATATTATGACTGAATGATATGGGGTTCTTGATGTTTGTTTGCGATGTTTGTGTGAAGATTTGTGTATCATCGTTTGCATGATATGGGGATCTGGGAGGTTAGGTAATTACATGTGTGATAAGAAATTATGGGAACACAACATAAACTGATTAATTGTGTTATGATAGCTTTTATATTAATCGGTGGGTAGGGTGATTAACATGTTAAGAATAATGGCTGGGATACTTATTTAATGTTATTAGAACAATTAATAGTGCTGATTAAGAAGGAATAAGGTGAAATAGTAATGACACGTAATATGATGTTTGGATTTTATGATGGAGGGATGAGCGTGTTATAGTAGTTGGTATGAAATTTTGATATTTTGCTACTTGATAAATCTTGACATTTATGAGTGTTAGGAATATTAATTCACTGATCAAACTGTATAACTACATGATACAAAGGTGTAACTATATGGGCCGCACACTGTGTATTGAATTAGGGCCAAATGGTTTAAGGTTGGTAATGGGCTGAATAAACTAAAAAAAAGGGGTTTTAGGTTATCGGCTAGCCGAGTATGTACGAAAGGGAAGGGATTGGACCGAGTAGGCGATGTGGGCCGAACCTGTTTGGCCCAATCTCATTTATACGTTTCATTGGGTAACGAGGAGAGTTGGTAATGCGTGACTGATAATCGGCCCGAACAGTAATGAAACCCTAAAAACATAATCAACTATATAATGTATTAAGCCATGGTATTAAATGAAATTGTGAAGTGCTTGCTATGTGTTGGTCGTGTACCGATAGGGCCTAAATAACTTGCATGATATCATACGGTGTTATTTGAGTAATATGTATGGAATATGTGATTGAGTAATGTATGACTAATTGTCAACGATAATCATGTTAGGGTCGTTTTGAGCAATTTGAACTCGTACTTTAATCTTACCGAGCAAACCAAGGTGAGTTCATTGCATTTTCTCAAGCATGCGTCCCGGTGGTTTGGGACAACTGGTAAACATTTGGAAGGGAAACATTGGGTAAATAACTTAATCGGTTTTGGTTATTGCCTGGAGGGCAATGGGGGTGATTAGTTGATAGCGCTATTAGGTGGGAAACCTCACACCGGGCCGTAAGGACGGGCGTGAACTAATTATCTGGGTATGGCTATGGTTGTTAGAGGCACACTCCTCGGATACATATGGGCACTCTCCCTAGGGTATCTAACGAAGGCAACATAGCAAACGGTCGTTAAGGGGTATCCACTCCCCGGATACACATGGGCACACTCCCTAGGGTATCTAACATGAACAACATCGAAACATCAAACATCTTAACAACAAACAACATATCGTTTTGTAAACTGTTTTACTCACATGACTGGTAACGCAACTTGGTAAACAAACACAAACCTTGAACTCACCAGCGTAGTCTGACACACTTGTTTACATGCTTGTAGGTAATTACTGAAGGAACTTGGGAGCTTGCTGTCTGATGCTGCTGGAGTGGTTGTGGTCATAATAAACAGTTACTTTGATTTGGTTTCGATACATTATACACTTAAACTTTTATGCTTCCGCTCAATACTTTGGTTTTGGTTTAACTTTTCAAACGATACATTTCTTTCAATTGGGTATTTCAATACATTATAACTTGTGTTTGATATGATTGGTGGCTCTTTGTTGAATCGTCACACCTCCATTAGGGACACGAGGGGGGACACACCTGTCAAATCGACGCACGCATGTTTCCCTCCTTCGCATCCAAAAACAAGAATGTTAGCGGGCCGTAGGGTAGATCTCCTTTCTAATGGATCGGTCAAGAAGTTCACCAGGGCTTCCTTTTATGCCGGATCCCTGCCTGCTTAAGGACATCATGAAGCACATCTCGAACTAAATCATGTCGATATTTAAAGTCTGGTAATTCTTTGCAACGAACTGCATGCTCCCCAAAAGAATCCAAGCAAGCCTTCTGACATACGGGACATGAGTCATCAACCGGGAAAAGAGGTACCATCAGCCGGTACTCGAGGATAACTCGGTATTCCACAGCCGACATACATTGTCCTAAACCTTCGATGGGAACAACAGACAGGAAATCCTGAGCAAGGGGGGCTCGCAAACACTCAAACATGGCTCGCTGCCACAGGGACAAGGCAAACTTCTCTTCAACTGTCTTGACAATTTCACCATATAAGGCATTCGCTGGGATTTTCTGGGCTTTATGAGGACGGTGTCTTTAATGTAGAAAGGGAATTCCATTTGTAGATGACCTTGAATTGTTGGTAATGAATCAATATGAGAGTGGGAAAACTGTAATGATCCAATTGGCGTTCCAAATACATTCAGGCTTTTATACAACAAGTAGTTGTGGTAGATTATCTGGGCTAAATGTGAAAATGGTTGCTGCTGGTGCTGAGCATATAGTGGCTATTGTTGGTTCAGCCCCACTCCACACACTCACGTATTTATGTAGTTTACTGTGTAGTAAGTGAAGAAGCAATATAAATGCAGAAAGAAAAATGAATACTGTTGTATTCGACTGAAAACATGGGTACTCAATTCAATAAAACAAATGGCTTTATATAGCCTTACAAGGTTGAACGTGGGGATAAAAAAAATTAATAAAGTACCTAATGGCACCTAAAGAACAGGTTTTTTTTTTTTTTTGAATAGCAAATGGGACTTTATTCCAACCAAAAAAACCGAAAACTCCCAGCTAGGAGCTAGGAACTGAGAGCCAACGATTGTCAATACAGAAAGGGAAAAGGAAACAAAACAAAATTACATCAAAAGTATTATACAATAAAATTGAAATCTCACCATTGTTGTTGCGAAATAGCTTTGAATCTTGATCTTTCTTTCACATATTGGTATGATTCTTCCTTTATAACTTCTATCACATTTTGGATTACGCCCGTTTTGCCTTTGAACAGGTACAAAGGAATTCTTCTACCATTGTGCACCTTGTAACTCGGTCAATGATTATACTAATTCTAAATAAATTAATTATTAACTATGTGACACTTGGGCTTCCCGCACATCTCACTCCGTATTGTTAATCCTACGATGTAATGAGGTTAATTAATAATAATGATTTTAACACAAAATGCTTTATTAATTTAATTATCTATATATGTGTATGTATGTTTTACGGCCATTATAACAAATGAAACTAATAATTCTAGCCGCACAATCACTTGATCTTTTGGGCCACTCTTTAGTCGCACACCCTAACAAGTATAAAGACCGCACAAACCACTTCCCTGTCCCAAGATTCAGGCCCAACATCCACCGGTTGCCCTAGTTGGTCGCACAATCATGAAGGAGGGAGAGCACACTTAGGTGTGCGACATTCCCTTGAGGAGATTATAAAATCACACAATCAGCCGACAATCAAGGTTTTGTTGGCAGAAATCATTGAGCATCAAATCCCTAGAAACATTCCCTTATCCCCCCCCCCTCTCTAACCATTCTCTCTATAAAAACCCTGTAACACACCCCCATTTCTTGAGTATCTCCGGCAGCTCACTCAGATCATTTCGATGGCAGCTCACGTATCTTCTACTCGGAATTCCGTTTCCTTTATTCAGCTTACACCCTGTTACGTCTCCGAATCCAGGTTAGAATGTTATCACTACTAAGTGTTGTGCTTGATGATGTTCCAATGCTTTATGGTTTGAATCATGGCATGGTGGTTAGTAGCAACAGAATGTAGCATCATTGTTTGAGCTCTACTAATTACTTTACATGGATGAGCATGAGAAAATAAATAAGTCTATCAATGATAGAAATCGATACAGTGTCTTGGTTAGAAACATGTTAGAAGGTTCCTAGATGATTGATAGATAATAAGATAAGTAAAAGTATGCTAATTGTTTGGTCAGTGTCCGTGTGTACAGATGCTTTCTTTTGGAAAGATAATGATGATCCCTGTTGACGGTTTTAAGTGATAAAGATGATGATGATCCATGCTAATTGTTTTCATCGAAATAGATACTTGAATGATGCTCTGAATGATTGAATGACCGATGAATTGTGATATGTGTTTGAGAATGAATCATGGTTGAATTAAAACATACAGTGCACTTATGTACTACCTGAGCAGCTTACCGTACAACTTAATATAGCACCCCGCACACTCCAAAAGCCACCTAAAACCTGATGTACAAGCGGCAGAAGCACGATGTACAAACCAACATTGCACGGCTGCACATAGGGGCCACACACTCCCGTAGCCGCACACCAAGATTTCAAGTCACACACTTGTATATGGACGCACAATCCACTATTGGATCACATGTGTTTGGGCTGAAGGTTCTCTTTGTGGACTAATGATTTAACTGGACTGAACTCTTCTTGTGGACTGATTTAAGCCACACACCGTTGCACTTAGACACTTCAGGACCAGGCCGTACACTTTAAAACTTGTCGCACACTTCCTAATAGGCCATGAGTCCACTTGGGCCGCACACTTGAATGCCCATATAATAGACGGATTACATTGCTGTTCTAATTACCTTATGAATAAGTTTCCTGTATGGCCCAATTATTGTAAAGAGATATGTAAGGATATACCTTGTGTTACACTGTAATTCACAACAGATTGCAATATGAATCTATAATAGTATATCTAGGATATAATATGATGCATGAAAGCCTTGTGTGCTACTTGATTTGTGGTGTGTATCAATACGTGAAATGCTTGAATACGAATCTAATTAGACGTGGTAACTATATTAGGGCGCGATTGACCAAAGTCGTTGTAACAATTAAACCATCTGCCGAGCAAACTAAGGGGAGTTCACACACACTAAAAGCATGCGTCCCGGGGGGACATGGACGAACTACTATCCTTGGGAAGGATACTATTTATAAATCATGTCTTAGTAAACTAAACAAAACCCTATCATGAAGTCCCCACTTACAATACCGATTAGTCGCCGAGGGCGAATGGGATATTAGTTCATAACGCTATTAGGTTTGACAAACCTCACACCGTGACCGGGGGGATCGGACGTGAACTACTAGGCCTTGCAACTTGGTCAATGATGATAGACATTGACTTGGGGCACAACAACACAATGTCACCAGTATTCAGTATCTACAGTTTAGTGAGCTTACAGATGGGGTAGCTCCCCATAACGTGATTATAAATACTTTATCTAAACAATTTACGTTTTAAAAATTAAAACTGGATAACCTGTGAACTCGCCAACTTTATGTTGACACCCTACTGCATGCTTTGCAGGTAATCAGTGACGGCAGGAGCTTGCAGCTTGAGGAGTGTAGTGGTCGCATTAACCCGTGTTGGGTTTTAAATAAATTTAAATTTTGAACTTTGTGATTGAACTATTAACCCGCTTGAGGAGTGTAGTGGTCACTAATTCCTTTAAACGTTGTTTTAAACTTAAGACTTAGATGTGGACTTTAGTAGTCGCTAATCATATTTTGATAAATTGCTTTATTACTATGATTGTTCAATATGATTGGTGGCTGGATCCTGGTCAGTCACACGCCTCGCAATAATACTCCGCACGTGGAAAATTGAGGGTGTGACAAACTATTATATAAACACCAAAATATAAATAAACAAATGCTTTTAGTCTTCAACTTCCAGCCATGCATTCTTCAGGTGAAGACTCAATTTGTGTTTATTCCATGCAATGAAAATTAACTTCAAAACAATCTACGACGATCGGCTAACGCCCAAACCCGAGTGACCCGCGAACAAACCGAATAACACAACAATAACTGATGATGGAAACTAGAGCTTTACGTTTGGGATGCAACGAAATTTAGTTTTTTCAATCGGGTGGTGCCCTGGCTTTATGTTACCCTTGTGATAACTGGCACAAAACCGGTAATTTCCGTACTACTTTATTAATTAATTATTATTTGCAATTATGTGCTTAAACGTCAACATTATGTGTTTTTGCTTGCTTTACATATGAATTCATGCACGTTTTATACTTCAAATATTGCATTGTGCAATATCATTAGGCGTTGCGTCAGAAAAACTAGCAAACTCACCGGTAAGACAAGCTGTGTCAGCATTTCTGCAGAACACAATCAGACAATAGATTTAGGGCCTAGGAGTAGGCTCAGTGATGTGCACAAAATGCAACATATAAATTACATCAATTGTGGCATAAAACTAACTCTTTTTTAGTACTAATGTTGGAAAAAGTGTGTTTTTGTCTTCCTTTTGTATTTTCAGGATTAAATGAGCTTAAATAAACAAAAGAAGCAAAAAGGCAGCTAAATCTAACACAAATACAAGAAAAGGAACAAATGTGGCATGTCAGACCCCCTGACAGCATCTTCCCAAGCAAAACAAGAGAACAGAAAGCTGAACACGCCCCGTGCTCAGTGAGCACGGGGGCGTGCCCAAGTGTCAGCAGAAAAGACAAAGTTGTAGAAGCTTCCATCGCCCACCACAGGGTCGTGCTCAGCGGACACGGGGCCGTGGTCAACTATAAGATTCGCGAAATACAGGAAAATCTTGATAGTACAGATATGCTTCTGCACACGGGGTCGTGCTCAGCGGACACGGGGGCGTGGTCAACTAATGCAGACAAACTGCAATTAATGAAGAAAGAGAGAAGGAGGGACACGGGGCCGTGCCCGAGCTTCTGTTCAGCCTATAAATAGGAGTGCTTGGTTCACTTGCAACTTATCCCTTGGCACACCACCTCTCTCACTTGCAACTTATCCCTTGGCACACCACCTCTCTCACACTTCATCCACCACCCATCACCACCACAACACCATCATCCACCACCATCATCCATTGTCCATCATAGAGTGTGTGAGTCGTCTCGGGATCCAAGATTGATCGTAAGAGTTCTTGACAATCAAAGGCATGGTTGTAAAACAAGGTTTCCAAGGCCGAGTACTCCCCGAGTAGTCGCTACAAGTTAGGCTGCCGAGGCGACTTTCTTTGACTCCGCCTAATTACTCGGAATCAGTCAAACGCGGTCAACCGAGGCCAAAATTGTATCTAGTAGGTCAACTTGGGCCGAGTTTGACTTTAAAAATAATAAAACATAATTTCTATGCCTATCATATTAAAGAATGAATATTATTTTCACGTATTTTGTTATAGATATTAGTAAATTTATGTTATTTGACATGTATTTAATTTCCAAAAACTAATTTCTTTATAATTTACCATGTCCGAGTACTCGCCGAGTACTCTCCGCCTAGGCCGAGTACTCTCAACTCCCCGGTCGACCGACTAGGGAGCGCCTAGCGACTTTTGCAACCATGATCAAAGGTCATGTTTGCCTAAGTCTCTTACATCACTTGGTGAAGACAAGTGTTTAGTGTAATACTTTTTATTTTTAATTTTTTGCACTTTTTAATTGGTTTTGTATTAATGACTTTAATAACTAGTTTCTTATGTTGAAGGTGATTCTTCCTTATTGTTTGTCCGTGGTGTCTTGTCATTATTTTACTGTCTATATAAAATAAAAGATTTTCACCATTCATATCTCCACGCTCTATATGAAGGTATGTTGGCTACCTGGTCGGGGGTTAAGGGAACGGTTTGGTAAGAGTATAGATCCTGCAAAAGACATGGGTCAAATTTAGTAGGACCTCCTTCAATACCCACCGGTATTGGATGGCGGGGGTTCAAATTCTTTGATCCCCTCATAAGTTAAACTACTATTAAAACTTTAACCCGGCTACTTAGGACTGTATCCCTGCTGACTCAGACTACTTAGCCGAGGGTAATGTCGCCTTCAAAAGAGGGGCCTACCACATTATGCATTAATAACTTAATTAATTATCTTTCAATAATCCGACCCTTTAGGATTGTATCCTTGCTGACTCAAACTACTGGGTTGAGGGTAACGTCACCTTCAAAAGAGGGGCATACTACAATAACTAAGATAATCTCTTAAACAAATGCAAAAGTGCGAAAATAATCAAAGTTTACACTACACACGAGTCGGATCCAAGTGATTCATCTTGTCTATCTGTTTTTACTTTTATTTTATTTTCAGCATTTTAGTTAGTTTTATTTTTCTAGTTTTAAAACCTTTTTCCAACATTTTGATTTGATTAGACGTTGAGGATAAACCGGTACTAAAAGCTCTTGTGTCCTTGGACGACCTCGGTATCTTACCAACACTATACTACGTCCACGATGGGTGCACTTGCCCATATGTGTGTTTAGTGTTAGTGAATATCGTGTTTATAAATTTATAACTTCGCTAAAAAATTGTAAAAAGGGCTTAAAATATATACCTAAAACATATACACACTGACACGCATCAAGTTTTTGGCGCCGTTGCCGGGGACACAAGGATTTTAAGAAAGCTTAAAATCGACGGCCTAATCAGTTTTCAAAACTTTTTCAAAACGCGCGCACATTTTTCTGCATTTTAGTTTAGTTTTGCATTTACAGTAGCCTGAACACGGGGCCGTGTTCATTGAACACGAGGCCGTGCTGCATATTTTTCATAAAACACCCAGATACAGAGTCTGAACACGGGGCCGTGCTCGCTGAACACGCCCCCGTGCTCAACAAGACCAGTAACTTTTAA
This sequence comes from Helianthus annuus, assembly GCF_002127325.2. Lineage (NCBI taxonomy): Eukaryota > Viridiplantae > Streptophyta > Magnoliopsida > Asterales > Asteraceae > Helianthus > Helianthus annuus. The sequence goes on from NC_035443.2 coordinate 27,598,043, forward strand.
TTAAACGCCCAGATACAGACCCTGAACACGGGCCGTGTCCACTGAACACGGGGCCGTGTCCAGCCTTTGTTCCCGTTTTAATTTATGTTTTCTGGTCCCGAGACTCTGTTGTGGTCTGCTGAGTGATTCTTATGGATCAATACTCAGGAGGCTACAACTACACCTATGAGGAGGATGATTATAGGAGAGATTATTGCACTAATTATGGTAACCCGCGCTCGGTTCAATATTACAACTCATCTCAACTATCCACTTCACACAACTACTATGAGGAGCCCAGGTACGAGCCATCAACTTCATACACATCCTATGAAGACCAAAGGTATGAACCTTCTCCCTCATACTCATATTTTGATGAACCAAGGTATGAGCCTTCATACTTATACTTTGAGGAACCAAGATATGAGCCACCACCTTCATATTCTTATTATGAGGAACCATGGCGTGAACAACCCACCTCTTATGAGTCCTATGAAGAACAAAATTACGACCCTTATCCGTCATATACTTACAATGAGGAACAATGGTATGAACCATCTACTTCATATGAGTACTATGAGGAGCCAAGGATCGAACAACCGGATTCAAGCTTTGAGGATCCCGATCCTTTCTCTATCGAGCGATACATAAAGGAATCTCGCGCAAGGGAAGAAGAGTCCCGCGCAAGAGAAGAATTAAATAAATAAACGATAGTTGAAGAGTTAAAAATGGAAGAACAAATAAGTGAAAACCGACACATGAGTTAAACAACGAAAGAGGTGAGGCCGATAACGTTAAAATTCAAGAAGAGTCTAATTTTGAAAAAAGTAATCTCTTGTCACCTTCTTTTGAAAATCATTGTTTAGTACCCACTCATGCTAAGTTTTTAAAAGAGTTAAACACTAACACTAAAATTGACGAAACGGTAAGCGTTAAGTTAACTAACGATCAAACTTCACTAATAAAAGAAGACCCTTTTGAAATCAACATTACACCGGTTCCATGTTTTTTTTCAAAATTCATTTATTAGTAATGTTACAATTGATAAAGATCTTTGTGTTAACATAATGCCCAACTACATTTTCGAAAAATTAAGTATTAGTGATTTTTCTCCACATCAAATACCCATTTTTCTATCTAATCGGAAAGTAATAAAGTCACTCGGTGTAGTTGAGGATGTCTTGGTCCAAACAAATCAAATGGTAATCCCAACTGACTTTGTCATCCTCGATGACGCTCCTCTAGTGTTGGGACGACCTTTTGTAAAAACCCACGAAGCTTTGAAAAACCGGAAGTACAATAATCTATCCATTCAATTAGGGGCATTTAAAAAAAGTGTCGATCTTGAGCGATCAATGAAATATCCAATCGGCAATGACGACCCCCTAATTGAAGATGAGCCAGAACCACCCGATAAGGTGGGTCTAGCCAAGGACCCTTATAAACGTGGCGCACCACGGAGGCATTCCGCGGAACTATCCTTAGTTTAATGTAGATTAACTTTTATATTTTCTAGTTTAGTTTTAATTTTCAGGAATAAAACACACTCGGGATGGTGAAGGATACTAAGAGAAGCTTGAACCAACAATCCATGCACAAAAACAGAGTCTCCTGACAATTTTTCTTCATTACAGCAAGTTCAGCACGGGGTCGTGCTCACCCCAACACGCCCCGTGCCCGAGGTTCTGCAGAAAATACCAGTTCAGGTAACTGGACACGGGGCCGTGCTCACTGAACACGCCCCCGTGCCCAGCCTTCTGTTTAAATTTGATACTGGTAGTCTGACCACGGGGCCGTGCTCAGCCAACACCACCCCATGTTCAGCTACCCAGTAACATAAAATCTTGTTTTTAACCCACTTTTACACATTTTAATCAACCGAAAAACTTATTTTTGGGACATATTGAGGACAATATGTAATTTAAGTGTGGGGGGATGCTAAAACCTTGAATTTTGCAAGTCCTAATTACAAGCCTTACACAAAACTCTATTGGAACCAATAATCACCCCAAATTTTTTTCAAAAACTTTTTTTTTTACTTGTCTTGGTTTAATTTGGGAATTACAAGTTCTAAAAAGGTTATATTTTTACAAATTTACAACCGATAGCGTCGTGATAAAAAGAACCAACATAAGAAATTTATGAAACGGCATGACAAACCTAGTTAAAATTTGATTATATATACTTGATCACATAAAAACTCATTCCCACAAAAGTGAGTTTTGAGCCTTTATTGAGCATACAAATACATATCTTTCAACTAAATGCTCATTTTTCGTTTCTTGTATGAATAGCCGCTTGGTTTCTTACGACTCTAGAACTTGCCATGACGATACATTCCCGGTCCTTACCAACTTAAACTCAAGTAAGTAAATGATGGAGGCATTAGGACTAACCCTTTTTCTTTCAACACCATTATTTTTCTTTTTTTTTTACCACCTACCCAAAATTCCCCTAGTTAACCCCTTTGAGCCTAAACATTTTCATTTCTTAACCCACAAAATAAACACCCTTTTACCCACCAAAACCCTTTTTCATTTTAAACCCTTTATTTTAGTAAAAGGCTCGGTTTTTCATGTGACATTCCTTATCAAAAAAAAAAAAAAGAGAAACAAAAAAAAAAAGCGAGAGAGAATTTTGCAATAACCAAACAAGTTCCTGAAAAAAATCTTGTTTGAATATGCTTAGTTTGAATAAATGTCAAAAAAAAGAGGATTCACGACAACCGACGCTTTTTACGCTTTTAGCCCTTTTTACTAACCACTAACCCAACCACCTACCTTTAACCCAAGCCTAACCCTTTCACCCAAAAGTCCTCTTGATATTTACAAAGCTATATAGTTAAAAAGGATGAGGATTGATTGCTTGGCAAACATATGGTAGGAGTATGTTCCATGCCGCTCTCGAGTGATTCACTAAAATTACACCTTCGGCCGAGTGTTGAGTGATCCCCCGTGAGGTATGTGAACTTGTATATAAATAGAATTTTAAAAGGGCATGTTATGCCTTAATAAGTAATTTATCTTATGAAACGTTTTTAATAAATCATGACGAATAGGATTGTAAATAAATAAAAATAAAACTCAATAACGAATCTTGGAAATCCCGACACTCTATGACAAGCCCAAAACCTTCTCTTCTACCCATTCCATTTGGGAGTGTAAAGCCACATTATAAAGAGTTTTGCTTGAGGACAACCAAAGATTCACGTGTGGGGGTATTTGATGTGCACAAAATGCAACATATAAATTACATCAATTGTGGCATAAAACTAACCCTTTTTTAGTACTAATGTTGGAAAAAGTGTGTTTTTGTCTTCCTTTTGTATTTTTAGGATTAAATGAGCTCAAATAAACAAAAGAAGCAAAAAGGCAGCTAAATCTAACACAAATACAAGAAAAGGAACAAACGTGGCACGCCCGACCCCCTCACAACATCTTCCCAAGCAAAACAAGAGAACAGAAGGCTGAACACGCCCCGTGCTCAGTGAGCACAGGGGCGTGCCCAAGTGTCAGCAGAAAAGACAAAGTTGTAGAAGCTTCCATCGTCCACCACGGGGCCGTGCTCAGCGGACACGGGGCCGTGGTCAACTATAAGATTCGTGAAATCCAGGCAAATCTTGATAGTACAGATATGTTTCTGCACACGGGGTCGTGCTCAGCGGACACGGGGGCGTGGTCAATTAATGCAGACAAACTACAACTAATGAAGAAAGAGAGAAGGATGGACACGGGGCCATGCCCAACGGACACGGGGCCGTGCCCGAGCTTCTGTTCAACCTATAAATAGGAGTGCTTGGTTCACTTGCAACTTATCCCTTGGCACACCACCTCTCTCACACTTCACCCACCACCCATCACCATCACAACACCATCATCCACCACCATCATCCATTGTCCATCATAGAGTGTGTGAGTCGTCTTGGGATCCAAGATTGATCGTTAGAGTTCTTGACAATCAAAGGCCATGTTTGTCTAAATCTCTTACATCACTTGGTGAAGACAAGTGTTTAGTGTAATACTTTTTATTTTTAATCTTTTGCACTTTTTAATTGGTTTTGTATTAATGACTTTAATAACTAGTTTCTTATGTTGAAGGTGATTCTTCCTTATTGTTTGTCCGTGGTGTCTTGGCATTATTTTACTGTCTATATAAAATAAAAGATTTTCACCATTCATATCTCCACGGTCTATATGGAGGTATGTTGGCTACCTGGTCGGGGGTTAAGGGAACGGTTTGGTAAGAGTCTTGCCATTGTTCAGTGTATAGATCCTGCAAAGGACTTGGATCAAATTTAGTAGGACCTCCTTCAATACCCACCGGTATTGGATGGTGGGGGTCCAAACTCTTTGATCCCCTCATAAGTTAAATTACTATTAAAACTTTAACCCGGCTACTTAAGACTGTATTCCTGCTGACTCGGACTACTTAGCCGAGGGTAACGTCGCCTTCAAAAGAGGGGCCTACCACATTATGCATTAATAACTTAATTAATTATCTTTCAATAATTCGACCCTTTTGGATTGTATCCTTGCTGACTCAAACTACTGGGTTGAGGGTAACGTCACCTTTAAAAGAGGGGCCTACTACAATAACTAAGACAATCTCTTAAACAAGTGCAAAAGTGCGAAAATAATCATAGGTTACACTACACACGAGTCGGATCCAAGTGATTCATCTTGTCTATCTGTTTTTACTTTTATTTTATTTTCAGCATTTTAGTTAGTTTTATTTTACTAGTTTTAAAACCTTTTTCTAACATTTTGATTTGATTAGACGTTGAGGATAAACCGGTACTAAAAGCTCTTGTGTCCTTGGACAACCTCGGTATCTTACCAACACTATACTACGTCCACGATGGGTGCACTTGCCCATATGTGTGTTTAGTGTTAGTGAATATCGTGTTTATAAATTTAAAACTTGGCTAAAAAGTGTAAAAAGGGCTTAAACTATATACATAAAACATATACACACTGACACGCATCACCCAGCATTAAAAATACATTAAAAACCCAAGTGTGGATACAAGGGTTAACATATACACTTTCTGGAAGCTAATATAAGCACTAAAAGACACCTGAAAGTCACTTAAAATGCTGAATTCTGAAGAATTCAGCATAAATCAGCAATAATCCAACATTTAAACACCAAAATACTATGCCGAGTTGTTGTGTTAGTGTCTAGAATAACTTGTAAAGCGTCGGGAATTAAAACTGTCACAAAAGGTGCTTCATGCCTAGTAAAACTGCGCAATTTAGCACTTTAACGAACCGTTAACCGAACGAATAACCGGACACTACCCAAAACATCAAAACTAGACTAGAAGCATTGTTTTTATGTTATCAAGCTAGTATAGGTGATAAAACACCTTAAAAATCATAAAAACACATAAACACACGTAATATTACATAAACCTTCTAGTTTACACTTTCCACCCACAACTTCTAAAGTTTTTCATTTTACCCCCCCCCCCCTTATGTGTAACCGGCCCCAAAGGGCCCACCCCCACTTTTGAATATAATAATCTCCATGTAAGCTAGATACTAAACATGTTAACTCTTGGTTAAAGGGTTGTTGGAAAGATATTATAAAGCACCTAAAGATGCATAAACAAGATCATTTCAAACCTTCAAACTTCATATTCTTTCTCCTTCTCCTCCCATAACCTACGGCCACCATCACCATACTACACATCCACCATTTTCTTCATCATACAAGGCAATCTAAGGCTATACTAAGGTGTAAGATGGTTATCTAAGAAGGCTTGAGGTGCTAGAAGTTCTAGGACCACTTGGAGGAGCTATTAACCTCTCATTTCCTTCATTTTTCATCTTCATCTTCTTTGTGCCACTTCCCTAGCCAATAGAGCTAGTAGTAAGCATGCTAAACTCTATTTTACTTCATGTTAGTGTTATGTACAAGTCACACCATCTAAGAAACTAAACTTTAAAGGATGAAGATATGAAGATCTAACAATCAAAGAAAAACAAGTGATTTTAGAGATTTTGATGTTTGTGATGAAGTTGTTGTTGAATCTTGTGTTTATGTTTAGATCTATCATGTTAAAGCTTGTTAGAAGCTTAGATCTAACAAGTTTAATCATGGATCTTGAAAGAACCATGGTTAAACTTGAAGGTGAACTTGTGAAACCTTTATGTAAACATGAGAAATGATTTTTAAAGCATAATCTTGTGTTCTTGAAGTAACTAAGTTTATGTAAAGTTAACTTTTGAAATTAAACTCCATGAAAAGTTTGTAAAAAGTTCATCAAGAAGCTTATTTATGAAAGATTCAAGTATGTTAAGCATGGATCTTGGAAGATCCATGATGAAACAAGATTTTAAACATGAAGATCTTTTAAATGAGCATAAGGATAGTTTTAAAACATGTTTTTCAAGACTTTGAAATCCTAAAACTCATGGAAGGTTTAGTTAGTAAGTTAAAGTTTCAGAAAAAGTTTGTTTAAAATTTACAAGAACACTTGTTTTTGAAAGACCCTTGTATGTAAAATGTAGATCTAAAAGACTACACATTTTTAACAAAAATCAAGTTCATCATAAGGTTTTACATGATAAAATTAGTGTATGTTACTTGTGAAATTGTTGGAAATTGTTTTTGGTGATGAAAAGAAAATAAACACATGTTTTGAAAACATGGGGGACCTCCAGTTTTAAGGGAAACTATGTCAAATTTTTTATAAAATTTTGACACTTAGAAAAATATAAGTTTTGGTGAAACTTATTCACCAAATATTCACCTAAAAATATTTATCAAGGTTTCCTAATTTTTGTACAAAATTACAAGCTAAGAAGTAAGGATTTCTTTAAGTTAAAATCAATATTAAGTATGTATATTTTTAGGAAAAATATATATATTTAGTGATCACCAAATTTTGTGCTAAGTGTATATTATGTGTATTGTATGTAGAGGTGTACAAAAAAACTGATTACGCAATCGAAACCGGTAAAAAAACCGGAACCGGTTTTTTTCAAAACCGGTTTTTTTTATAACCGGTTCGGTTACAACCGGTTTGACCGGTTATGGATCGGTTACAATTTTTCTGGACGGGTTCGGGGGTATAACCGGTTTTTAAAAAAACCGGTTTATTAATCGAATAATCAAAAAAACCGGTTAATAACCGGTTAACCGCTAACAGCTAGAAAAAAACCGGTTAAAAAAACCGGTTTTAACCGATTAAAAACGCCCAGCTTTACTAACGGTCATATGACCGTTTGGGACTAATTCTAGCCGTTTTTTTTGGCTTTTTTTTGCCTATAACTCATCTCCAACTTGTATAAAAGGGTTGTGGGTGTTTAGATTTCATTCACAACACTTGAGAATCTTCAAAAACTCTAAAAAAGTCCCTCATTCTTGTTCGATAACTCTCAAAACGCTATGGCAACGTCTAGTGCCCATGATTCGGTCAATGTTGGCGAGTCTACAAACGAAACGGTGATTCGTGTTGTTCCAACGAAACGCAACCCCGAGGTTTGGTCACATTTTGATTTGTGCGAGATGGCAAACGGTAAAAGAAAAGCGCGTTGTCATCATTGTCTAGGTTTTTACGCCGAAACCGCAAACTCCACGTTGAAGCAACACATCGAAAAACCGTTTTGCAAGGCGTTGAAACAACAACACGTTAGTGGTCAAGCTTCCATGGCAAGTGATGCCGCTAATATTTTCAACTACAATTTCAATATGGTTAGGGATGAAATGGCGAAGTTTGTAATCCAAGAAAGTTTGCCATTCAACCACTTCGACAACCAACGCTATACAAAGATGGTTCAACGAACTCTCCAACCACGATACACCCATGTAAGTCGTGCTACTCTTAGGAGGGATTGTTTAAAATTGTGGAAAAAAGCTAAACTAGAATTAATTTCTTATTTTGAAAAATTAGAAACCGGTGTTAACTTGACTAGCGACGTTTGGTCCGCACCGCACGGTTCACCCGATTCGTATATTTGTGTCACCGCCCATTGGATTGAACCGGCGACGTGGCAAATGATGAAACGCACGATTTTGTTTAAATTATTCGATTACCCTCACACCGGTGAAGCTATATATAAAGTAATCGATAAATGTATTACAACATACAAATTGGAAAATAAAGTTTTTTCAATATCTTTTGATAACGCCTCAAACAACACGAGCGCGGTTATGCGTTTAAAATTAAAATACAATCCGATTTGTGAGGGTACTTTTTTCCATAGCCGATGCGTTGCACACATCATAAATTTGGCCGTTCAAGACGGTTTAAAGGTTATTGAAACACAAAAAGAAGCTTTCAAAAGAATGTTACGAAGTATATTTAGTAACACTCAAAGACATGCAAAATATATTAAAACTTGTAAGGAAGCGGGTCGAATATGCTTAGGACCCAATTGGGACGTTGCTCCTAGGTGGAACTCGACTTGCATTATGTTTGAAAAAGCTATTTTGCAAAAAGAAAGTTTAATAGAATTTCATAACCTTTTGGCTAGTCGTGGAAAGTGTTCGGCTTACCACCCGTCGGGTTGGGAAACTATTGAAAATGTTACACAAGTGCTTCAAGTTTTCAAAACATCAACAAAGACTTTATCGGGGGTTTATTATCCAACAAGTTCATTGGTTCTTCCCAATTTGTTTAAAATGTGTTTGAAAGTAAACGAGTTGTCGGTTAGAGGTAGACCATATTGTGACATGGCGGATACAATGAAGGAAAAATTAAGAAAATATTTTAAAGAACTACCGGCGGTTTTCACTTGTGCCGCCGCTCTAAACCCTTGTTTTAATATTTTTGGAGCCGGGTCTTTGATTGAAAAAATTACACACCAATTGAATTTAAACACCACTCAAGAACCAAACTTTGGTGAAGTCGCAAAAGCTCGTTTCAACGATCAACTTTCAAAATTGTTTGATGTTTATGTAACAAAATATGGTTCAACCGCGTCACACATTCACGCGGCAATGAGAAACGCCGCTTTCGGTGAAGGTTCAAGTCAAATGGAAGATACCGATTTGTATGTTTATAACCAATTGTACGATGAGTCGAGTCAAATGCATCGTGGTAACACTAGTAGTAGTGAACTCGGTCGGTATGGTGGGTCGAACTTTCTACAAATGATGAGTTCACAAGAGTTTAAAAATTTTGATTTGTTGGCTTGGTGGAAAAGTAACGAAAATCAATTTCCGATCTTAGCCACAATGGCCCGAGATTTACTAACGGTCCAAGCTTCCACGGTAGCTTCGGAAAGTGCTTTTTCTATTAGTGGTAGGGTGATTTCGATAAGGAGGACTCGACTAACACCTAAGGCGGTTGAGATGTCGATTTGCTTAAAAGACTACTTGGATGCGGCGGAGAGAGTTCAAGACAAACGTTCACTCGAGGAAGAATTAGATTACGAGGAGAAGTTTACGAGGACGAGGTCGAAGCCGAATTGACAACCCCAATGACCGACGAAGAAGCCGAATTAGATGAATTCCTACGCAATAGTTCGAGTTCGGGTTCGGCCGAAGAAGATTAAACGACGCTTCTCAAGATATATTTTAGTATTGTAGTTCCACTAAAAAAATATATATATATATTAGTGGACGTTCTTGCGGATTAATAGTTTAAGTTTACGCATTTCGTTTGTTATGTTTATCGTTCGTATTTCATTGTTATGTAACCGTTTGTTCCAAGACTAATGATATTATTATGTGTTTAACTTTTTATGAGTTTATTGTTAATTTTTTTATAAAAAAAACTGCATTTAGCTGAAAAAAACAGCCCAAATAGCTGAAAAAATGAAAAAAAAAACATGCTGTGAATTTACTGCAGCTTTCTGCACAACCGGTTTTTTTTCCGGTTTTTTTATTCGGTTACTGTTAACCGGTTTTTTTAACCGGTTTCACACACACCGGTTAATAATCGACTCAAAAACCGGTTTTTTTAAAAACCGGTTACAACCGGTTAGGACCGGTTACAATCTTTCCCATTTAAAACCGGTTATTAACCGTAACCGGTTAGTAAAAAACCGGTTTTTTTTTTTGCTGAAATAACCGAACCGGTTATTAACCGTAACCGGTTTTCCAAAATAACCGATTTGTACACCTCTAATTGTATGTAGTAGTGTATTAGGAACATAAAAATACACTAAATACTCCCAAGGAGTATCATCAACAAAATACACATAAAAATACATAACAAATACCTAAGAATAATCATACAAAATAACCCATGAAAGGGGTATATGGACAATTTTTGGACATATATATATATATATATCTATACTACTTTAATAAGCATATAGGAAGGGCAAGAATGGTCATTTGCCACTTTACAGGTCTTTAAAGCATATTGTACAACCAACAATAGCACAAATGTTGAATCTGATAAAGCAACAAAATTTTGGGCGGGATTTCCCTTGAGCGGGAATTCAAATTTCAAAACACCCCCTTATTTTCATTTCAGAACATTCAATCTCTCTCTCTCTCCTCGAAACCAATCCCCCTATTCTACCTCCCTCTCCTCGAAACCTTATCTGCCCCCTCTCATCAAGACAATTTCACTAGATCCATGAAAATTTCACCAGGGATTCTTACCTCTCAATCCCGATTTAGGGATTTTTTTTAGCGTTATTGCTACCTTCGTCAAGGGTAAGTGACACCGTGTTTTGATTCTGAACACTATTTCTCATTCATTCAATGGATTTCACTTACATTTGTTTGTGTTGTGAGATGGTTCTTCTTTTTTTTGTAGGTCATGGTTTAAGGAATGTGTCACGTTTCTTCAAAGATTCCAGTCGGAATCCGAGCCGAGATAATGGCTTCCGGTGAGACGATTAGGGTTCCGATGTGCTGGACTGCCATCGCTATCAAAAAAGGTAACAACCATGTCTACCTATTTTGTTTGTTATTTGAGTCGATCTACCTTTTTTGTTTGTTATTTGAGTCGGATCTGTATAATACTTTCAGATATGTGTTGGGTTCCTCAAAGATATTGGTTGTGGGTGGAAGACGATGACATAAGGCTTGGTAATTTCATATCTCTATTGACCCTCACCCTAGGTACTTTGCATTTTAGTTGATTGATATTTGATTATTTGATAATTATTGTAAATATATTATGAATTTCAGTTGATTTATTTATGTTTTTTTGAAAGAATCAAATCCATGTTTAGTCGACCTCCGTATTTGGAGGGTAAAAGTGAAGATGACTTCTCTGACCATACTTAAAGCAAGTTGAAGTTTGCACCAGATAACGTAGATTATGTTTGAGATGCGGTTTTTAACCTTTATTTAAACAGTTTACTGTGGTTTCTAGATGCCAATGTTTGATTTATAATTACAAGTGAAGCAAGTGTTGTTTTATTAGGGGATGCGTTTAGATGGTTGGCTGGAAATCCTTCCCACAAACTGGATATAATGGCTTAGTATGGTTAACAGTAAGTCCTGCTGACCCTTCAGGCTCCACATAATTTTGATGTCTTATAAGTGAGTCGTTACCGTATTGAATGTATCCGGGTGACTCTGGCATGATCTCTTTTGATTTCATGTTACACATGAGATATGTGTGCTTCTGGGTTTTAACGGAGATTTAATTGGGAACCGGACTGATTGTTGTGCTTCTAGGTTTTAACGGAGATTTGCGATGGGCGCTTGTTTGTTCCAGTGATTGTGCTTGCCGGTTTTTTGACAATTGTTGCTCGGATTGGAGTATTTTCTCCTGTTAGATTCAAGTAAGTTTGGGTTCAATATTGTATAACTAATCACATTTTAGTCGTTGAATTTAATAATAAATTGGGATTTTAATATAATAATGCAGTGCATCAACTTGTTACTATGAGACTGATGATTCTTCATCACAGGGCCACACTCCTTTGAATGCTGCTGATGTTCCTACGCTGTTGGGAACCGGCTCCTTTTCACTTCTGAGTGGTATTTGATCATGAATACATTATGAATATTATATCCATACTTTAAAAAGTTTGAAATAGAAATAGATTTTAAGGTGTTTGTTGGCCCTACGTATTGCAGATGATGTGAAAAAGGGAGAGAATGAAGTGAGATGGCCACCAGGGTTCATGCGATGGCCTCATATGTTAGCTGATCAGGTGCGTGGGCTGGGCCTAAGGGAAATCGGTGGAGGGTTTTCTAGGCATCATCGCGCACCGACTATTCGGGCCGCTTCTTATGCCATTGTCAAACCATCCACCATGTTTCAAAAGATGGAAAACCTTAAGAAACTTAGAGGCCATCGGAATGCTGTCTATTGCGGTAAATGTTATATATACTTCCTCTAATATATTTGACTTTTGAAATCTATATGCACAAAGTTGAATATTTTTTTTCCAGCAATATTTGACCGATTAGGGAGATATGTTATTACTGGTTCGGATGACCTTGTGAAAATTGTTCGACGGAAACTGCTCTATGCTTGGCCAGCTGTCGCGGACACGATGTGAGCTCAACTACCATACAAAATCACATTTTCACCCTTTAATTTGTTAACTCATCTGAGTAACTTATTATCAATATACGTTTCAATAGGGTGACATTACAGACCTTGATGTGAGCTTCAACAATTTATTTGTTGCTTCTGCATTATTCGAGTTGTAAGTATATCATTTGCCATATTTAAACTTGTTTGAAAGTTTGACTTTGGTCAACTGAAATATCTGTGGTGGGTACAGTGGCGAATAGCTGATGGACTTCCAATTTCAATATTGCGTGGACACACAGGAGCAGTTACGACAATTGCCTTTATTCCTAGACTAGGCTCTGTTCATCAGATGACCCACAAATTTTGGCGATGTATGCTATTTATTACACATTTCATTTGGAATGCAATTGAGTAAATACAATACAACATTTTAACTTCTTGTGTTGAACACAGGGTACTGTACTTGCTTCCCAATAAGGTAGAAGTGCAGCAGCTTACCGCAGCGTTAGCCGGCTGCAGAACATTGGCAGAAGAACACACTGCGTTAGCCGGCTGCAGAACATTGGCCATATTCTCCCTTCGCAGTCCATCTAACTTGAAAATGGGAAATAACTTTGCGCTCCATCAGTCGACAGTTGGAGCTTGTGGGCTTTCACAAGTTGAATCCAAAAGGGTAACAAGTTTCTCAAGAAAAAAGTACTTGTAGAAATGTTGGTATGCATAAAGCACTTAAGAATTTTTTTTTTGGCAGAAGTGGCACTATGCGAAGAACTTGCTAATACAGTGGATAAAAGCGCTTTCATCCAGCCCCTATCTATATCTTGTAGCTGTCACTCCAATGAAGGTAAAGGAATATGCATGTATGCTTGGTTTTAAAAAGTAAGAGACGCATAAAAGCGACGAGGTCTAAAACTAAGACGCGAAGCGCAAAAAAAAAAACCCAAGGTACAACAGTAAGATGCATAAAAACGCCTTGGGAACAAGAGGCGCGCGCCTCAGGCCAAAAAAGCACAGAAAAATCCCCAAAAAGCACGCTTTTTTGGGGCTTCTTGTAATTACTCTAGGCGCTGAGCGAAAAAGCCCCAAGGTGTGAGCCTTTTTGCGCCTCACGCTTAAGCGCACCTGAGCCCTTTTTAAAACCCAGCATGTATGTTTATTATTGATACATAATTATGGATTTGCTTATTGAGGTATGACTGTGTATGTTGACAGGCCAAACAGACCCTGCTGATGTTTTGCAGTATGATCTAATGCAGGTCAAGGTTAGTACAAGTTTCTATAGTATGATGTTTTGATAGATAACATGATTTTTGATGTTGTCCTGGCACAAATGTAGACCATGTAAAAGAATAAATAATATAAGAGTTCTGTTGGTTCTTCTTATTGGTGGTTGATGACTGAAGTTGAGATCAGAAACATTAACCGGGTATTTAGATGCTTTTAACATGCTAAATAACCTATTTTTAAGAATTATAATTATAATGTTATTTGGTAACATGGTTTTTGTTATCATATCTAATATGGTAATTATTGAAAATTTAAAAAAGATGGAGAAAAAAGTCAATGTTTTAAAAACCGGTTTACATCAGTCGGTTGAATCAGTTTACAACGGCCGGTTAAACCGGATATTGGAAGCTTGGCCGGCATGAATCATACTGGTAAATTGAGAGGACGATAAAGAAGTTGTACTTCCGGAAATTTGGGTTACACCGGTTTAAACGGGTATACTGATACTTTGTCAAAGGTTAAAATTTGGCCTAATCATCTTTTATGGGCCCAAAGATTTATCTTCTTGATAAAATCTAGCGTCCAAAAAGGTACCAACAGTGAATTTTTGGATTATTTATATTGTGGATTAACTTTTGTAATGTTTTTTTATTATAGAATGATGTAGTTTTCGATTATTTTTTAAGTTGAAATTGTATTTTATGGATTTATAGAGTAATTAGTCAACCCGGTTGAACCGCCAAGTACAACTCGATTCAACCGGTTGAACCACTTCTGAGTCTAACCCGGTACGATTGGAAAACCGGTTTTTAAAACATTGGAAAAAGTGTTGGCGGGTCAGCGCCGTTAGATCTAATAAAGAATTAATCATCACACCCGTGTATTCAGGAACATTAAAAACTTTAATTATTTTATGAAGGTGAAGGATACTTTTTCTGTTCAAACGTGGTAGAGAAGTACATGTCACTATCACCAAAATTGTATTTTGCATGATAGGTTATTACCACTATTTTAATGGTGTTTGAATGGTAATCAAATCATGTAGATGAGGTAATGGGGATATGTAATACTTAACATTGGATCTCATCGCAATATATATGTATATCGGTAAATTGTTATTCTTAAATTACTATGTGTATGACTGATATCTTTTTATTTATTTTTTTAATTAAAATGTTTATAACTGATATTTTCTATTTAATTAAGATCCGGAAAGCATGATAGCCCACACCGGTGCTACAAATAAGAAAACAAACCGAAAGATTATATAATATATCGTGAGAGAATTGATAGACTAATAGAAAAAGAGTGTTGCGTCGTTAAATACCACCATCGTTAATGACCGTTCTAAATTATCGTTGCCGCCGCATCGCGCGGGTAAACGGCTAGTATATATATATATATATATATGTATATATATATATATATATATATATATATATATATATATATATATATATATATATATATATATCTTTTACCAAGTAATGAGAATGATACAAAAATCGGAAAATAATAAGAATAAATATATATATTTTACAAGATAACAAAATATATATATTTCACACAAGTCATAAAAATATATTATTTTTAAGAAATATAATTCCGGAAAGTATTAAAAATCAAAGTATTGATTTTTGGCAAATAATGTAAAATACACAAGTATTTACATAAAAATACAAATATACTTTCCTAAGTATACTTGCACAAAAAAATATTGGCAATATTATTTAACAAAATACTTATATTTATTTTCAAAAAATAATATAAGTAACATATTTTGAATAAGTTAGAAATAGTTTATTTTTAACACTTATTGATCTTCTTCGATCACATAAACAAATATATATTTTTGGAAGTAAAATATATATTTACGAAAGGACAATACAAATTCTGAATACAAGAACACGACGAACGAGCGAGACCTGACAAACAAGGGCACGACCCTCGCACATGATGAACATACACAGAACAAATACATAAACCTGATATGGTGACTTGTACTCCGTGTGTTACAAGTCTAGTGAGTAACGTACATAGAACACGTATAGGTTACGACGCTTACGAGACAAACCTGGTGAAGTTTACGACCTAAGATACGCAAAACTGTAAGTTCATGTCCCCACTTTTAAACTTTTACTTGTTTTCTAAACTTGGAGAAAATACATGTACTATGGTATGTAGAACACAAAACTAAGGAATGACACATAGATCATGTGATGAATAGGGTGACATAAGCACCATTAATCAACTATATACCTAGACTGCGGAACAAAAGGTTAGATCTAATGGGTTTCAGGCAGCCACACTCCGGGCCACATTCTACCTAGAGCGGTTTTGTGTATCAAGTCGTAAATTGACAGAAAAATGCCTATTGTTTGGATGCTTACTATGTTGTGACATATGTTAATGTCCTCGCAAAACATTAGTGATCTCGTATTCCTTACATTTGCATAACACAGTTTACAGATATGTTTTACAAATTACATGCCATGTTTTCATACAAGTATACAAACATTCTATACGAAAACTCCATGAATTCACACCAACTTTTGTTGACGATTTTCAAAACTTACATGTATTTCAGGGAACTAAGTGGATGTGTCGAGGTCTCTTGCTCAAGAATGTCGTTTGTGTTTCTAGTTGTAATGTGTCGAGGCTCCAATGCCACTTTTGTTGGATTTGCTTGATAGGTCCGAAACGATCCGGTTTCAGTCTTGGTTCGGTGAAAAATACTGAGACGGGTGATTCGAGCCAATAACAATCGATAATAAACAAGAAAGATTGAAACTTTAATGATTGTACCAAAGAAAGTTTCATTGATTTGATAAAAGAGATACAAAGATAATCATCCACCCCGGGTGAGCTCCCCTGGGGTGGTGGCTCACAAAATACACACCCTCCAAGTGAGGTGTAGTACTTTATATATAGCCCCTGAGCCTTGTCCTCCAAGCAAGCCGCCCCTTGCATGGAAAACCACCTAAAGACGCTGAAAAATATAAACTATATAAAATAAACTCGCTACATCATACGAACAATAATACCGCTAATAAGGTCGCCATAATTGATAACATCATTCTCTAATTTGACCCAACAATATTCCCCCCAGAATGACGCTATCAATTCTTCAAATGATCTTCATAAGTATGTCTGACATCGTCTTCGAATCTTCACAAATCGGCTAAATACCCAAAATCTTCATTGTCGTTTTCCCCCGCAAATGTAGACCCTCCTATATCTTGTCGATCAAAGCTCCTTATCTTACTTTTGAAGATACAATTGTAATAGGCATATGATAGGGTTCGAACTCCAATGATAAAAATTAAATAACTAGCTTCATCATGAGAATCTTCAATTCTGTCAGATTGCATTTAGCTCCCGATCCAACGCTAAAATCGCCAATAATTTATTTGGTGACAAAAACACAAAACCCACCAAAGTCGCTGGCCCGTAAAATAATCTTGTACTCCCGGCCCACCAAAACCAAATAAATATCTCAAATGACCAAACACTTAAAAAGCAACACATAGTAAAAACCCTATTATCCCAACAAAAAAATAAAGCTAGGCCACCATTCACAATCGATCCGTCGATTCACTTGGCCCCTAGATGTTTAATAATTACCGGCCCATTATTGTGTTGACACACTAAAACTTTCACACCATAACCCATCCAACAAGTAACAAACCCAACGGCAAACTTGTGGGCCATTTGAACATACATTTGAATAATTAAATTCCCAGCCAAAATATAACATCGCAGCCCATCAATGAAGCCAAAAAAATAATAATAATAATCGTCACCTGATTAAATCTCATTTTGCTGAGAAAGTGACATGGCTGCAACTTTCAATTGAAATGTCCAACCAATATTTAGAGTAAGACAAATAAGCCCATAATTCAATGCCCAACCTAATCATTGGCGCATCATCTCCCTAGCCCTAGCCCATGAAAAACGTGTTCCACCAAACCCTAGCCGACAACATCCAAAGTCAGCCACCATCTCCGGAAAACAACATCTCCGATGAACAAAACGAATTCCGACACCTTTAAAATCCCTGGCTAATAACTTGCACCGTATTCAGCCACAAACCACCTTTGGCTAGTAAACAACTACATCGGAACCACCCATGGCATTATAGCCTAGTGGTATCTTAGTGGTGGGATAAGGCTTATGACCATCAGGTTATGGGTTCGATTCCCACAAAGGGGGTTTTCCTAGATTTATTGGGTTTCCTCCTGAATTGGTGTATAGGCATTATTGCCTAGTGGAGATGGATATGATCGGGTGGTTCTGCTGGTGGCACGATGATATTTCAGTAGTCCGTCAGTGATCCAAATTTGCCGTTCAAAAAAAAAAAAAAAAAAAAAAAAAAAAAAAAAAACTACATCGGAACCTGACATCACCATTGTAACAACTACAAGCCACCACCATCTTTATAACCATCAACAATCCGAACAAACAACATTAATAGACCCCACTGCTTAACCCATCACTGTCAACTTCGTTGTTCTCTACAGTGGCCGAAAGTAAGAGGTTTGTTTAGGAAAGTAAAAGTTACCTCATCGACGATAACCACCGGAGTGAGCTTGTACCACCACCAGCATTTACGGTAAATGATTTACCGCTGAAGTATTATCTTCATTGTTAACCTCTATTGTCGTATCCGACATTCATAAACGTCACCGGTAAACCTCAACTACGACCACATCTCCGTTATCTCTTACCGCTGCAACGTCATCGGTCACCACCCTACACCTCCAACCACAATAAACTAACCAGCAAACAAACAAATCCAATAAATATAAAGACGTTAAACATCATTTACTCAAATCCAATGAACACCATCTTTATTATCTTTCCCATTTGTTATTTCTTTCTCTGTTTCTTTTTCAAAGAGAACACACACACTTGTGTGTTTCGTGAATCAACAAACAAAAAATTATTGCTGGATTAAACAAAACACAAATAAAGGCGCTGGAACCAAACAACCGAGAAACTTTCTTTGTCTCTCTCTTCTTTCTTTCTCTTTCTTTTACGTCACCGGCGGGTTTTCTGGTAAAGCTCCGATCAAAACCGAAACTGAAACGAGCCACCGAGGCACTGATACCAAATGATAGGTCCGAAACGATCCGGTTTCAGTCTTGGTTCGGTGAAAAATACTGAGACAGACAGGTGATTCGAGCCAATAACAATCGATAATAAACAAGAAAGATTGAAAATCGATAATAAACAAGAAAGATTGAAACTTTAATGATTGTAGCAAAGAAAGTTTCATTGATTTGATAAAAAAGATACAAAGATAATGATCCACCCTGGGTGAGCTCCCCCGGGGTGGTGGCTCACAAAATACACACCCTCCAAGTGAGGTGTAGTACTCTATATATAGCCCCTGAGCCTTGTCCTCCAAGCAAGCCGCCCCTTGCTTGGAAAACCACATAAAGACGCTGAAAAATATAAACTATATAAAATAAACTCGCTACATCATACGAACAATAATACTGCTAATAAGGTCGCCATAATTGATAACATCATTCTCTAATTTGACCCAACATTGCTCGTTATATCCCGCTTCGTTATGGAGATATAATGAACAAAACCTTGATATTTGTTCTTGAAATGAAGTTGTTGACTTTTCAAACAATTATCTTAAGTGTGATGTAAACTTTAAACTTAACTTTTGTTTTGGATATTAACTATCAATGGCATTGTGGAGTTGTTTTACATTCATGTAGTATGTTCACCTATTGTATGCAATGAGAACCTTTCAGGATCACACCTCGTGCTTCCGCCTTAGAAAGGGGTGTGAAAACTCTTGATGGAACTCTTACGATACAAAGCTGATATTTTTAATGGGCTTGTGTGTTTTGAGTAGGATAGATGTGACAAAAATGTAGGTTGATGATCATGGAAGATGTTTTTAATGTTTTTATTTTTATAGATATTGGTGAATGATTTGTAAATAGGTCATTGATGATAATTTTAATATATATACTCATGTTGGGTTAAAGTTTATGCCTACTAGACTACTAGTACTAGCATATTAAGTTACTAATCCCTACATATCCTTAAGTTCAAGGGTTAATTAGTATTTAGTATAAAGTATTTTAGAAGGTAGTTATGAAGTTCGAGGACCAAAGATGACAAAACAGAACTTAGACAACCAACACCCCAAGGGAATCAATGTGTCCCTTGGGTCGCACCCTTTGGATCGACGGCAGCAAGGAAAGAAGAAAGGGACATGCCTCTTCATGTTTAATCACATCCACAAGATCAACGACACAACCATTCGTAAAAAGACAAGTCTCTACAACCGCACATTTTAGTTTAGTATAACTAGGGTTTCATGTCCAGTTGTAAAGCATTCATGTATTCAGATATTTAGTTTATATCCAAGTTCGATTCATGTTCTAGAGATCAAAGATCAATTGGGGCCAACAGCATAGCATATACTCGAATATACGGATTGCCCAGCATTATGCTACAAGATATTACATTAATAGGATTATGAACTTGGGTGATCTTACTATCTCATCAGTTTTATGTTTCTACTGACCGAAGTTAGAAAATTTACATAAAACAGAGTTTTACTATTTTTTTGTGACATGGAAAGGAACAACGAACATTCCCCGTTCACTACTAGAAAACTACTACTATTCCTACCAAAATTTCCTACACATTTCCTACGAACGAAAATACCGACACTTTTCCCACGAAATTCCGACAAACAAGAAAGGGTCTTAGTTTTGTGACAAAAAAAGCGACAAAAAAGCCACAAATTGTTATCCGTAGGAAAAGTGTCAGAAATTTCCCACGGATTTCCGACGGAATTCGTTTTCATTTTAAATATTAGTCGGAAATTCGTAGTAATCGGTATGCGTAAGAAATGTGTCGGAAATTTTCAACGGAATTTCGACGGAATTCGTTTTTATTTGAACGCTTAGTAGGAAATGCGTAGGAATCCAATTTATTGTAAAAAAAGTTGTCATAATAAACAAAATTAATGATATTAAAATATAAATTTTATTATTTAATAAAAATATATGTTATTTCTAAATTGATTCCGTAGGATGTGTTGGAAATTCCGACAGATTACTCACGGAATGGATAATATTTTTTTTTGTAATACACATATACGTTATTTTTAAAACACATTTATATATCTGTAGGAAATGTGTAGGAAAATACTGACGTAATTCCTACGAAATTTGTTTTCATTTTAATCATTAGTAGGAAATGCGTAGAAATCCAATTTATCATAAAAAAATATTTATAATAAATAAAACTAATGATATTAAAATATAAAGATTTATTATTTAATAAAAATATATGTTTTTTCTAAACTAATTCCGCAGGAAGTGTGTTGGAAATTCCGACAGATTACTCACGGAATGGATAATTTTTTTTGGAATACAAATATATGTTATTTTTAAGACATATATATATATATATATATATATATAGGGTGAGGTTCCAGCGTGAACAACATCCCTGGTGTGAACTGCGTGAACGTATCTGGACCGTTGATTAATATGATCTTGATAATTTAAATTAGTGGCATAATTGTAATTAATAGGCTAGTTTTTATTGTTTTATTAAAAGCAAAAGGGTAAAATTGTAAATAGATTAATTAGTCATTTAATATAGATTGCTAGATTATTTCCGTAATAAAATATCAAATCCCAAGATTTCCTATTATTTTGTTACTGAAATATCCCCTATATCTTTAATAAAATATCATATCCCCATTATAATCTAAATCCCCCTCTCTCTCTATACTCAACGGCGACAAGAGAAAAAACGGTCATCGGCGCCGGAAGATTGTCAATCGCCGGAAAAAAAGCTTCTTCTCCAAGAGTCAAAGGTACACATTGAAAATCCTATTCTTTAATTGCTTTAGAAAGTAGTTGCATGTTGAGTTACTTTTATTAATGAACTAAGAACACCAATCAGAATTAGGGCTTGAATGTTCTGGTATGAAGTTTGTTTAGTTACAAATCTTATGTAAAAAGTTCGGGTTAATCTGTTAATTCGAAATAGGTCTTGAATGTTTGTTTTTGTTGTTGTTTTATAAAGATTGTAGGAATGTTGGTTCATGTGTATGTTGAAACGATCAGTACACATGTGTATGTTGTTTAATTCGAGATGTACACCGGTGTACATAGTTGTAATATGATAATTTCTGTTTTGTTGGTTTATTATGTTGAGTAAAAAGTTTGTAATAGAAAAGGAGGTGGAAGTCGAGGAGTCTAAAGGGATGGGAAAGCGGAAGAAAAAGATTTCGAAATATGGGCAGTCTCCGTTCATGAACAGATCCGTGAATATCGACTCCTGGTTGGACCAAAACGAGAGGGTTTTATGGAGATATTTGTCAAGTTGCGCGAGCGACACTGAGTATGTGTACTTTTAATCTGGAATTATTGTTAATTTTTTCATATGTTATGTTAGTATTTATAATTTTTGTTGTATGTTAGGGTCGCCCAACCAAAGCAAAAGACAGGGAAAAGAAATGCGGTTGAAACGGAACTGAACTAGGTTGCGAGGATGAATGCGTAAGGATCATTTTCCTTTTCGAAAACTGCATGATTAGTCAATGTACACACGTGTATAAGCTGGTATATTCCACGAAATATACTAACAATCAATTTATGTTGAAGAACATGTCTGGAACTATGGTGTACACATGTGTACGATATAGTTTGTACATTATACACATGTGTACTAAAATACACACATAAGAGTTACACATGTGTACACCATGAATGGCTATAAAGGTCTGTGACCTGGTGCATTTTTTTGACTTTCAAAAAACTCAGAGTTGTATATAATTTACCCAAAATGTAAGATTTGTGTTGGTGCACTTGTGTCTGTACTTTGTCTGTATTCGGTCTGATATAAACGATGTCCTGATTTGTATTGTAAGTTGACCAAGTCAACCATCCTCCGGTTTGACTTGGACAACAGTTGAAAGATGTTCTGATCGAAGGATAGCCTCGAAGGATACACCTGATCCTTCGAGGTGATCGAAAGATATGGTTCGACCATGGTTCGACCATTAGACCTCGAAGGATGATCCTTCGAGGTCCACGCTGATCTTTCGTGTAACATGTGGTCGACAGATGATCCTTCGGACCATCTGTCGAATCCTTCGAGCAGACCTGCTGAGCTGGGTATATATACCCATGCATGTGTTGAGAGTTCTAGGGTTCTGCCATTTTCACACACCCGAGAGATAGAAGCTTAGAGAGCATTCTGCCCAGAACTCACACACACACTTAGAGAGTTTATAGAACACTTCTGTAAACATTGAGCTTGTAACCGAACCTTCATTTGCATTAATACGACTAGTGTTAATCGGTGAATCTTTGTGTGTTTGTTTCTCTACTTGCTACTAACTCGGTTTGCTTGCTAGCTTGGATTCCGCACTCGCTAGTAGGTTTGTATAACAAGGTTTAGGTTCGTAATCCTTCGCGAAACAGGGACCTACAAGTGGTATCAGAGCTAAGGCTCTTAACCTTGTTTAAAACCGGGTTTTTTACAAGTTTTGGTGTGTTGAAACACTTGGTTTTGCACCTGTTTTTACTAAGTTTCTTGCATTTTCTTTGAGTAAAAACGTGTCTAAACTAACCGGGAGTGGTCAGGTTGGGTTGGGTAACATAAAAATTGGTTTTTAGAAAACCTTGTGTTTTCCGGTGGTATTCCGGTGTGTTTCCAGTGACTGAACTTGAGGATAAGGTTTTGCCTTTTTGGGTATAATTTTTGAAAGTCAAAAAGTTTGGTGGAAAGTTGTGCAGAAACATCCTTTCTGCCGAAAGCAACTTCACCAACCCCTGTCACCTTTTCACCAACCTTTCACATCAGATCAGATTGTGTCAGAGCTCTCGAAAGATATCTTTCGACATCGAAAGATCATCCTTCGATATCTTTCGATCAAGGAGGGCTCGAAAGATTTATATCCTTCGACCCATCCTTCGAAGTCTGAAACATATCCTTCGACAGAGGAATCTTTTCGAAAGATTAGTGTCCGAAAGATTAGGATCCTTCGTATTGGTGAATCTTTCGAGATCTGTTATTCGAAAGATAAAGAGTTAACTCGAAAGATAAGGATCTTTCAAAAAGGAATCCTTCGAGCTCTTGAATCCTTCGAAGTCATTGTTCGAGAGTCAACAGTAATCTTTCGAATACTGTTGATCCTTCGAACAATAAATCGATCTTTCGACTGTGGTCAGTTTATTGCTAACAAGTTTCTGTGATTTCAGATCCTTCAACCAGGATCCTTCGGCTGTGTATCTTTCGGATCATTCTTACTTAGCATTTATTTTGCTTATCTATCATGAATCCGAGTTGGTGGGGAAGTCCGGCTCCAGACAGTGGAAAATACATGAATACTAGTCAATCTCCATCATGGGCCGAATCTCCGGTATCTACATCCTCACAAACAAATGCCACTCCAGCTGGTCAATGGGCGTTTGTTTCAAATCAAACTCCGAGTATTCAAAGTCTTCTTCTAAGCGAAAGTGAAACCGGAAGTTTGAACAGGCCTCCAAAGTTGATGCATCTTCATGAATATCCAGGATGGGTTGATCGTTTCCATACATACATTCTTGGTCAAAATACAGAGTTGTGGTTACGGTTCATTACGGAATTCGATCAAACTATCGAGGTTGCTGCTTCTTCGACAGCTACATTTGCCGATCTTCCTGATGATCAAAAGAAGACGTATGACTTAGAAAAGAAAGCATACGCTATTCTTACTCAAGCACTGAGCAAGGATATTTATCATCAGTTCGTCAGTTTCAAGACTACGAAGAAGCTGTGGGATGCCTTGAAGACAAGAGGAGTAGGTAATGAAGCCACACGTCAACTACGACGAGATCTACTGAAGAAAGAATTTGATGGCTTCACATGTATGGATAAGGAGTCCTTAGGAGATATGACAAGCCGTTTCTATCACCTACTTACTGAGCTGACCAACTTTGAAGTCACAACGACTCCAACAGAGGTGGTAAAGAAGTTTGCCGATGCATTGCCTCCTCAATGGAACAACTTCCTGGAAATCTTGAAGTACAACGGAACGTTGAGAACTACCAATATCAACGATTTCGTGCAGCTTCTGGAGAACAAGGATCAGGAAGAAACGTTGAAGGCAAAGAGAGTTGCAGTGCCACAGAATCCAGAGATGTATTATGGCACCTCCACTACTTCATCTGCAAAAGCTGGATCACATGCTCCACTTCAAACGGCGTTTGTCACAAGCACGGATATGTATGGCAATCCAGTGCAAGTTCCTGTAAAGCCGCCTCCAACCACAGATCTGTATGGAAATCCAATACAACCACCTCATCCTCCTCCTGCTCAACAACCTCAATATGCATGTTATGGAGGAACATCATCTGCTGCAGGTCAACAATCAAAGTCAAGTACAGTACAGCTCGACACGTCAAGCTTCTCTAGAATCAGTGTAGAAGTAGCTAAGGAACACATGGAGCTGCTTAACACTGTAGTGAGCGCGTACTGTGGGTTGATAGAAGGTCAGATTGGAAACATTAATCTGACACAAGAAGATTACAGGCAGATTGATAAGGAGGAGATGGACTTGATGGACATCAAGTGGGCCTTTGCGAGTGCTGTGAGAAGAGCAAAGGATTGGATGGAAAGTACTGGAAGAACCAGCTTGGAAAGTAAGCGAGACACCAAGTATGGGTTCGATAAGCAAGCTGTTAAGTGCTTCAACTGTGGTGAACGGGGCCACTTTAAACGGGAATGTACAAAGCCAGCCCAGCACGGGAATCAAAACCCCTTCAGGAACCAAGGCAACCAGCAGAACAGAAACAATGATCGTACATTGGTGCCTGTCAACAACCAAACCAACCGAGCACTTGCAGTTCAGGTGGATGAAGGTTGTGACTGGTCAATCCAGTTGGGTGGTGATGCTCCTGATGGAACAGCATGTTTTGCTCAGATTGTGAAGGAGCTGGTTCACACCAATGGTGGAGAATCTTCTGCCAGTGGTGATGAATCGTCTGAAGATGAAGACTCCTCTGGATACAGCAGGAGTGTTGATGAAGAATCATCCAACTCTGGTGATGATCATGTGGGTGAGACATCTAATGTTTCGGATGATATTGACATTGATGAACTCTTGGGGGAAGCTGTAGCAGAAACTCAAAGAAGATCTATTCTGGTGGATCAAGCTGCTTACTCTTCGTCTTCTCTCCATTCAGCCTTTATGGCTAATGTCGACGGTTCATCAAGTCAGGTATGTGTCGATGAACCCACTGCTGTTAATTGTGATGAATGTGCTAGGTTGCATGCTAGATGTGCTGATCTTGAGAAAAGTATGTCTGAGTTGCAAGGCAAACATGATGCTTTACAAGCTAGTTTGTTTGACTTGCAAGACAAACATACTACTGTGAATGAGAATTTGAGTGACTTGCAAAGTAAGCATGACGCTTTGCAAGAAAAATATGATGTGACCTTTCTCCACAATCAGAAGTTGACTGTGGATCTCTCTAAATGCACAGAAGCCAACATGTTTTATGAAAACCATGAAAAAGAATTTAAGTCAGTAATTGAAACATTAAAGAAGGATAAAACTGAACTGACTAAAATGGTTTCAAGAAAACAAACTGATATTAATTTGTATATATCTCGCCTTGAGAGTATGCAAAAAGAGATGGCTTGTGTGAAAACCGAAAGTGATGCGATCCAACTCAAGCTAGACAGTTATTTGAGTTCTAGCTATGTGTTAGATCACATCATTGACGTTCAGAAGGAAAAGAGAGATGTCACATGCATTGGCTACAAGAAGTGTCCACCACCAGTGAGACATAATTATGATGCCATGCCTGATGAAGAGGACAGGGTTTTCTTTGAACCTACTGTGCCTCTAGATGTTAAGGAGTTTGCTGCAGGACTCGGATACCAAAAGGAAGTATCCTCAGATTCAGATGTGTCAGCAGATACATTTGTGAGTGCTGAACAGAATCAAGATCCTCCAGTTGTGATTGAGGATGCTGATTCGTCTGATGATGAATCTGATGATACTGTCCCAGCAAAGTCTGATGCGGTAGTCAAAAATGAGGACATACCTCTTGAGAATCACATTCTATGTGATCCCCCTGTCAAACCCGCTAAGACTGTTGCAACTGAGTCCTCATCTGCAGGAGAGCCGGAGAGTGTGAATTTGCTGTACACTCTAGTTGGTGATGATAAAATTTACTCAGACAAAGATTTTCCCATTAAGAATGTTAATCAATCCTTAATCTGCAAAGTCTTTGAGAATTCGACAAGTAAGTTCTTGGGAAAGGCAGGACCTAAAGTTACAGTCACACAGTGTCCTCCAATCCCAAAGGCTGAAGTTCGAAAGCAATTTGGCAACAAGAAATTGCCAACAGTGCCAACTCAGCAAAATCACACCAAACCCAAAGGTAAAGTACCGGCTCCAGTGCAAAAGAAGCCGAATCAAAAGAAGAAGAAGAATGTTAACTTTGTGAAATCGACGGGAACAGACAAAATTGAAAAGTTTGAAAATCAATCTAACTTAGATTTTGTCAAGAAAGCTATTGTCGAGAAAAGAAATGAACCAAGTAGTTCAAAACCTAGTACCTCGGGTTCACAAAGTTCAACATCATCGGCTAGACGATCACATGATTCTTCGGGGTTTGTAGAACGAAGATCATGTTTTGAGTGTGGAACCATTGGGCACATTATTAGAAACTGCCCATATCTTCATAAGCAGAAAGGAAAGGTTGATGATCCCCGTGGTAAGACTGACCGTAAGCCATCTGTTTCCACAAAACAAGATCCCCGACTTGTAAAAGAAAGGGAAAAGAAACAGAAACGGCAACAGGTCAAGAAAATTGAAAAAGCGATTAAAACCGATGTGGTTCATAAACAATCTGTTGTTGTAAAACCAGAAAATTCTAAAACTTCAAATCATCAAGAAGTTAAAATTTTAAAGAAAAACACTGGTGAAACCAAACAGACTTGGAAACCAAAAACGGTTGTTGAATCAGGGGGACCATCACAATTCACCAACCATCAAAGACAAGAAGTTATTGTCATTGATGAAAATGGAAGACCCAAGACCACAATGGCTTGGGTCCCCATCTCCAACTAATTCATTTGAGTTCATGTGCAGGGTGCTTCAGGAGGAACTATCAGTAGTCATTGGATTGTTGATAGTGGGGCATCCAGGCACATGACAGGCGACATGAAGCTTCTCTACGACGTTAAATCTATTAGAGGAGGTTATGTTGCTTTTGCTGGAGATAAAGGTGGATACATAACGGGTGAAGGAATGATATCTAACGGGATTGTCAGCTTTGACAAGATCAATTTTGTGCAACAACTTGATCACAATCTTCTTAGTGTTTCTCAAATTTGTGACAAGAAATTTTCAGTCCACTTTGATGCTAATGGATGTTATGTGCTGAAACCCGGCTTCAAAATTCCAAAAGAATGGATTCTCTTGTCGGCTCCAAGGATAAATGATTTGTACGTCCTTGACATGAGCCAGGCTATTACTACGTCTGCACAAGCAACTTGTTTCGTTTCCAAAGCCACAGAAAAAGACACTATCTCTTGGCACAGACGAATGGGTCACATTCACTTACGCAAAATGAATCATTTGGTTTCAAATGAATTGGTGAATGGTGTTCCCCTCAAAAATTTCCATCTTCAAGACATCTGTGTTTCGTGCCAGAAAGGAAAGCAAACAAAGAAGAAGCACCCTACAAAGAAGATCAACACAGTGGCAGTTCCTCTTGAACGTTTGCACATGGATTTGTTCGGTCCTGTCAAGCACAAGAGTATTCGGGGTGATCAATACTGCCTCGTGGTTACTGATGATTATTCAAGATTTTCTTGGGTTGCGTTCATGGCACACAAGAGTGAAACCTTTGGCATTATCAAAAACTTGATCATTCAGATTGAGAATTTGTATAAGTTGAAGGTTAGGCGGATACGTAGCGACAATGGTACTGAATTTAAGAATCATTCCATGATGGAGTTCTGCACTTCAAAAGGTATTCTTCATGAGTTTAGTGCAGCTTATACTCCTCAACAGAATGGTGTCGCTGAACGTAAGAACCGCACATTGATCGAGACTGCTAGGACAATGTTGGTAGAGTCACAGTTACCCATTCCATTCTGGACTGAAGCTGTGGCCTCTGCATGTTACACATTGAACAGAGTCCTTACAGTCAAAAGACACAACAAGACCTGCTTTGAGCTTCTTCAAAAACGGAAACCAGATTTGTCTTATCTCGAACCGTTTGGAGCTCCATGCACAATCATCGATCCTAATGGAAAGTTTGGGGCAAGAGCAATTGATGGATACTTTCTTGGGTATGCCACCCCTAACTTACGAGTCTGGAATCTAGAGACTAAAAGGGTTGAAGAATGGTCTGAGGTCAGAGTACAAAGGCACACCTTGCCAGTCAAAAATCCGGGTCAACCTTGGATGTTTGAGTACGATGACTTCTTCAATTCGATCAATGTTGAAGCCGCTGAAGAAAATGCTGCGGCTAGGATGTTTTTCGAGAGTGACAATGCAACAGTCTCACCGGTGGTTCGTCCAATTCTTGTGAATCAAGAACCATCGTCTTCGGTGAACAACAATACTCTCAACAATGAGGATTTTCATGATGCAAACGAATTGAACGAATCTTCAGAGGATGATGAATTTCTAGATGCAGATCAAGAAGCTCCTACAACAGCAGTTCATGGTACTTCAGAGGGTACTCCTCCAGTAGATGCTCATAGAACAGCTGAGGCTACTGCATCATCCTCTTCGTCAATTCCGGGTCTTGAATTGGTTGTTGATCTTAATCTTAACAACCTGGGTATAAATGTTCCAGTTCCAGATAATCCAGAAACAAGGATTCATAATACCCATCCTCAACAAAACATCATTGGAAATGTGCAAAGTGGCGTACAAACAAGAAACATGTTGCGAAACAACAACAATGCAGGCTTGTATGCAGCCATTCGAGAATCCGGACAACAAAACGACTGGTCCTTCGCGTGTTATGTCTCACAAGAAGAACCAAGAACGTGGAAAGAAGCCTTGAAAGATAATGCTTGGGTTGAAGCAATGCAGGAAGAACTGCAACAATTCCAGAAGCTGGGTGTCTGGAAATTAGTAGAAAAACCTGCTGGATACAAGAAGATTGGTACCCGTTGGGTTTTCAAATGCAAAAAGGATGACCGCGGAGTTGTTATCCGAAACAAAGCTCGTTTAGTCGTTCAGGGTTTTCGTCAGATTGAAGGGATCGACTACAACGAAGTCTATGCACCTGTTGCACGTCTCGAAGCCATTCGAATCTTTCTAGCCTATGCGTCCTTCAAAGGATTCAAGGTTTATCAGATGGACGTGAAAAGTGCATTTTTACATGGTGTGGTTGAAGAAGAGGTGTACGTCGAACAGCCTCCAGGTTTTGAAGATCCTATCCATCCCGATCGGGTTTGGTTGCTCAACAAAGCTCTTTAT
The DNA here is from genome assembly GCF_002127325.2 of Helianthus annuus. NCBI lineage: Eukaryota > Viridiplantae > Streptophyta > Magnoliopsida > Asterales > Asteraceae > Helianthus > Helianthus annuus. The sequence continues at coordinate 27,628,150 of NC_035443.2, forward strand.
GGTCTTCATCAAGCACCACGAGCTTGGTATGCAACCTTATCTCACTATCTGCTGGAGAACGGTTTTCGTAGAGGTCTTATCGACTGTACTCTTTTCATCAAGGAACAAGATGGAGATCTTCTTCTAGTACAGGTATACGTTGATGACATTATTTTTGGTTCTACTAATGATGTCTTGTGTAGGGAATTCGAGCGCATTATGCAGGATAAATTCGAGATGAGTGCTATGGGGGAAATGACCTTCTTCTTGGGCCTACAAGTACAACAAACGGAGTCTGGGATATTCATCCATCAGACTAAATATGTTGGTGACATCTTGAGCCGGTTCCAGATGTCTGATGCAACGCCCATTGGTACCCCATTGCCAACTAATCACGGAATTACTCCAGACTTGAAGGGAGAAGCTGTTAGCCCTTCTATCTATCGCGCCATGATCGGATCTCTCATGTATCTCACAGCATCAAGGCCAGACATAATGTACCCAACGTGCCTGCTTGCTAGATATCAAGTTAACCCGAAGGCCTCACATCTTGCTGCTGTTAAAAGGATTTTTCGTTATTTGAAGGCGTACCCTGACACTGGTCTGTGGTACCCTAGGGATAATAACTTTGAATTGGTAGCTTTCAGTGATTCTGATTTTGGCGGATGCAAAATCGACGGCAAATCCACAACGGCTGGATGTCAGTTCTTAGGAAATCGCCTAGTCACATGGCAGTGCAAGAAGCAGACGTGTGTAGCTACATCAACCTGCGAAGCTGAATACATTGCTGCTTCAAGTTGTTGCTCCCAAGTTCTTTGGATCCAACAACAAATGCGGGACTACGGTTTTGAATTCCTAACTACTCCTATTTACGTTGATAATTCTGCTGCTTTAGATATCACTAGAAATCCTGTGCAGCATTCAAAGACCAAACACATCGAAATCAAATATCACTTCATACGTGATTGCTTTGAGAAAAGGCTAATCGATGTTGTTAAGGTCCACACCGATGACCAACGTGCCGACTTATTTACCAAAGCATTTGACAAATCAAGATTTGACTTTTTATTATTGGTAAACGGCATTAAGGTCAAGCAAGAGTAAAACCAACATCGGAAAATCATTTTTGTAAATACCTTTGTGTTTTTAAATTTATCTTAGTTTGTTGATTTTAGGGGGAGTAAATCCAAAAATCGGAAAATCCAAAAACATCGAAAAATTCAAAAACACAAAAACAATAGAAAAACAAAAATGAGTTTCCTGGCGAGCAAAAGAGAAAATGATAGTACATCAGTGGTCTATCCAAACCTCTTTAAACCTTAAATGAAAAACGATAAGCAGCTCTATATAAGATGTATCGGTAGGCTCACAATCATTTTAAAGTGTGCAGGGTGATATAAATCTTAATCGACTGAAGACCAGGTGGGAACCATTCATTGGCATATGGTCTTAGTACCGAAATTTCGTTTGATAGATTGCCGAGGTTCTGAGATATTCGGTCTTTATGCTGCTTATCATCTGGGTATCATGGTTGTATCTTTTACCGAAAAATAACGGGGACGCAAGTCTAGATCTTCCATGATACTATACATACGTGTACATATTGCATATTGCATTCGACCTCAATAAGTGATAAACAATCACATGTCCAAATCAAATAAGTGATAAAATATCACATTTTTCCGGGTGTCAAGTTCGTCTCTCTGCTGTACGGAAGTACTGACCTGTTCACGGACTTGCACCTGTGCCCTCATGCATACGAAAATCAAGTTCCTCATCAATAAGTGATTATATCACATAGGACTTGTTTTCAAATCAAAATAAGTGAGTATCTCACAATTTATACGGTCAAACAGATGATAATCGGTATACTCACCGGTAAGATGAACACTCGTGCATACCTTGATACGGGAATGTGTCGTGATGTGGATGAACACCGGTCGGTAAGTATAAATCATACCTTAACGTATCCCCTCGCCATGATTACATCTGATAAGTTGAGCTTAAGTGGACAACAATACCGATAATTGTTATAGGATGCTTATCTTAATGTTAACTAACTGAACAACAAGAGTGTTTTGGCATGACCGTACACTGATATGATTCTCTTACCCTCGAAACTCGCAAAAAGAATGTTTGTATATATTTATTTATTTACTGTTTAACTTTTATTATTTCTTTTAAACAGTTTCGTCGTTTGGTGCATATCAGCACGACATTAGCGGTGATGTCGTTTGATAACACTCAAAGGATTTTAAATTGTTATCTTTTAATTTCAAAAATACCAAAAAGATTTTAGGCGTGTTTTAATATAAACTTTATAAAAGCCAAAAAGATTTTATTTCTGCTTTATTTTCGATCGTACGATGTTGGAGCTCAAGTCTTCGTTACCTGAAACCTGACTGAAAACCGAACTGACTAAATCTTCATAAACGGTCAAAATTTGCAGATTTTGAAAGTTAGAATTTAAAATTGATAAATTTATTAAACTTTCAAACTGTCGGACGGTGTTTGATTTTGACATGGTCACTCGTGTGTCATTTGTTTATACTATTCCAAGCAGTTGTTCTCATTACGCGTTTAGATTTCTTGCATGTGCAGATTCTAAAGGCTAGGAGAACATGGTCGATGACAAGCCTTGGAATGAAGACACGACGAGAAGGCGCTCAAAAGATGAAGATGATCGAGTTGCCGCTGGCCATCATCAACACCACAAGGATCTCACTTCATAAAGATAAAGTCTTTTCACGAGCATAACTCAAGGGGGAGCTTATGTTAAGGGGGAGTTTGTCAACACACTTCCTACATGATACGGGTAGTTTGTTGATACACTCTCTACTTTCAAGACGTGAAGACTTTGAAGATCCTCCGGCATTGAAGACATGATAGGACATCAGAGTCTTGAAGACCTGAAGACCAAAGACTGTCGAAGTTCCAGACAAGTCTACACTTTTAGAAGAACAAGACAAAGCTTAGAGATCAAAGACAAAGCTACAGCCAAGGGGGAGTTTGTTGGTGCACTTGTGTCTGTACTTTGTCTGTATTCGGTCTGATATAAACGATGTCCTGATTTGTATTGTAAGTTGACCAAGTCAACCATCCTCCGGTTTGACTTGGACAACAGTTGAAAGATGTTCTGATCGAAGGATAGCCTCGAAGGATACACCTGATCCTTCGAGGTGATCGAAAGATATGGTTCGACCATGGTTCGACCATTAGACCTCGAAGGATGATCCTTCGAGGTCCACGCTGATCTTTCGTGTAACATGTGGTCGACAGATGATCCTTCGGACCATCTGTCGAATCCTTCGAGCAGACCTGCTGAGCTGGGTATATATACCCATGCATGTGTTGAGAGTTCTAGGGTTCTGCCATTTTCACACACCCGAGAGATAGAAGCTTAGAGAGCATTCTGCCCAGAACTCACACACACACTTAGAGAGTTTATAGAACACTTCTGTAAACATTGAGCTTGTAACCGAACCTTCATTTGCATTAATACGACTAGTGTTAATCGGTGAATCTTTGTGTGTTTGTTTCTCTACTTGCTACTAACTCGGTTTGCTTGCTAGCTTGGATTCCGCACTCGCTAGTAGGTTTGTATAACAAGGTTTAGGTTCGTAATCCTTCGCGAAACAGGGACCTACAATTTGGGGTAAGGTTGAAATGTGATGTGTACTCGGTAGTTGTATTAGTGGTAAAAAATGTTTAAATTTATTCTTTAGATTGCAAGATTAAAGCTGTGTACTCATGTGTATGTGCTTTGTTACATATGTACTTGTATGCTTGTTCTTTGCGGGACATACGGATAACTGAACACATTATTAATCATACTGTCTTCTTTTGGAGAAAATTGGTATTCAAAACTGAAAGCGGCGTTGGGTTGTACCATTTTCAAATGATAGATTTACAACCAAGTAGGTGGATCAATGATGGAGTAATAAATTGCTTTGCGTCAATGCTCAACTATGAGGAAAAGGATCGAATCAGCGGATCAAATATGTTCGGGCATGCTGATAAAGTAAAAGGAACAAAGCCGCGATTGTTCGGCCATACAAATTGTTTTGTAAGTGATACTTTGTATTATAATTGTGAAGATTATGGTAAAGTTTGCGTGGCCGATTATTCAAATGTGAGTTGGTTGTTATTTGTGCGTTCAGGACGAGGATATCTTATGGAATGGGAAGCACGGGGATGCTGGGCGTGTTGAGAAATTCAAAAGTGCCACGTTCTTGGTTGTTGACCAAAAAGAATCGTTAACGAGTTTGTCCGAGTATTGCGTCGTATGCTTTCCTATACTTGAGCACGACCATTTTCACTTGGTGTGCTTTGATATGGAAAGAAACGCAATAACGGTAATTGACAACATGGACGCTCGCGAAAGCCCCATTCACCTGATCAACGACGACAACTTCTTCCAAAAGACAACGCCTTACAAAGTGGTATGTATCATTTAAATACAAAAACTAGTTCAGCTGTTAGTGAACACATTGTAACTGGTTATTACATGATGTTTTGGTTTCAGAAAGACATTTTCTGTAAGTATTTGAAGATGATGGATCATCCTAAGAGTGCAGAAATTGAGATTGCGGACGTGGTAAGGTTGGGGTTTGAATGGAAGACAGTCAACAACACCGTGGATTGCGGAGTGTTTGTCATGAGGCATATGGAGACGTGATTCGGGATAACTGCCGATAAGTGGGATAGTGGCTTCCCACTATCCCATAAGGAGAAGAAGGCGACGTTGACACGTTTGAGGAAAAAGTACGCAATAAAGCTAGTTACTTCAGAGGCCAACAAGCACCGCAGACGCGTATTGGATGAAGCAGCTGAACATGAAAAAGCGAACGGAATAGGTCGTTTTTAGTACGTCTATATTGGTTGACAATAGTTAACGTTTTTTGGTTTTAATTTTTGGAATGTAGTTATTTAACGCAAATGTGGTGATTGACATACTCAGTACAGTTTGATGGTTTGGTATTTTGTTACTTTTTGAAACAGTGGAATAAAAGTTTATTGCGTATAAGTATGGTTTTCTGGTTTGTCAAAGTACTTGACAGGTTGTTAATGTACGTAATGTGTGTGCTGTGTATTAAATTTAATTAAAGTAGGTACACATGAGTACTTGTGATGTAAAAATGCAAGTACACTTGTGTACAACGGTAATAGCAGATAAGTACACATGTGTACGGTTTTCATGTTTAGATTTTTCCAATAAACAGAAATGTTGCTTATGTCTTTGTGGACCTTTTTTCCATCAATATAATACATGACATGTCGTTAAAGAAAAAAAGATATAACTGTAAGTGATGGATGTTTGTTAAAAAAGATTATGAAATATATGATATGATTTTGTAACTGAAGATTCTATATGGAGGTTGTGTACGATTCTATAAATGTCAATGTTGTCAAAATTGTAACTGAAGACATGATAAGTTTTTATGTTGTTTAGCATTGTGTGTTTTATATTCATAGTTCTACGATGGTGTGTTTGAAGTTTTTATGGACTATTAGAGTTTGAATATGGTGTTTTAGTAATATTCATTCTATTATTTGTGAGTTTTAGGTGTGTTTTATGCCCGAAATTATTGTGTTTTATGACTTTTTACACTTTTTAGGAAAAACACACTTTCCGTAGGATCCCCACTCTATGTATATATATATATATATATATAGAAAATGTGTAGGAAAATACTGACGCAATTCCTACCAAATACGTTTCCTTTTAAAAATTCGTCATATATCTGTAGGAAAATAATAAATGTAATAGTTCCGTAGAAAAGTCGTAGGAATCCATACAGGCCTTAATACGGTCTATTTTCGTTCGTAGGAACTATGTAGGAAAAACGAATACATTCCGTTGGAATTGTGTAGAAAGAAAATAAATTTCCGTAGGAATTGTGTAAGAAAATTAAAATATATAAAATATATATAATAAAAACAAATATAATTGATTTAAACACAAAATATTAAAAAATAAATATTCCGTGGGAAATGCGTCGGAAAGTTAAGGAAATTAATTCCGTGAGAAATAAGTAGGAGAATTCTAACGAAACATTTGTGTGGGAAAAGAGTAGGAAAATCCGTAGGAAATGCTTCAGGAAAAAAGTACCCGCGAGCAGAATTCCCATAGACCATTTTCGTGGGAAATCCGTGGGTAAAGGCAGTTACCCACGGATTTCCCACGGAAATTAACGTGGGAATACTAGTAGTTTTCTAGTAGTGGTTGTTATCAGGTTAAACAGGGACCGGGTGGTAGTAGTGAGCTTGTTTTTTCTATGAAAGGTCCATTCAAAATTGGAGAGAACTTAGCTCTTGTCTGGAACGAGTATGGGTGGGACAAGGCATCAAATCTACTGTATGTAAATTTACCTACAGCTCTGATAAAAGAGACATTCGCCATGATGAATAGGGTGTCAGTGATGACATATTTGACTTTTTATAAGCATTGAGCATCCTGAACTTGTAGACAATGTTGGGTTAATCTTGATGGGTCGGGTCAAAGTCGGGTAGTAGGAAACCAGTCGAAGCTATGGATTCGAGTCAGCAACAGATTGGGTCTAAATGGGTTTTTAATCAGTTAACGAGTTAATGAAGAAATGGTCTAAGTGTTAGACCGAGTTTGTTGGTCCAAAGCAGGAGTACGTGGTCTATTATGCATGTTTCTATTTGTTCTTTTAATTATAAATCGGGAGTAGCAGTAGGTCTTTTAATTGTACCATTTGTTTATTGAATACAGTGATTTTCATTTCCATTTACTTTATGCAAAGTTACTTTCATATACATACTTACGTGAGTGTTTTTGAGTGTGGGGCCTGAACCAACAATGATGTTTATACAACTGTATATATGCTGGCCGTTCCTGCTTTTGCTGCTCTGGTTCGCCAAGGAAACAAAGTTAAGGAAAGAATGCACATAAACTTAAAGGGGTTTGCCAATGGAACTGTGCTCACTTATCCACTAATTAATTACAAAGCTTATACAGATTATGCGTTGGAGATGGGGATATTAAGGTGTCCTGACATAAATGCATCAACTTGATCGACCATTGTGTGAATTTGCAATAAAGCCGCGTGGCACTGATGGAACAGTCTCATATGCGTTGTAATTTTCAGTTCAGTAATCTCTATTGCGGTCCTGGCACGATCAATTATTATGATATTATAATAATTGGAAGCTTGCGCGATGATTTGTCAAACATAGAAACACTTCTTAAAAAGGAATCAGTTCGACAAGCTCTTGGAGTTGTAGATATAGTGTGTGTTTTTCGTAGCAGAAGCATATGTCAGTGTTTTCTAATGGATTGGATGAAAACTCTTGAAGTTGGCATTCCTCGTCTTCATGACGGTGGGATTAAGTTGCTTAGTATATGGCTGAACTCATGACCACATCTATAACTGGCTCGGTAATTTCAAATGGGTTCATGGTACGGAAAGGAAACAAAAGGAACAGTTGATAAAAGATTTTTTAGCATTCATTATGAAATTGATGAACCCGAGCAAGGTCTTCAGATTTTATCATCTGATGTTATCCTTGCGGTCAAGGATTTCAACAAGAGGGGGATATTATACATATATACATTTGCAAGTTGGATGAATTGGGAGGTTTTTTTTTTTTTTTTTTTTTTTTTATTTTAACCTTTAGTTTTCAGCATTAACTCTTACAAACCCTTAACTTTTTAAATACTTTTTAATCGAGTTTTACGTCTTTATTTTTATTTACGTGTAGATATAAACTTAAGTTGATTTACATTTCAACATGATTTTTTTTTGTCTTTTTGTGGTTTTGTTTGTTTTTTTTTTTAATTTTAACCTTTAATTTTCAGCATTACTCTTACAACCCTTCAACTTTCTAAATACTTTTTAATCAAGTTTTACGTCTTTATTTTTATATACATGTCGATATAAACTTAAGTTGATTTACATTTAAATATATTTTTTTTGTTTTCTCAACTTTTAGCATTGAAACTGACAACCCTTTAACTTTCTAAATAATTTTGTAATCAAGTTTTATGTGTTTAGATTTAGTTACATGTGATATGAATTCAAGTTATGTTTTGAAATAAATTTTATTTTTTCCCCGGAAATGAGTCTGCTTGGATACATTAAGTTTTCAGTTGTTCTACGTTTTGACGTAAATTTTGTTCCGAAACGAGTTGGGTCAAAATTTAATACATTTTCATTAGACGGTATAAATCTGAGCCACTATACGTTTCGACACCGCCGCGTGCCGTACCATTCTTTAACTTAAATAAAACACTATTTTCTTACGTGCTTATTTTTATGTACGTGTCGGTAAGTTGATTTATGTTTCGCGTAAATTTTATTTGAAAATATGTCAAATCAAATATAATATGTTTCCGTGCTTATTTTTATGTATGTTTTTAGTTGGTTTACGTTTTGACATAAATTTTTTTTTTTTTGAAACCAGTCAGGTCAAATTAAATGATAAACGCCTTCCTATGAATTTATTTTTGGGTATTCAATGCATACACTTTTACAATGACATACATTTTTGTGCTTTTCAAATATATAGTTGTTAAATGCCTTTTTTCTACGTTTAAATTTTATAACAACCACCCGGAACACGCAACTTTAAAAAAAGGTTATCTCATCGCGAAGCGCGGGTATAATTTCTAGTTGATATATAATTAATAAATAGTAGAGGGGTCTTTTGTAAATGAGAAATATAGAAGGTAGATAATGTAACATTGCACCCAACTATCTGGTTAATACAGGTCAGGTCAGTGAACAGGTCAGTACTTCCCTTTTCACGGAGGATTACGAACCTAAACCTTGTTATACTAACCCACTAGCAAGTGCGGAATCCAAGCTAGTAGGCAAACCGGGATGAAGCAAGTAGAGAAACAAACACACAAGGTTTCACCGATTAACACCACTGTATTAATACGTATGAAGGTTACGGTTACAAGCACAATGTTTACAAAACCAAAGATGTAAACTCTCAAGTGTGTGTGTGTGTTTCCAGCAGAATGCTCTCAAGCTCTCTATCTCTTGTCTGTGTGCATCTATCTTTCACACTACACTGCATGGGTATATATATACCCAGCACAGGTTGTCTATCTCGAAGGATCCGATAGATGGTCCGAAGGATCATCTATCGAGGACAAGTCATTCAAAGGATGAGCAGGGACCTCGAAGGATGATCCTTCGAGGTCTAACAGTCGAACCATATCTATCGACTATCTCGAAGGATCAACAGTATCCTTCGAGTCTATCCTTCGGGCCTATCCTTCGAGACAGACTAACATATTAAACATATGTCAACTGTTGGCCAAGTCAATCCGGAGGATGGTTGACTTGGTCAACTTACAGACTACCAAGGACATCGTTTATATACAGACCGAATACAGACAAAGTACAGACACAAGTGCACCAACAAACTCCCCCTTGGCTGTAGCTTTGTCTTTATCTTCTATAGTTGCGGACGCGTCTCGAACTTCGACGGTCTTTGGTCTTCGAGTTACCAAAACTCTGATGTCCTTTCAAGTCTTCAATGTCGGAGGATCTTCAAAGTCTTCACGTCTTGAAAGCAGAGAGTGTATCAACAAACTACCCGTATCATGTAGGAAGTGTGTTGACAAACTCCCCCTTAACATAAGCTCCCCCTGGAGTTATGCTCGTGAAAAGACTTTATCTTTATGAAGTGAGATCCTTGTGGTGTTGATGATGGCCAGCGGCAACTCGATCATCTTCATCATTTGAGCGCCTTCTCATCGTGTATTTATTCCAAAGCTTGTCATCGACCATGTTCTCCTAGCCTTCAGAATCTGCACATGCAAGAAATCTAAACGCGTAATGAGAACAACTGCTTGGAACAGAGTATAAGCAAATAACACACGAATGACCATATCACAATCAAACACCGTCCGACAGTTTGAAAGTTTAATAAATTTGTCAATTTCAGTCTTTAACTTTCAAAACCATGCAAATTTCGACCGTTTATGAAGATTTAGTCAGTTCGGTTTTTCAGTCAGGTTCCAGGTAACGAAGACTTGAGCTCCAACATCGTACGATCGAAAATAAAGCAGAAATAAAATCTTTTTGGCTTTTATAAAGTTTATGTTAAAACACACCTAAAATCTTTTTGGTATTTTTGAAAGTAAAAGACAACAATTTAAAATCCTTTGAGTGTTATCAAACGACATCACCGCTAATGTCGTGCTGATATGCACCAAACGACGAAACTGTTTTAAAAGCAAACAATAAGAGTTAAGCAGTAAATAAATAAATATATACAAACATTCTTTTTGCGAGTTTCGAGGGTAAGAGAATCATATCAGTGTACGGTCATGCCAAAACACTCTTGTTGTTCAGTTAGTTAATATTAAGATAAGCATCCTATAACAATTATCGGTATTGTTGTCCACTTAAGCTCAACTTATCAGATGTAATCATGTTTAGAGGATACGTTAAGGTATGATTTATACTTACCGACCGGTGTTCATCCACATCACGACACATTCCCGTATCAAGGTATGCACGAGAGTTCATCTTACCGGTGAGTATACCGATTATCATCTGTTTGACCGTATAAATTGTGAGATACTCACTTATTTTGATTTGAAAACAAGCCCTTTGTGATATAATCACTTATTGATGAGGAACTTGAATTTCATATGCATGAGGGCACAGGTGCAAGTCCGTGAACAGGTCAGTACTTCCGTACAGCAGAGAGACGAACTTGACACCCGGATAACTGTGATATTTTATCACTTATTTGTTTGGACATGTGATTGTTTATCACTTATTGAGGTCGAATGCAGTATGTAATATGTACACGTATGTATAGTATCATGGAAGATCTTAGACTTAGTCTATTTATAGAAGCAACCATGATACCCAGATGATAAGCAGCATAAAGACCGAATATCTCAGAACCTCGGCAATCTATCAAACGAAATTTCGGTACTAAGACCATATGCCAATGAATGGTTCCCACCTGGTCTTCAGTCGATTAAGATTTATATCACCCTGCACACTTTAAAATGATTGTGAGCCTACCGATACATCTTATATAGAGCTGCTTATCGTTTTTCATTTAAGGTTTAAAGAGGTTTGGATAGACCACTGATGTACTATCATTTTCTCTTTTGCTCTCCAGGAAACTCATTTTTGATTTTCTATTGTTTTTGTGTTTTTGAAATTTTTTCGATGTTTTTGGATTTTCAGATTTTTGGATTTACTCCCCCTAAAATCAACAAACTAAGATAAATTTAAAAACACACAAAGATATTTACAAAAATAATTTTCCGATGTTGGTTTACTCTTGCTTGACCTTAATGCCATTTACCAATAATAAGAAGTCAAATCTAGATTTGTCAAAAGCTTTGGTAAATAAGTCGGCACGTTGGTCATCGGTGTGGACCTTAACAACATCGATTAGCCTTTTCTCAAAGCAATCACGTATGAAGTGATATTTGATTTCGATGTGTTTGGTCTTTGAATGCTGCACAGGATTTTTAGTGATATCTAAAGCAGCAGAATTATCAACGTATATAGGAGTAGTTAGGAATTCAAAACCGTAGTCCCGCAATTGTTGTTGGATCCAGAGAACTTGTGAACAACAACTTGAGGCAGCAATGTATTCAGCTTCGCATGTTGATGTAGCGACACACGTTTGCTTCTTGCACTGCCATGTGACTAGGCGATTTCCTAAGAACTGACATCCAGCCGTTGTGGATTTACCGTCGATTTTACATCCGCCAAAATCAGAATCACTGAATGCGACCAAGTCAAAGTTGTTATCCCTAGGATACCACAGACCAGTGTCGGGGTAAGCCTTCAAATAACGAAAAATCCTTTTGACAGCTGCAAGATGTGAGGCTTTCGGGTTGACTTGATATCTGGCAAGCAGGCACGTTGGGTACATTATATCTGGCCTTGATGCTGTGAGGTACATAAGGGATCCGATCATCGCGCGATAGTATGAAGGGCTAACAGGTTCACCCTTCAAGTCAGGAGTAATTCCGTGATTAGTTGGCAGTGGGGTACCAATGGGCGTTGCATCGGACATCTGGAACCGGCTCAAGATGTCTCCAACATATTTAGTCTGATGGATGAATATCCCAGACTCCGTTTGTTGCACTTGTAGGCCCAAGAAGAAATTCATTTCCCCCATAGCACTCATCTCGAACTTATCCTGCATGATGCGCTCGAAATTCCTACACAAAACATCATTAGTAGAACCAAAAATAATATCATCAACATAAACCTGTACCAGAAGAAGATCTCCATCTTGTTCTTTGATGAAGAGAGTACAATCGATAAGACCTCTTCGAAAACCGTTCTCCAGCAGATATGTAGATAAGGTTGCATACCAAGCTCGTGGCGCTTGATGAAGACCATAGAGAGCTTTGTTGAGCAACCAAACCCGATCGGGATGGACAGGATCTTCAAAACCTGGAGGCTGTTCGACATATACCTCTTCTTCAACCACACCATGTAGAAATGCACTTTTGACGTCCATCTGGTAAACCTTGAATCCTTTAAATGAGGCATAGGCCAGAAAGATCCGAATAGCTTCCAGACGTGCAACAGGTGCATAGACTTCGTTGTAGTCGATCCCTTCAATCTGACGAAAACCTTGAACGACTAAACGAGCTTTGTTTCGAATAACTACTCCACGGTCGTCTTTCTTGCATTTGAAGACCCAACGAGTGCCAATCTTCTTGTAGTTCTCAGGCTTTTCAACAAGCTTCCAAACACCAAGCTTGTGAAATTGCTGTAATTCTTCCTGCATGGCTTCAACCCAGGCACTATCTTTCAATGCTTCTTTCCACGACTTTGGTTCTTCTTGTGACACGTAACACGCGAAGGACCAGTCATTTTGTTGGCCAGATTCTCTTATAGCTGAATACAAACCAGCATTCCGGTTGTTTCTCAGCTGATTACGCGTCTGCACACCGCGATGGACATCTCCTATGATATTCTGCTGGGGATGGGTATCGTGAATCCTCATTTCAGGATTATCTGGCACACGAGCATTGATACCCAAATTATTCAGATTAAGATCAACAACCAACTCCACACCTGGAATGTGGGTAGAGGTGGATGCATTCCCTTCAGCAGTATCTACATTCTGCGTATGAGGTGTATCTACAGAAGCACCTTGAACAGGAGCAGCTGGAGCTGAAGATCCTTCGGCTGCATCATGATATTCATCATCTTCAGAAGAGTCATTATAATGAGCAGCATCTTCGGATCCTTTTCACTTTCAACGTATAGAGATTTTCTAACATTGTAAGAAGATCCTTGAGGATGCCAGGAGTTTCACTTTTGTGTGCCATAAAAGATACCCAAGAAAATCTAGAGTAGTCATCAGTAACTACTAAACAATAAGCATCACCAAACGTTGTCTTGTGCTTCATAGGTCCAAAAAGGTCCATATGAAGACGTTCGAGAGGCATGCTGACAGTGTTGATTTTCTTCAAAGGGTGAGACTTCTTCGTTTGCTTCCCCTTTTGGCATGAGACACAGATATCTTGCAAATGAAAACTTCTTACAGGCACACCATTCACAAGATTATTTTTCACCAAATGGTTCATCTTTCTCAAGTGAATGTGTCCCATTCTTCTGTGCCAAGATATAGACTCCTTTTCTGTGGCTTTTGAGACAAAACAAGTAACTTGTGCAGATGTTGTAATCGCCTGGCTCATGTCGAGAATATAAAGATCATTAACTCTCGGAGCCGATAAGAGAATCCATTCTTGTGGAATTTTGAATCCAGGTTTCAGCACATAGCAGCCAGCGTCATCAAAAATCACTGAGAACTTTTTATCGCAGATTTGCGACACACTGAGAAGATTGTGATCAATTTGCTTCACATAATTGATCTTATTAAAGCACACGATACCATTGGAGATACTTCCTTCTCCAGTGATGTACCCTCCTTTATCACCTGCAAAAGCAACATACCCTCCTCTGATATTTCTCACGTCATACAGGAGCCGTAAGTCGCCAGTCATGTGCCTGGATGCTCCACTATCAACAATCCAATGACTATTAATAGTTCCTCCTAGAACATCCTGCACATGTCAATTAAAACATCAGTTGAGAATGGGGACCCAAGCCTTAGTGGTCTTGGGTCGTCCCTTGGCATCACGATACGTAAGCTCTATCTCTTGATGGTTTTCAAGAACAACTGCTCCCCCTGAATTGTCACCCGACTTAGGTAACCAAGTTTGTCTGTGCCTACCAGTTTCTGAAGATTCTGGTTTTACAGGTTGTGACACACTTGGTTCCTTTTGTACTATTTTGACTTCAGATTTTAAGGCTTTTTCAACAGTTTTAATGTTCTTACGTCGTTGTTTAGTTTCTTGTTCTTTTACAGTTCGTTTATCTTGTTTAGGTGAAACTGACCGACGTTGAGGGTGAACTGTTTCAGGTGGAGTTTTCTCAACAAATTTCTTCTTTGGAGCATTTGGGCAATTTCTGATAATATGCCCAATTTCTCCACATTTGAAACAAGTTCTCCTTTCAACAGACTTAGGAGAACTTGATCGACTACCAGATGTTGAACTTGTAGAACCTGAGGTACTTGCTCTTTCATCACACCCGTTTGTGTGTTGGGTGTAATTGTTATCACTGTTACGTTTCAAAATTTTGACTTGTTGTACAAAATCAGTGTTTGATTTGTTTTCAAAAGTCTCAATTTTATCTGTACCTCTTGATGCTACAAACTTAACATCTTTTCCTTTCTTCACGTAACGAGCTCCTTTTGATTCAACCTTAGCCTTTGGCTTTGGAGCTCGTTGTTGTTGTTTACCCTTAGAAGCAGTCGGTTGTTGAGTGGTTGGAGATTTTTGATTACCAAACTGTTTCCTAATCTCAGCCTTAGGAATTGGATCACATTGTGTTACCACAATTCCCGGAAGTGTTTTTCCCAAAAATTTGTTTGTATTGTCTTCAAAGACTTTATCAATCAAAGATTTATTTACATTTTTAATTGGAAAAACATGATCTGAGTAGATTTTATTATCTCCAACCAAAGTGTACAACACATTACTGCTTTTAACAGTAGACACATCTTTCTTATCAACCTTGACAGGATCAATCACTTGCTTCTCAACAGATGGAACCTCAGGAGTATCAGGATCACAAAGGATGTGATTCTCTCGTGGAATATCTACTCCTTTCATCTTGCTAAGTGATTTATCCTGATCACTTACAGCCACTTCTGATTCATCATCCGATGTCTCATAGTCCTCGATAATTGGAGGACTTTGCTTCATGGATGGTGAAGCTTCTTGTTCGTTAGAGGCTGTGTTTGAAGAATTGTCTGGTTTGAACCCAAGGCCAGTGGTAAACTCCTCAACATCAAGAGGCACACTGGGTTCATACCGAGGAATTTCTTCCTCATCAGGCATCTTGGTATAGTTGTTCATCAAAGGGGGCGGACATTTGTTATACCCTATGCCTTTCTGATTTCCCTTTAGTTGTTGAACATCGATGATGTGATCAAGCACAAATCGGGAGTTAGAATAGCTATCCAATTTCTGTTTGATCGCATCATGTTCGCATTGGGCAATGGCTAATTGCTTCTTAGTTTCTTCCACAGTGTTAATATATTCATTTATACTTACCTGCTTGTGGTAAACTACTTTATTAACTTCGGAAACATTTTTCTTTAAAGTTTCAATTACTTCCTTAAAATCTTTTTCGTTCCGAGTTAAAGCCATATTCGCCTCTTTGCATTTCGATAGTTCAATAACCAAACTCTGATTATGACTATGAAGCTTTTCTGATTCAAGCTTCATCTCTGCACATGATTTACAAATACTAGGAGCAGGGGGTTCAGAAGTTACCTGACTAGTAGAGGCTGAGCCGTTTGCCATAAAGGCAGTTTGAAAAGAAAAAGCTCCATCTTCAGAGAATAGCTTTTCCATTTCCTTTGATGCAGTATCAGCCTTCCTAATCAGAATTGATTTCTGACATTTAAGCTCATCAGCTTCATTTAGTAGCTCCTGAACATCATCATCTCCTTCTTCATTCACATCAGGCTCTGAGTGATTATCCCCAGAAACAGAGCCTTCTTCATCCGAACTGCCAGAATAACCAGAACTGTCATCGCTTCCAGAAGATTCTTCTTTTTGAACCTGCTCGATGACCTTAGCATACAATGCAGTTCCACTTCCCTGATCTCCTTCACCAAACTGCACTGACCAGTCACATCCTTCATCAGCTTGAACAGCCAAAGCCCGATTGTGATTGGTAGTTCCAGGCTGTCCCTGATTGTTGTTCACTGCCACCATCCTCCGTTCACGGTTTTCTTGTTGGGCATTCACATTCGTCTGGTTTCTGAAAGGGTTGTGATTGCCGTGTTTTGTTGGTCGAGTGCACTCCCGTTTAAAGTGCCCTTTCTCGCCACAGTTAAAGCACGTGACGGCATTAATATCAAACCCATACTTCGTGTTTTTCTTTCCTTCCAACGAAGTTCTTCCAGTTCGTGCCATGAAATCTTTTGCCCTTCTAACCGCACTAGCAAAAGCCCATTTAATATCCATCAACTCCATTTCTTCCTTGTCGATCTGATCATAATCTTCATTGGTCATGTTGATGTTTCCAAGCTGACCAGCTACCAAACCACAGTATGCACTGACCATGGTGTTGATAATCTCCATATGTTCCTTAGCAACTTCAATACTAAGGTGTGAAAGATTTGAGTTGTCGACTCGGATTGTGTGATGACTTTGAGGCTGAGGTTGAGGATTGCTTGTATAGTGAGCTTGCTGTTGTTGTTGTTGAGGTTGTGGTTGTGGCTGTGTTGGAACAGGAATGTAAGACCTCGGATCGAATTGAGGTTGTGGTGGAGCAGCTGTTGACTGAGGAAACGGAAAGGAACTTGAACTTGTATTGGACACAAATGCAGTCTGCAGCTTAGGTTGCTGTTGCTGAGCTGCAGCGGATCTTGCCAAAACATCGAATCCTGGAAGATACATTTCCGTATTCTGAGGAGCTGGAGCACGCCTTGCTTTCCTAATCTCTTCATCATTTTTATGTTCCAGCTTTTGAATGAACTCATAGATGTTGACTTGATCTAGAGTTCCAGTATGCTTCAACAATTCAATGAAGGAACTCCACTTTGGAGGTAAGGCGTCAGCAAATCTACTCACCATTTCTTGTTGAGTAGCGACAACTCCATAAGCACACATCTCACTAATCAAATGATAGAAACGTGTGATCATATCATTCAGAGTCTCGTTTTCCAAAAACTGAAAAGATTCAAACTCTTTCTTCAACAAATCATGCCGAGATTTTCGAGCAGCTGCATTGCCTTCTCCTCTAGCAACTAAGGCATCCCACAATGCTTTCGTGGTCTTGCAATAAGAGAACTGATGGTAGATGTCTTTGTTGAGTGCTTGAGTAAGTGTGGCAAAGGCCTTTTTCTCCAATTCATAAGCCTTCTTGTCATTTTCAAGCATATTTGCATAACCTTCTGAAGTTGACGCAGCAGTCTCAAGATTAGTATTGAACGCATTGATGAAACACGTCCAAAGATCAGTGCTTTGCCCTTGGACATATGTGTGAAAACGGTTTTTCCATGATGGAAAATCGTTCATGTGGTTCAACTTAGGTGGACGATTGTTGCTGCCAGTTTCACTTTCACTAATCAGAAGGTTATGAAGACTTTGACTTTGATTGGATACCAAAGCCCATTGACTTGGACTAATTGATGGCTGTGGAACCATACTCTTTGCCCAATCTGCAGCAGTCACTAACTCTTGATTGTTTCGTGAGTCCAAACTCCAATCCCATGGACTTGTACAGCTCATTTTGATCAAATAAAAATACCAAACCTACACACCACAAACTGTTAAGTGTAAAACAGATATGAACCTGTTCGAAAGATCAATACTTGTTCGAATGATCAACAAGGTTCGAAAGATCCTTGTTGAGTTTCGAACAAAGACTTCGAAGGATTGACTTCGAAAGATTGTCTATACGAAGGATCCTTATCTTTCGAAAGATGATTTCGAAAGATTCTCCTTATGTTTCGAACACAGGCCTCGAAAGATGACAATTGTTTGAAGAATCAACAGTGTTCGAAGGATCACTGTTGATGGCTCGAACAATAACCTCGAAAGATAACCTTGAAAGATTCACCTAACACGAAGGATCCTAATCTTTCGTAATGAACAGTAACTCGAAGGATGTATCTATCGAAAAGATTCCTTGACTCGATGGATAACACACTGACTTCGAAAGATGTTCGAAGGATGGTTATCTTTCGAATCTCCTTGATCGAAGGATGATCCTTCGAGCTCGAAAGTTATCTTTCGACGGCTGACACACTGACAAAAGTACTGATGGGTTGGTGAGAAAAGTGACAGGTTGGTGTACCAACTTTCGGCAGAAAGGATGTTCTGCCACCAACTTTTCCACCAACTATTTGACTTTCAAAAAGTTTACCAAAATAGGCAACCTTATCCTCAAGTTCAGTCACCGGAGACAAACCGGAAGTATGGCCGGAAAGTTCAAAGTTTCACAAAAACGATTTTTATGTTACCCAAACCGACCCCAAACACTCCCGATAGGTTTAGTAGCCGTTTTTCAGTTTCAAAATGCAAGGAAACTACCAAAAACGAGTGCTAAACCAAGTGTCCAAACACACCAAAGAACTCGAACAAACCGGTTTTAAACAAGGTAGAGAGCCAAGCTCTGATACCACTTGTAGGTCCCTTTTCACGGAGGATTACGAACCTAAACCTTGTTATACTAACCCACTAGCAAGTGCGGAATCCAAGCTAGTAGGCAAACCGGGATGAAGCAAGTAGAGAAACAAACACACAAGGTTTCACCGATTAACACCACTGTATTAATACGTATGAAGGTTACGGTTACAAGCACAATGTTTACAAAACCAAAGATGTAAACTCTCAAGTGTGTGTGTGTGTTTCCAGCAGAATGCTCTCAAGCTCTCTATCTCTTGTCTGTGTGCATCTATCTTTCACACTACACTGCATGGGTATATATATACCCAGCACAGGTTGTCTATCTCGAAGGATCCGATAGATGGTCCGAAGGATCATCTATCGAGGACAAGTCATTCGAAGGATGAGTAGGGACCTCGAAGGATGATCCTTCGAGGTCTAACAGTCGAACCATATCTATCGACTATCTCGAAGGATCAACAGTATCCTTCGAGTCTATCCTTCGGGCCTATCCTTCGAGACAGACTAACATATTAAACATATGTCAACTGTTGGCCAAGTCAATCCGGAGGATGGTTGACTTGGTCAACTTACAGACTACCAAGGACATCGTTTATATACAGACCGAATACAGACAAAGTACAGACACAAGTGCACCAACATACTTAAACAACCGGGACAAGAATCTGAAGGTTAGCCAAGACATAGACAACTCTCTCAACCTGTTATCTCTCTCTCTCTCTAGAAATCTTGCTATCACACAACGACTTTGAATTTTAATCCAGGATTAACATTAGAATTTCATAGAACGCCTGATGGACATGCGTTGCACAATTACAACAAAAAACAATTGTTAAATACTAGCTCTCTGGAAATGCACTGATCCAAGACTATTGATAGAAAACTAGAATCTCCATACTAATAAACTGTATTTGTGTAGATAAAGAGTAATGTAATCATGGTTGTTCTATGAATCGAGGGGGTGAAGATAAGGAAGATGACCAAAATTTAAAAAAAAGGTAGTACCAGAGCACACCTCGAACGACCTTGAGCTTGAGCACACGCCACTAGAGGACCAACTATACCAACAAGGAAATTTGGGAATGTCGAATGGATGGAATACAGTCCTTTTGCTCCGTTCTTCTGTTTTATCAAATACTAGCTACATGGAAGTGATGTTGTGTACAATCGATGTAAACATAGTTAAAACCAAGAGAAGATGAGTAACTTATTGTAATACGTGTTTATCATAATCATATATACCGGTCCTAGAATCCTAGCAGATAGCAAGATAAGCAAAAGTTCACATTATTTATACAATAATACATACAAGGAATATTGATGAATCCAAAATGCTTAATAAGATTATAGCTAGAAGAAGTTTCTTCTAATACATTCAACTTTCATTTTGCGTATCACTCAATATTGTAATGCTTAGTTCATTGATAGACTTTTCTCCGTTTAAACCTTCATAAAATCCATCTGTAAATTTTCCAACGTAAAATCCTGGTTCTTTGGGTGAAGGCAATGGGCCCTTACTCTCGAGCATCATCATCACAGAAGTCATAGTCGGTCTATCTTCTGGGTGATTCTGAGCACACAACAAACCAACATGGATTGATCGTAGTACTTGATGCACATCAATTAATTCACCAAGACACTTGTCAACTAATTGCAAGGAGTTGCCTTCATTTTGGAGTCCCCATGCCTGTCAACAACAATGAACACAAGTCTCTTATGTTGTTTGAAATGAACAAATTGCATTAAAAAATAACCAACTTTCTTCTTACTTTGTTGTTGGTTCTCATTTCTATTTGAGCTCAACCTATCAAGTTGTTCTCATTTTGGGTAATCTTCTAAGTTAACCAGTGTGTGAAAAAAAAAGTCCGACATGATTTGAAGTTACACTCATCATTCTGACAAGTTTTCAATAAAAAAGTTTGTAATTTGGTTAGTTTTTATTGCTGAAAACAAAGATGTTTACCCAAAAAAAAAAAATACTGATAATATTTACCATATTAAATAGTTTGCCCTCTCAAAACTAAAAGGCAAACTTATATGTCCGATAAGATTGTTGCAATGTTCTTCGTGGACAAACCGTCTATTTTTTTCTCCACACACAATTTCCAGTATCAATACACCAAAGCTATGTATGTCTGATTTTATCGAAAATGTACCATCTTCTGCATACTCTGGTGCCATGTAACCACTGTGAAGAATCAAAGTAAATGTAAGTGCATCAGTAAATAAATTTGAATGTGGTTAGGGTAAATGACTCTCACCGTGTTCCAACCACTCTATTTGTGTGTGCCTCTATCTGATTTCCTCCAAAACTTCTAGCTGTGCCAAAATTTGATATCTTCGGGTTCATATCTGCGTCAAGCAAAATATTGTTGACTTTAAGATCCCTATGTATGATTCTGAGTCGAGAATCCTGGTGAAGATAAAGAAGCCCACGAGCAATTCCAATGATAATTTGGTAACGTGTCCGCCAACCAAGGAGTGTGCTTTGAGTTTTATCTGTCAATAGTTCGAATTTTTGTTTATGTCTTTGTTGATTTGATACTTTTCTATGTTTTCTTTTTACGTTATTCCACTTACCAAATATGAAAGAATCAAGGCCTTTGTTTGGCAAGTATTCATAAATCAACATCTTTTCGACTCTCTCGATGCAGCAACCCAAGAGTTTAACAAGATTGCGATCCTGTAGTTTAGATATCAGGATGACTTCATTCTTGAACTCATGAAGTCCTTGAGTGATGTTTCTGCTAGCCGCTTCACTGCAATCTCTCGTCCATTTTCAAGTACACCCTGAAATTAAACTTTTTAAGGCAAGTATGCAAAAAAAAAAAAAAAAAAAGCCTTCTGTACATCTTAAAAGAATACATATTGTTGATGCACTTGTGTCTGTACTTTGTCTGTATTCGGTCTGTATGTAAACGATGTCCTGATTAGTGTTGTAAGTTGACCAAGTCAACCATCCCCCGGTTTGACTTGGACAACATTTTGATTAATGTTGAAAGATGTTCTGTCGAAGGATAAGAGGTCGAAGGATGTTGTGGATCCTTCGACCTCATCGAAAGATATGGTTCGAATGATAGACCTCGAAAGGTGATCTTTCGAGGTCCATGCTGGTCATTCGAATACTTTGTCTTCGATAGATGATCCTTCGGACCATCTATCGGATCCTTCGGAATCCTTCGGACCAGACATCATAGGCTGGGTATAAATACCCATGCAATGTTTGAGTTTAGACAGATGCACAGACAGAAAGATACCGAGAGATAGTTGAGAGCATTCTGTCCGAAACACACACACACTTTGAGAGTTTGCAAGTTAGATTTGTAAACATTGTGCTTGTAACCGAAACCTTCATTTGCATTAATACAAGTTGTGTTAATCGGTGAACCTTTGTGTGTTTGTGTTGATACTTGTCTCATCCCGGTTTGCTTGCTAGCTTGGATTCCGCACTCGCTAGTGGGTTAGTATAACAAGGTTTGAGGTTCGTCATCCTCCTAGAGGGACCTACAAGTGGTATCAGAGCTTGGCTCTTTACCTTGTTTAAAACCGGGTTTTTCAAGTTCTTGGTGTGTGTTTGAACACTTGGTTTAACACCCGTTTTTGTTGGTTTTTCTACACTTTTAAACTGGAAAACGTGTTTTAAACTTACCGGGAGTGTTCATAAGTGGGTTGGGTAACTTAAAACTTGTTTTTAAGTGACTTTGTGTTTTCCGGCGAAAATTCCGGTTAAAGCTCCGGTGACTGGTTTTAGGATAAGGTTTCCTTTTTGGGCAAATTATCTTTCAAAATCTTAGTTGGTGGGAAAGTTGTCAGCCTGCCATACTCTTTGCCGAAAGTTGACCTTACCTACCCATCACCTTTTTCACCAACCTGTCACATCAGCGTCAGTGTGTCAGACTCTCTCGAAAGATATCTTTCGACATCGAAAGATCATCTTTCGACTATCTTTCGATCAAGGAAGGCTCGAAAGACTATCATCCTTCGACCCATCCTTCGAAGTCTGAAACATATCCTTCGATAAAGGAATCTATTCGAAAGACAGTGTCCGAAAGATAGGGATTTAACTCGAAAGATAAGGATCTTTCAAAAGGGAATCCTTCGAGTTCTTGAATCTTTCGACATCATTGTTCGAGATTCAACAGTAATCTTTCGAGTACTGTTGATCCTTCGAACAAGTGTTGATCTTTCGATTGTGGTCAGTTTATTGTTAACTAGTTTCTGTGATTTCAGATCTTTCGACCAGGATCCTTCGGCTGTGTGATCTTTCGGATTATTCTCACTTAGTATTTATTTTGCTTATCAATCATGAATCCGAGTTGGTGGAATCCGGCTCCAGATAATGGTGAATATACAAGATCAAATGTCACTCCCTCATGGTGGGGTACACCGGCTCCAGACGATGGAAAATACACGAATACAAGGTCATCTCCTTTATGGGCCGAGTCGCCGGTATCGACATCTTCTCAGGGAAATCAATGGGCATTGGTATCGAATCAAACTCCGAGCATTCAAAGTATTCTACTAAGCGAAAGTGAAACAGGAAGTTTGAATCGACCTCCAAAGTTGATGCATTTGAATGAATATCCAGGATGGGTTGAGAGATTTAAAACATATGTTCTCGGTCAAAATACCGAACTGTGGATACGTTTCACCACAGATTTCGATCAAGCCATAGAGGTTGCTGCTTCAGATTCTGCTACGTTTGCTGATCTTCCAGAAGATAAAAAGAAAACCTATGATCTGGAAAAGAAGGCATACGCCATTCTCACTCAGGCGTTGAGTAAGGATATCTACCATCAGTTTGTCAGCTTCAAGACAACAAAGAAGTTGTGGGACGGATTGAAAAACAGAGGAGTGGGAAATGCAGCAACACGTCAAATGCGTCATGATCTTCTCAAGAAAGAATTCGAAGGTTTCACTTGTATGGATAAGGAGTCCTTGGGAGATATGACAAGCCGATTTTATCATTTGCTTACGGAATTGGATAACTATAGTGTAGTGACAACTCAAGCTGAAGTTGTGAAGAAGTTTGCTGATGCTTTGCCTCCTCAATGGAGTAGTTTCTTGGAAATCCTGAAGTACAACGGAGTGTTGAGAACCACTAATATCAACGAATTCGTGCAACTTTTGGAAAACAAGGATCAGGAGGAAACATT
This sequence comes from Helianthus annuus, assembly GCF_002127325.2. NCBI lineage: Eukaryota > Viridiplantae > Streptophyta > Magnoliopsida > Asterales > Asteraceae > Helianthus > Helianthus annuus. The sequence goes on from NC_035443.2 coordinate 27,651,979, forward strand.
AAAGGCAAAAAGAGTTCCAGTGGCGCAAAATCCAGAGATGTACTGTGGAACTTCCAATTCTTCGTCTGCTAGAACCGGTCCACATGCTCCACTTCAAACAGCGTTTGTTACTAGCACGGATATGTATGGCAACCCTGTGCAAGTTCCTGTTAAGCCACCTCCCACCACAGATATGTACGGAAATCCAATACAACCACCTCCTCCTCCGCCTCCTGCTCAACAACAACGTGCATGTTATGGAGGAACATCATCTGCTAGTCAACAATCAAAGCCAGGTACAGTACAGCTCGACACGTCAAGCTTCTCTAAAATCAGTGTGGAAGTAGCTAAGGAACACATGGAGCTCCTTAACACTGTAGTGAGTGCGTACTGTGGGTTAATTGAAGGTCAGATTGGCAACATTAATCTGACACAAGAAGATTACAGGCAGATTGATAAAGAAGAGATGGACTTGATGGATATCAAGTGGGCCTTTGCTAGTGCTGTGAGAAGAGCAAAGGATTGGATGGAAAGTACTGGCAGAACCAGCTTGGAAAGTAAGCGAGACACCAAGTATGGGTTCGATAAGCAAGCTGTAAAGTGCTTCAACTGTGGTGAACGGGGTCACTTTAAACGGGAATGTACAAAGCCAGCACAGCACGGGAATCAAAACCCCTTCAGAAACCAAGGCAACCGGCAGAACAGAAACAATGATCGTACCATGGTACCCGTCAACAACCAAACCAACCGGGCACTTGCGGTTCAGGTAGATGAAGGTTGTGACTGGTCAATCCAGTTGGGTGGTGATGCTCCCGATGGAACAGCATGTTTTGCTCAGATTGTGAAGGAGCTAGTTCACACCAGTGGTGGAGAATCTTCTGCCAGTGGTGGTGAATCGTCTGAAGATGAAGACTCTTCTGGGTACAGTAGAAGTGTTGATGAAGAATCATCCAATTCTGGTGACGATCATGTGGGTGAGACATCGAATGCAGCAATCGATGCAGATCTTGATGAACTCTTGGGAGAAGCTGCAGCAGAAACTCAAAGAAGATCTATTCTGGTGGATCAAGCTGCTTATACTTCGTCTTCTCTCCATTCAGCCTTTATGGCTAATGTCGACAGTTCATCAAGTCAGGTATGTGTCGATGAACCCACTGCTGTTAATTGTGATGAATGTACTAGGTTGCATGCTAGATGTGCTGAAATGGAGAAAAGTATGTCTGAGTTGCAAGGCAAACATGATGCTTTACAAGCCAGTTTGTTTGACTTGCAAGACAAACATACTACTGTGAATGAGAATTTGAGTAACTTGCAAAGTAAGCATGACGCTTTGCAAGAAAAGTATGATGTGACTTTCCTCCACAATCAGAAATTGACTGTGGATCTTTCCAAATGCACAGAAGCCAACATGTTTTATGAAAACCATGAAAAAGAATTTAAGTCGGTAATTGAAACATTAAAGAAAGATAAAACTGAACTGACTAAAATGGTTTCAAGAAAACAAACTGATATTAATTTGTATATATCTCGCCTTGAGATTATGCAAAAAGAGATGGCTTGTGTGAAAACCGAAAGTGATGCGATCCAACTCAAGCTAGACAGTTATTTGAGCTCTAGCTATGTGTTAGATCACATCATTGATGTTCAGAAGGAAAAGAGAGATGTCACATGCATAGGCTACAAGAAGTGTCCACCACCAGTGAGACATAATTATGATGCCATGCCTGATGAAGAGGACAGAGTGTTCTTTGAGCCATCTGTGCCTCTAGATGTTAAGGAGTTTGCTGCAGGACTCGGATACCAAAAGGAAGTATCCTCAGATTCAGATGTGTCAGCAGATACATTTATAAGTGCTGAACAGAATCAAGATCCTCCAGTTGTGATTGAGGATGCTGATTCTTCTGATGATGAATCTGATGATACTGTCCCAGCAAAGTCTGATGCGGTAGCCAAAAATGAGGACATACCTCTTGAGAATCACATTCTATGTGATCCCCCTGTACAAACCGATAAGACTGTTGCCATCGAGTCCTCGTCTGCAAAAGAGTCGGAGAGTGTGAATTTGCTGTACACTCTTGTTGGTGATGACAAAATTTACTCTGACAAAGATTTTCCTATTAAGAATGTTAATCAATCCTTAATCAGTAAAGTCTTTGAGAATTCGACGAGTAAGTTCTTGGGAAAGGCAGGACCTAAAGTTACAGTTACACAGTGTCCTCCTATCCCAAAAGCTGAAATCCGAAAGCAATTTGGAAACAAGAAATCACCAACAATGCCAAAACAGCAAAATCACACCAAACCCAAAGGTAAAACATCGGCTCAAGCTGAAAAGAAGCCGAATCAAAAGAAGAAGAAAAACGTTAACTTTGTGAAATCGACGGGAACGGACAAAATTGAAACGTTTGAAAATAAATCCAACTTAGATTTTGTCAAAAAGGCTATTATTGAGAAAAGAAATGAACCAAGCAGTTCAAAGCCTAGTACCTCGGGTTCACAAAGTTCAACATCATCGGCTAGACGATCACATGATTCTTCGAGGTTTGTTGAACGAAGATCATGTTTTGAATGTGGAACCATTGGACATATTATTCGTAATTGTCCATATCTTCATAAGCTAAAAGAAAAGGTTGATGATCCCCGTGGCAAAACTGACCGTAAGCCATCTGTTTCCACAAAACAAGATCCCCGACTTGTAAAAGAAAAGGAAAAGAAACAGAAACGTCAACAGGTCAAGAAGATTGAAAAAGCAATTAAAACTGATGTGGTTCAAAAACAATCTGTTGCTGTAAAACCAGAAAATTTCAAAACATCAAACAATCAAGAAGTTAAAATTTTAAAGAAAGACACTGGTAAAACAAAACAGACATGGAAACCTAAATCGGTTACTCAATCCGGGGGATCATCACAATTCACCAACCATCAAAGACAAGAAGTTATTGTCATTGATGAAAATGGAAGACCCAAGACCACAATGGCTTGGGTCCCCATCTCCAACTAATTGATTGAGTTCATGTGCAGGGTGCTTCAGGAGGAACTATCAGTAGTCATTGGATTGTTGATAGTGGGGCATCCAGGCACATGACAGGCGACATGAAGCTTCTCTACGACGTTAAATCTATTAGAGGAGGTTATGTTGCTTTTGCTGGAGATAAGGGTGGATATATAACGGGTGAAGGAATGATATCCAACGGGATTGTCAGTTTTGACAAGATCAACTTTGTGCAGCAGCTTGATCACAATCTTCTTAGTGTTTCTCAAATTTGTGACAAGCAATTCTCAGTACACTTTGATGCTAATGGATGTTATGTGCTGAAACCCGGCTTCAAAATCCCAAAAGAATGGATTCTCTTGTCGGCTCCAAGGATAAATGATTTGTACGTTCTTGACATGAGCCAAGCTATTACTACGTCTGCACAAGCAACTTGTTTCGTTTCAAAAGCCACAGAAAAAGACACTATCTCTTGGCACAGACGAATGGGTCACATTCACTTACGCAAAATGAATCATTTGGTTTCAAATGAATTGGTGAATGGTGTTCCCCTTAAAAATTTCCATCTTCAAGACGTCTGTGTTTCGTGCCAGAAAGGAAAGCAAACGAAGAAGAAGCACCCTACAAAGAAGATCAACACGGTGGCAGTTCCTCTTGAACGTTTGCACATGGATTTGTTCGGTCCTGTCAAGCACAAGAGTATTCGGGGTGATCAATACTGCCTCGTGATTACAGATGATTATTCTAGATTTTCTTGGGTAGCGTTCATGGCACACCAGAGTGAGACCTTTGGTATTATCAAAAACTTGAACATTCAGATTGAGAATTTGTATAAGTTGAAGGTTAGGCGGATACGTAGCGACAATGGTACTGAATTTAAAAATCATTCCATGACGGAGTTTTGCACTTCAAAGGGTATTCTTCATGAGTTTAGTGCAGCTTATACTCCTCAACAGAATGGTGTCGCTGAACGTAAGAACCGCACATTGATCGAGACTGCTAGGACAATGTTGGTAGAGTCGCAGCTACCCATTCCATTCTGGACTGAAGCTGTGGCCTCTGCATGTTACACATTGAACAGAGTTCTTACAGTCAAAAGGCACAACAAGACCTGCTTTGAGCTTCTTCAAAAACGGAAACCGGATCTGTCTTATCTAGAACCGTTTGGAGCTCCATGCACAATCATCGATCCTAATGGAAAGTTTGGGGCAAAAGCAATTGATGGATACTTTCTTGGGTATGCCACCCCTAACTTACGAGTCTGGAATCTAGAGACTAAAAGGGTCGAGGAATGGTCTGAGGTCAGAGTACAAAGGCACACCTTGCCAGTCAAAAATCCGGGTCAACCTTGGATGTTTGAGTACGATGATTTCTTCAATTCGATCAATGTTGAAGCCGTTGAAGAAAATGCTGCGGCTAGGATGTTTTTCGAGAGTGACAATGCAACAGTTTCACCGGTGGTTCGTCCAATTCTTGTTAATCAAGAACCATCTTCTTCGGTGAACAATAATACTCTCAACAATGAGGATTTTCATGATGCAAACGAATTGAACGAATCTTCAGAGGATGATGAATTTCTAGATGCAGATCAGGAAGCTCCTACAACAGCAGTTCATGGTACTTCAGAGGGTACTCCTCCAGTGGATGCCCATAGAACAGCTGAGGCTACTGCATCATCCTCTTCGTCAATTCCGGGTCTTGATTTGGTTGTTGATCTTAATCTGAACAACCTGGGTATAAATGTTCCAGTTCCAGATAATCCAGAAGCAAGGATTCATAATACCCATCCTCAACAAAACATCATTGGAAATGTGCAAAGTGGCGTTCAAACAAGAAACATGTTGCGAAACAACAACAATGCAGGCTTGTATGCAGCTATTCGAGAATCTGGGCAACAAAACGATTGGTCCTTCGCGTGTTATGTCTCACAAGAAGAACCAAGAACGTGGAAAGAAGCCTTGAAAGATAATGCTTGGGTTGAAGCAATGCAGGAAGAACTGCAACAATTCCAGAAGCTGGGTGTCTGGAAACTCGTAGAGAAACCTGCTGGATACAAGAAGATTGGTACCCGTTGGGTTTTCAAATGCAAAAAGGATGACCACGGAGTTGTTATCCGAAACAAAGCTCGTTTAGTCGTTCAAGGTTTTCGTCAGATTGAAGGGATCGACTACAACGAAGTCTATGCACCAGTGGCACGTCTCGAAGCAATTCGAATCTTTCTAGCCTATGCATCCTTCAAAGGATTCAAGGTTTATCAGATGGACGTGAAAAGTGCATTCTTACATGGTGTGGTTGAAGAAGAGGTGTACGTCGAACAGCCTCCAGGTTTTGAAGATCCTATCCATCCCGATCGGGTTTGGTTACTCAACAAAGCTCTCTATGGTCTTCATCAAGCACCACGAGCTTGGTATGCAACCTTATCACACTATCTGCTGGAGAACGGATTTCGTAGAGGTCTTATCGACTGTACTCTTTTCATCAAAGAACAAGATGGAGATCTTCTTCTGGTACAGGTATACGTTGATGATATTATTTTTGGTTCTACTAATGATGTCTTGTGTAGGGAATTCGAGCGCATTATGCAGGATAAATTCGAGATGAGTGCTATGGGGGAAATGACTTTCTTCTTGGGCCTACAAGTACAACAAACAGAGTTTGGGATATTCATCCATCAGACTAAATATGTTGGTGACATCTTGAGCCGGTTCCAGATGTCAGATGCAACGCCCATTGGTACCCCATTGCCAACAAATCACGGAATTACTCCTGACTTGAAGGGAGAAGCTGTTAGCCCTTCAAACTATCGCGCAATGATCGGATCTCTTATGTACCTCACAGCATCAAGGCCAGACATAATGTACCCAACGTGCCTGCTTGCCAGATATCAAGTTAACCCGAAGGCCTCACATCTTGCAGCTGTAAAAAGGATTTTTCGTTATTTGAAGGCGTACCCTGACACCGGTCTGTGGTACCCTAGGGATAATAACTTTGAATTGGTAGCTTTCAGTGATTCTGATTTTGGCGGATGCAAAATCGACGGTAAATCCACAACAGCTGGATGTCAGTTTTTAGGAAATCGCCTAGTCACATGGCAGTGCAAGAAGCAGACGTGTGTCGCTACATCAACATGTGAAGCTGAATACATTGCTGCCTCAAGTTGTTGCTCCCAAGTTCTTTGGATCCAACAACAAATGCGGGACTACGGTTTTGAATTCCTAACTACTCCTATTTACGTTGATAATTCTGCTGCTTTAGATATCACTAGAAATCCTGTGCAGCATTCAAAGACCAAACACATCGAAATCAAATATCACTTCATACGTGATTGCTTTGAGAAAAGGCTAATCGATGTTGTTAAGGTCCACACCGATGACCAACATGCCGACTTATTTACCAAAGCTTTTGACAAATCAAGATTTGACTTTTTATTATTGGTAAACGGCATTAAGGTCAAGCAAGAGTAAACCAACATCGGAAAATCATTTTTGTAAATATCTTTGTGTTTTAAATTTATCTTAGTTTGTTGATTTTAGGGGGAGTAAATCCAAAAATCGGAAAATCCAAAAACATCGAAAAATTTCAAAAACACAAAAACAATAGAAAAGCAAAAATGAGTTTCCTGGCGAGCAAAAGAGAAAATGATAGTACATCAGTGGTCTATCCAAACTTCTTTAAACCTTAAATGAAAAACGATAAGCAGCTCTATATAAGATGTATCGGTAGGCTCACAATCATTTTAAAGTGTGCAGGGTGATATAAATCTTAAACCGACTAAAGACCAGGTGGGAACCATTCATTGGCATATGGTCTTAGTACCGAAATTTCGTTTGATAGATTGCCGAGGTTCTGAGATATTCGGTCTTTATGCTGCTTATCATCTGGGTATCATGGTTGCTTCTATAAATAGACTAAGTCTAAGTTCTTCCATGATACTATACATACGTGTACATAATACATATTGCATTCGACCTCAATAAGTGATAAACAATCACATGTCCAAAACAAATAAGTGGTAAAAATATCACATTTATCCGGGTGTCAAGTTCGTCTCTCTGCTGTACGGAAGTACTGACCTGTTCACGGACTTGCTCCTGTGCCCTCATGCATACGAAAATCAAGTTCCTCATCAATAAGTGATTATATCACATAGGGCTTGTTTTCAAATCAAAAATAAGTGAGAATCTCACATCATATACGGTCAAACAGATGATAATCGGTATACTCACTGGTAAGATCAACCCTCGTGCATACCTTGATACGGGAATATGTCGTGATGTGGATGAACACCGGTCGGTAAGTATAAATTATACATTAACGTATCCTCTAACCATGATTACATCTGATAAGTTGAGCTTAAGTGGACAACAATACCGATAATTGTTATAGGATGCTTATCTTAATGTTAACTAACTGAACAACAAGAGCGTTTTGGCATGACCGTACACTGATATGATTCTCTTACCCTCGAAACTCGCAAAAAGATGGTCTGTATATATTTATTTACTGTTTAACGTTTATTGTTTTCTTTTAAACAGTTTCGTCGTTTGGTGCATATCAGCACGACATTAGCGGTGATGTCGTTTGATAACACTCAAAGGATTTTAAATTGTTGTCTTTTAATTTCAAAAATACCAAAAAGATTTTAGGCGTGTTTTAATATAAACTTTATAAAAGCCAAAAATATTTTCTTTCTACTTTATTTTCGATCGTACGATGTTGGAGCTCGAATCTTCGTTACCTGAAACCTGACTGAAAACCGAAATGACTAAATCTTCATAAACGGTCAAAATTTGCATGTCTGAAAGTTAAAGACTAAAATTGACAAATTTATTAAACTTTCAAACTGTCGGACGGTGTTTGATTATGACATGGTCATTCGTGTGTCATTTGTTTATACTATTCCAAGCAGTTGTTCTCATTACGCGTTTAGATTTCTTGCATGTGCAGATTCTAAAGGCTTGGAGAACATGGTCGATGACAAGCCTTGGAATGAAGACACGACGAGAAGGCGCTCAAAAGATGAAGATGATCGAGTTGCCGCTGGCCATCATCAACACCACAAGGATCTCACTTCATAAAGATAGAGTCTTTTCACGAGCATAACTCAAGGGGGAGCTTATGTTAAGGGGGAGTTTGTCAACACACCTCCTACATGATACGGGTAGTTTGTTGATACACTCTCTGATTTCAAGACGTGAAGACTTTGAAGATCCTCCGACTTTGAAGACTTGAAAGGACATCGAGACGAGTCTACAGCTATAGAAGATAAAGACAAAGCTACAACCAAGGGGGAGTTTGTTGATGCACTTGTGTCTGTACTTTGTCTGTATTCGGTCTGTATGTAAACGATGTCCTGATTAGTGTTGTAAGTTGACCAAGTCAACCATCCCCCGGTTTGACTTGGACAACATTTTGATTAATGTTGAAAGATGTTCTGTCGAAGGATAAGAGGTCGAAGGATGTTGTGGATCCTTCGACCTCATCGAAAGATATGGTTCGAATGATAGACCTCGAAAGGTGATCTTTCGAGGTCCATGCTGGTCATTCGAATACTTTGTCTTCGATAGATGATCCTTCGGACCATCTATCGGATCCTTCGGAATCCTTCGGACCAGACATCATAGGCTGGGTATAAATACCCATGCAATGTTTGAGTTTAGACAGATGCACAGACAGAAAGATACCGAGAGATAGTTGAGAGCATTCTGTCCGAAACACACACACACTTTGAGAGTTTGCAAGTTAGATTTGTAAACATTGTGCTTGTAATCGAAACCTTCATTTGCATTAATACAAGTTGTGTTAATCGGTGAACCTTTGTGTGTTTGTGTTGATACTTGTCTCATCCCGGTTTGCTTGCTAGCTTGGATTCCGCACTCGCTAGTGGGTTAGTATAACAAGGTTTGAGGTTCGTCATCCTCCTAGAGGGACCTACACATATGTTCAATCATTTCACCATTTTTTTTATATTTCTTTGAAAATCCAAAACCCAGTTTTATCATCAATCACACAAAATCATAGGAACAGGATCAATGAATATATAAACCGAACAAGAAACAACGCATTTATGTGATTCCTCAACCAGTGTAATTGATTTAGTCCACGACCACAATGTAGGGACAGTGTTGGATCATCCTGCGACTTGTTCTAAGGCAACAATTGTGTATCAGAGTATCACCAAGTATTCTTAACTTATGCTACATGGCAGTCATGGATGTGAGATTAAATATATTAACATTATATTATTTAATCTTGTAGCCTTTATAATCATTTATATTATATAGATCAAAATATAATAATAACCTATTAATAATTAGTTGGTAATTGTTGATGGACCGTATTACCCTTATTAACTAACTAGGTTTCCTCTTGGGTGTATATATAAGGAGATCATTAGAGAGTTTAAGGGTTAGACAATTACACAATTCACACAACCCTCATAACATCTATTTCGGCTCTCTCTCCCAACCGATTCTTCCCTAGTCTCGGTTTCATCACCATCATAACTTTACACCCTAAGGAGGAACCGGATCATCCTGATAAGTATGTCGAACTCAATGGCTGCATCTCTGACTGGATTCTCTGCTGGCCTGTCTGCTGTAACAGGTATTATTTACATGTTTTCCCTTATGTTTAACAGAACTGATCCAACATGTGGTATTAGAGCATATGTTGATAAATCAGTTCTGTTTTCGTATCCATTATTCTGGGATCAAAAATCTGGAAAACATAAATTTTAAAGCTTTTAAATGTCACGGCTGTTTCGAGTCCTTGTTGCCGAAATCCCTGTTTTCGGAAAAGAATTATTTGATAAATTGACTCGAGACCATAATGGGCAAACCTTAATATCCGAAATCTGTTAATGAAAGTCTTAAAATTTAGATTTCGGAACCCAGAATTATGTTTTTTTTTATTTTTAGGGTTCATCTTTCGTTCTAAGTAAAACTCGAAAATTCCTTAAGTTTTGGCATATAATTTGGATTAGTGGGTGTTTTTACTGTTTTGATCTAAATTTTATCTACTAAATTTTCGAAAACTGTTAAAGAGATAATCAGTTATTATTTTCGAAATCTTTGATAAGTTTAGATCAGCATTAAAACAGGAAACATTATCCCACAATCCCAAAAATTTCGAGTTTTCATTTATTATCACAATAAACAGCTATTAACAGTGGGCTCGAGACCATTAGATTACGACTCGAGACCATCAGTCTCGACTCGAGACCATCAGTCTCGACTCGAGACCATAAGGTCTCGACTCGAGACCATAAGGTCTCGACTCGAAATCATCAGGTCCTTAAATCTTCACAACTCGAGACCAACAGATGTCGACTCGAGACCATAAGGTCTCGACTCGAAATCATAGGGGCTTAAAATCTTTATAACTCGAGACAAAGGTCTCGAGACCATAAGGTTGCGACTCAAGACCACAATCTTCATAACTCGAGACCATGGTTGCGACTCGAGTCCTCATTACGACTCGAGATCTCATAAAATACAGTAGTCAAGACCATGGTTTCGACTCGAGACCTCATAACTAACTCGAGATCTCAAAACTCAGTCGAGACGTAACTCGAGACCTCACTTGAGGCCTCATTACCTTAGGATGTTTGATGTGAACTAAAATATAGCTCGCGCTAACAGGTGGTTTGCTATTAAATACTTGGTTTTGTTAACACTTAATGTAGGACCGTGTTCTGACCCGATTGAGTCGTTCAGAGGAGTTTTCGTCAATTATAGGTGCGGAAAACAAATAATCAACGTAGGAACAACTATCAAATCACTTTATACACCTGTTTCTATTGATATTTAACAGTTTACAGTCCAATCTCGATCCGGCAGCACTTCGGTATGAGTTTCAACCAAACGTTACAAATGATTCGCTCTTAGGGCTATTTATAGGTGATGTAGGTTCGCTCCAATGGTTAAGGTTCGTATGAGCGAACCTAAATTGGTCACATAAGTGAACCTAGCATAACATCATAAGCGAACCTATCAACATGCACTATAAGTGAACCTGACATGACATATGAGCGAATCTCCCTCTAAACTCTCATACAATATCCTATTTTCTCGTAATTCATGCCCTGATCTAACACTCTATGACAATGACTCGATCCAAGACGGAGTCAACAGATGAGATGCACCAACAGACTCCCCCTCAGATGTTGACGGAGTCGTCCATCGAGTCTCCACTCTGTTGTGTCTTCACATCTTCAGTCTTGATCAGTCTTTGGGCTTCTCTCTCTTCTATCTTCATCTCTTTCTCTTTTATCATCAACAGACTCCCTCACTTTGAAGTTTGACATCTTTTAAGTTTATCGAGTCCAACATGTGCTCCCCCTCAAATGTTGACTTTTCCTGCATAAAACTCTACCACAAACGTAAGTTTTATGATAAACGTTTAAGTATAAGATCATCACTTATCACAAACCAAAAAAGTTAATCAGATACTGATGAACCACTTGGAATTATGACGTTTTTCTTATCAAACCAAAACACAATCACCCAAACCAATTGTTCATCATGTTTAGCACTTCGAATTTTGAAAATCAGCTTTTCAACATCAGTTGTCGAAAATCTTTTTGTATTTTCAAAAATTTATACTAAAACACACCAAAAATCTTTTTGGATTTTTCTGAAAGAAATAAAGTGCAGAAATGAAATATTTACAGACAATATTTTTGTGAGTTTGTGTAAGAGGATCATATCAGTATATGAGACATATCACCATCACCGTTAAGCTTTAAACATTCTCAGTTCTAAACAATTTACCTAGATTGTCAGTATGTTTGTCCACTTAAATTTTCACACAAATTTCAATCGATTCGAGATATGATATTAATGTTTTAGAGACGTAAACTTAAATGTGTATCACTCCCCTTGAATATACTCCTGTATCCAGATCCCAAATATTCAGTCTTACAGGTGAGTATACCACAGATGATATCTGTAAAGGGGTAATGTGCGAGGGCCGTGAGAGCTCAGGTCGATACTTCCGTATACGCAGAGAGATGACGGCTTCGACTTTAGGTGGGTCCCCTTTAGAGGATCTTTTGATTACAACAGCAGCGACTATCAATTTTATTGTTTCATCAGCTTGCTGAGGGCGATGCTATGTTTCAAGCATTTTGCAGAAAGCATTATCCGGGGACTAGGTCAGAACTTCCATTCAGCAGAAGTCCTGGGATAATACCCCAGATATCACTGAGTATAAAGACCTAGTATCTCAGAATACGGGAGCTTTCAAACAAGATTTCGGGGGTTACCCATATACTCAAGAATAGTTACCCACGAATCAAGCAAGTTTGATTTAGGTTTATATCTCGTTTCAATTTACTAAATGTGCGAAAATCTACTGACACATCCGCAGTAAGATTGTTTATCATTTTTAAACTTTCCAATTCTTTAGCATGTTGTGATAGTCCACTGATGTACTATCATTTCCTCTTTTTCACAACAAAACTCATTTTTGATTTTATCATGTTTTTGGCTTTTTCAAATTTTCTAATGTTTTTGGATTTTCTGAAATTTTTCTTACTCCCCCTAAAATGCAAACACATTAACGAAAATATGAAAACAAACTGTATAGAAACATGAAAACCGATATTAAATCACCTCAAATCGCCATTCACTAGGCATAAACAATCAGAACTCCCCCTATCAACAAACTATTTTCCCATTTAGATTTCAAAACACTTAAGTTTGTTTTAATCAAAATGGTTTTTCCGGAAAATAAGTTTGATTGATTTTACCACTTGTAGATTACCACTTGTAGGTTTATCAAACAAATGTTCGGGGTTATGGTTCATCATCTTGTCTTCCAACCATATGTAGGAAAATAAAAGTACAAATTAATGTCCTTGATTTACCATTTGCAGTTCAGAAACCTCTATATCACTTGTAAAACATAAACTCGTCAAATACCACTTGTAAGAAATGCACAAACAAACCTTTTTACCGTTTGTATGATTGACATTACCGAATATGAATTCGAGAAAGATGCCGATTCATGCTCCACGCTTACCAACCTGGGAGCTCCGGCAAGTCCTGAGACTTATTGTTCATAATATGTACCATCCCAGTCACAAACCAGGGATGGTTCAACCTTTTCTTTCGTTGTTTTCTTCTCATAAAATTCCTTAACCCCTTTGACTTTTCGGTCAATCATCTTGCCAAAGATGTGTTTACCTTGGGGTTAAAGACCTTTTCAGCATCAAATTCCTGTTCATCATGATAAAATTGGTTAGAAATTTCAACTTTACCAATTTTCTTTTTATAATTCTCAGCCCGAAGTAATGGAAACTCCTCATCATTCACAATCGGAACTGATTTTTCATCTTTTACATCAGCTTCACATTTTGATACAACTTTTGGCTCAACTGACTTTGTGGAATCAGTTTCATCGTCTGAAGATAGCTCCTCTGATTTTGACCCATCAGAATCATCGCTAGAGCTTTCTCCAACCTTCTTAACAATCCATTTCTGGTTGTCAGATTTTGCTCTTTTCTTGTAAAACTTGTTTGAACTCTCACCAATTTCAAAAATAGAATTTTTAAACAGTTTGGTTTGATCAATTGGTGGTTCAAACTCAACCACTTGTTCTTTGAGTTTACGAGATACTCCCTGTTTTGATTGTATCGCCTTAGAACAATCTTTGGCAATATGTCCAACATTGTTGCACTTGAAACAGGTTCTCGAGTCTCTCTTCTGCTCAGCTATCTTCTTCAACTCAACTTGCTTCTTCATCAGAAACTCACGGTTTGATTCTTTACAGAAGTTTGTCTTTTCTTCTTCATCAGTTGATGTACATGAAACAAATGACATTTTGGATTTAAAATCACGAACATATTTTTCATTTTTCTGTTTTTCTGTAAGAATAAACCCTAAACCTTTCTTTTTGAAATTACCGTTATGGTTTGATCTCTTTTGGAAATCTGAACCAGAACTGTAATTCTTTTTCTTGTTTAATCTCTGTTGAACTCTTGAGGTGTAATATCTTGGTTTTTCATTAAGACACAAGCCTTTTATTTCAGAAATATTAATTTCTGTGAGTATTTATCAATTCAGTTTTGACACCTCTTATTGGAAATTCATCATCAGAATATAATTTGGCAGAATCATTCAAAGTGTAAGCCACTTTAAACAATCCATCATTCAAATTAGATTTTGACAACAAAAACTTTCTATCATAAACTAGTTTGTCTTGTTTTTCTGTTTGACATGGAATGCTGGACTCAGACTTAGACTCTTCAAAATCATCACTTTCTAACACATGATCCACGACTTTCTTCATCAATTGAGACGGTTGATCAGTGTCAGATGATGTAAACACAACATCAATACTTTCTGGTAGATTGACTGATGACTCTGACTCCCACTGTAAATTTGTGGCTTTTTTGACTCTTTCATCATTAGGATATCTAGACAAATATCCATTTTCCAGCGGAGGTGGACACTTGTTATAACTGACACCTTTCTTCTTACCAGATGATGTCTTTTCAATGTTTTTTTTCTTGTCATTTTTCTTCTTATCAGCAATCTTTTCATCAGCACCTACTCCAGATGCTTTCTCTTCTGTTACCTCATCATCTTCCCATACCTTCATACTTTCAACTGTCGGATAAATCCTGTCAATGATATAGGAAGTACATGAGTAACTTTTTAACAACCAATTAACTCTTTCAGTTTCTATTCTTTGAAGCTCAAGCTTTTGTTCCAAAGCAGCACATTTCTCAATGTAATTGTTTACAACTTTTTGCTTTGTCATGAATGCTCCCTGAAGTGTCTTCATCGCTGTGGCTTGTTCTTCACTCGTTTGGTTGTATTGATATATCGTTTTGTTCAGCACATCATAAGACTCCTTCAAACTGTTCAAATTGTAAATCAAAGTGCTGTTCTGCTTCTTTACAGCTTCACAGTTTTCACACTTCACCGGAATCTTTTTCGCATCAACTTCTTCATCAACTTTGAATTTTGGAACTTCTTTCACCTTTTGTCTTCTCACCACCGGCACCTCTTCATCATCACTGCTCACCGGTGTCTTGATCTTTTTCTTTTTCTTCTTGGCTTTTTCATCTTCACTATCACTTTCAGCAAGCAACTTCATATCTTCTTTATATTTTCTTGCCCAATATTCCGTATCATCATCACTATCATCTACAATCTTTGCCGTAAAAGCAGTGTAAGCTGTAGTTTGATCAGGAATATAATCATCCAAAGTGAAATTTGCCCAACTAAAACCCTCTGGTAATCTCTCATCATCTTGATCAATTATCAAAGCACTACCATCCCTTCTTTTTCCACAATCATAACTACTCACACAAGCCCTCTTTCCAGTGTCTTCAATTACATCTCTTCCATGTGCAGTTTGAGCTTGATGTTTTTGTTGTTGAGATGATTGTTGACCAACTTGCTGATATATGGCTTTCCGATAGTAATCATTGTTGTTGTTGAACGGATTTTGAGCTCCACTTGCTTCTCGGTTAGTGCACTCTCTCTTGAAGTGTCCTTTTTCCCTGCATCGAAAACAAGTGACTTTAGATTTGTCAAAACCTAAAGTAGAAACATTCGCATCACGAAGATCATCTCTCCCCGTGATTTGTTTGAATTTCTCAGCTCTCCGTAAAACACTAGCCAGACACCACTTTATGTCCATCAGCTCCATCTCTTCAGCATCTATCTGGTCGTAATCTTCTTTGGTTAACATTGGATTCCCGATACGACCTGCAACAAAACAAGTGTAAGATTCCAAAACCATTCCTAACAAAGTCATTTGGTTTTTGGCAACTTCCTCAGAATAATCTTGATTATTTTCAAGATTTAACACAATGTTACACTGTAATTTTCTTCCGTTTTTAGCTGCAGAAATGTTTGGATCAAAAGATGAAAATGACGTGAAACTGGTTTTGCTGTTGGACCCAGATGATGGACTTCCAGATGAATTTTTGGCACTATAGGCAGTCTCAACCTTCGGAGATAGATTTGAAGATTTCTTCTCATTTACCCTAGCCTTATAATATAACCCTATGTCCTGTTCACCATCGAAATCTTTCATTCTGATAACTTTCCGTTGTTCCATCTCCTGAGCTTCAATTTTTTCAATGAACTTACTGCGCGTCAGATTGCTAAAGCCCTTCTTGTTTCTAAGCATCATAAGGTATGTGCCCCAAGTCTCATAGGGCAACACATCAGCAAGTTTCTCTATCAACTCATCAGTGCTCTTCTCAATACTCAACCTTTTCATGTTGGCAAGCAGATTACAATAACGTTCA
The DNA here is from genome assembly GCF_002127325.2 of Helianthus annuus. Lineage (NCBI taxonomy): Eukaryota > Viridiplantae > Streptophyta > Magnoliopsida > Asterales > Asteraceae > Helianthus > Helianthus annuus. The sequence continues at coordinate 27,668,220 of NC_035443.2, forward strand.
ATAATCTCTCGTGTACTCTCATTCTTTAAACCACGGAAAAGATCAAACTCTTTCTTTAGAAGTGACTTTTTGCTTTTAACCATTTCTTCACTTCCTCGAAACTTTGAACGCAATGCTTTCCAAATCGAATATGATGTTCCATTATGTTGCAAAAGAACCATGATATCCTCTTTCACCGCTTGTTGAAAACTATCGAGCGATACATAAAGGAATCTCGCGCAAGGGAAGAGGAGTCCCGTGCAAGAGAAGAATTAAATAAATAAACGATAGTTGAAGAGTTAAAAATGGAAGAACAAATAAGTGAAAACCGACACATGAGTTAAACAACGAAAGAGGTGAGGCCGATAACGTTAAAATTCAAGAAGAGTCTAATTTTGAAAAAAGTAATCTCTTGTCACCTTCTTTTGAAAATCATTGTTTAGTACCCACTCATGCTAAGTTTTTAAAAGAGTTAAACACTAACACCAAAATTGACGAAACGGTAAGCGTTAAGTTAACTAACGATCAAACTTCACTAATAAAAGAAGACCCTTTTGAAATCAACATTACACCGGTTCCATGTTTTTTTTCAAAATTCATTTATTAGTAATGTTACAATTGATAAAGATCTTTGTGTTAACATAATGCCCAACTACATTTTCGAAAAATTAAGTATTAGTGATTTTTCTCCACATCAAATACCCATTTTTCTATCTAATCGGAAAGTAATAAAGTCACTCGGTGTAGTTGAGGATGTCTTGGTCCAAACAAATCAAATGGTAATCCCAACTGACTTTGTCATCCTCGATGACGCTCCTCTAGTGTTGGGACGACCTTTTGTAAAAACCCACGAAGCTTTGAAAAACCGGAAGTACAATAATCTATCCATTCAATTAGGGGCATTTAAAAAAAGTGTCGATCTTGAGCGATCAATGAAATATCCAATCGGCAATGACGACCCCCTAATTGAAGATGAGCCAGAACCACCCGATAAGGTGGGTCTATGTGACAACTCGAGTTTCTGACTTTCACTTTCGCATTAGATGCGCGTTGACTTTGACTGTTTAGTTGTTTGGATTGTGGACTTGAAATTGTACGCGTTGTGTTTTAATGAAACGTATTGTCGTTTTGCCTATATGTGATTACTTGCTGTGGTAGAAAATAATATTAGAATTATTATTAAAACGCTTAGTCTAGATCACGAAACATGACTTACAGATCGAAGGATCACGAAAGATAACCTTCGATTCGAAGGATCAACTTTCGGTTCGAAGGATCACGAAACATATCCTTCGACCAAGGACTCTATCCTTCGAGCAAAGATAGGATCCTTCGACATCTTTCGGCCCAGTCTTTCTAATGGGCTTGGCCCATTCCTGTGATACGTTTATATACGTGAATGCATGTAAGTCGACAGTTACCTCAAAAAAAAAAAAAACCCTAGTTCCATTGTGTGTGTGTGACGGCATAGCAGACCCATTCTCTGTTCGAAGATCTCGTTCCGTAATCCAGATTTTCCGGTTAGTGTGTGATGTTGTTTATGTTAATAGATGATGCTTTGAGTGTAGATGATCTCATGATTTATCAATTGTCTTGCAATATGTTGTTTGTATGTTAACCGGATATGTATGTTAATCGGATATGGATGTTAATCGGATATGTATGTTAATCGGATATGGATGTTAATCGGATATGTATGTTAATCGGATATGGATGTTAATCGGATGTGTATGTTAATCGGATCTGTTGTGATGATGTTTAATGATAATGTTTTGTGGATCGGCTGTGATATTATGCAATTCGGAATTGTTCATGGAACCGGAACATAATATGATTAAGTGTTATTATTGTTCATGTGGTTAAATTAGGGTTCATGAGGTTTAATATGAAACTCCCTGTTTGATCGATTCTGAGGTAACCGAATACTTGAATTTGTGTTAATTGATAATCACGGATAAACTTGGAAACTTTGAGTAAATGTAACTGATATTTATCGAAAGATACTAGTTATTCGAAACATAGTTGTGACCGAAAGATACTTGTTAGTCGAAACATAGTTGTTGTGACCGAAAGATACTTGTCCTTCGAACCATAGTAGTGTTGACCGAAGGATAGCATTGACCGAACCATAGTAGTGTTGACCGAAGGATAGCATTGACCGAAACATAGTTATGTTGACCGAAAGATAACAGCGTGGTCGAAAGATGACATTCGGTCGAAAGATGACATTTGGTTCGAAACATAACAATTGGTCCGAAAGATAACTGTGATAACTAATATGTCGAAAGATAACTGTTGTGTCGAAAGATAACAGTTGGGTCGAAAGATAATGGGGGGTTATAAACATACTTTGAATGATGGAATGTATGCTTGATTTATTTGGCGTGCCATGCTTGGTGATGAATGTTAACATTTGTATTCGTGTACACTAGCTGATGATTAAATGTGAAATGATACGTGTTGTGCCGATATGCAAACCGACTGTTATGTGATACATGATTGATGCATGATATTGGCTATCAAGCGCTATGTGACATTAGATTGCATGCGTATCATTGCGAACATGAACTGATTTGTTATACGTGCATACAATAGGACGTGATTAATTACTTGTGGGTGCATAACCTAGCATACCGAGCAAACCAAGGTGAGTTCACACTCCTACTAAGGCATGGGATTCCCGGGTCGTGGGAATGGGTTAAAGGTTATCATTGACTAAGAACGTATATATGCTTTTCCTAGACTATCACCTATCATGGTCCTCGGATGTCAGGACGGTTCCGTAGGTTGGGATAACACCTACGTGGTCACATGCCAATTACTGCCTCGGATGTCAGGCACGCACGTAAAACCTACGTGTACGCATTACTTACTTCTATCCTCGGTTATGAAGGATACGTGCGTAAAACCTACGCACACCCCATACGCGCTACTGTTCTCGGACGAAGAACAGGGATAATACGAATAGTCTAGTGGTCACATAACATGGGAAGCCCCCACCTGTATAACTTACTATTGGCCCTGCAGAGCCACCCGTTATTTACTGTTACGCATTTACTTACTGTGAACTCGCTCAACTAGTTTGTTGATCATTCTGTTACATGCCTTGCAGATCGTTAGGTACTTGGAGCTTGCACTAGAGAAGCGGGTCGTTGTGGGCAAGGATCGTGGTTTCTACGTTGAACTATTATGACATTTAAAACTATTAGCTATTGTTGGTTTATTTACTATGCTTCCGCTACACTTTGAAACTATGGTTATGTTTTGAACACCTATCGTATTGAATGGATGATTTACATTTATTTTACTTGATATTAATTACATGTTCAATATGATTGGTGGCTTGATCCTGGTCAGTCACGCTCCCAAGCGGTGATACTCCGCGTGTGGATTTTGGGGGTGTGACAGTCTAGCCAAGGACCCTTATAAACGTGGCGCACCACGGAGGCATTCCGCGGAACTATCCTTAGTTTAATGTAGATTAACTTTTATATTTTCTAGTTAATTTTAATTTTCAGGAATAAAACACACTCGGGATGGTGAAGGATACTAAGAGAAGCTTGAACCAACAATCCATGCACAAAAACAGAGTCTCCTGACAATTTTTCTTCATTACAGCAAGTTCAGCACGGGGTCGTGCTCACCCCAACACGCCCCGTGCCCGAGGTTCTGCAGAAAATACCAGTTCAGGTAACTGGACACGGGGCCGTGCTCACTGAACACGCCCCCGTGCCCAGCCTTCTGTTTAAATTTGATACTGGTAGTCTGACCACGGGGCCGTGCTCAGCCAACACCACCCCATGTTCAGCTACCCAGTAACATAAAATCTTGTTTTTAACCCACTTTTACACATTTTAATCAACCGAAAAACTTATTTTTGGGACATATTGAGGACAATATGTAATTTAAGTGTGGGGGGATGCTAAAACCTTGAATTTTGCAAGTCCTAATTACAAGCCTTACACAAAACTCTATTGGAACCAATAATCACCCCAAATTTTTTTCAAAAACTTTTTTTTTACTTGTCTTGGTTTAATTTGGGAATTACAAGTTCTAAAAAGGTTATATTTTTACAAATTTACAACCGATAGCGTCGTGATAAAAAGAACCAACATAAGAAATTTATGAAACGGCATGACAAACCTAGTTAAAATTTGATTATATATACTTGATCACATAAAAACTCATTCCCACAAAAGTGAGTTTTGAGCCTTTATTGAGCATACAAATACATATCTTTCAACTAAATGCTCATTTTTCGTTTCTTGTATGAATAGCCGCTTGGTTTCTTACGACTCTAGAACTTGCCATGACGATACATTCCCGGTCCTTACCAACTTAAACTCAAGTAAGTAAATGATGGAGGCATTAGGACTAACCCTTTTTCTTTCAACACCATTATTTTTCTTTTTTTTTACCACCTACCCAAAATTCCCCTAGTTAACCCCTTTGAGCCTAAACATTTTCATTTCTTAACCCACAAAATAAACACCCTTTTACCCACCAAAACCCTTTTTCATTTTAAACCCTTTATTTTAGTAAAAGGCTCGGTTTTTCATGTGACATTCCTTATCAAAAAAAAAAAAAAAAGAGAAACAAAAAAAAAAAGCGAGAGAGAATTTTGCAATAACCAAACAAGTTCCTGAAAAAAATCTTGTTTGAATATGCTTAGTTTGAATAAATGTCAAAAAAAAGAGGATTCACGACAACCGACGCTTTTTACGCTTTTAGCCCTTTTTACTAACCACTAACCCAACCACCTACCTTTAACCCAAGCCTAACCCTTTCACCCAAAAGTCCTCTTGATATTTACAAAGCTATATAGTTAAAAAGGATGAGGATTGATTGCTTGGCAAACATATGGTAGGAGTATGTTCCATGCCGCTCTCGAGTGATTCACTAAAATTACACCTTCGGCCGAGTGTTGAGTGATCCCCCGTGAGGTATGTGAACTTGTATATAAATAGAATTTTAAAAGGGCATGTTATGCCTTAATAAGTAATTTATCTTATGAAACGTTTTTAATAAATCATGACGAATAGGATTGTAAATAAATAAAAATAAAACTCAATAACGAATCTTGGAAATCCCGACACTCTATGACAAGCCCAAAACCTTCTCTTCTACCCATTCCATTTGGGAGTGTAAAGCCACATTATAAAGAGTTTTGCTTGAGGACAACCAAAGATTCACGTGTGGGGGTATTTGATGTGCACAAAATGCAACATATAAATTACATCAATTGTGGCATAAAACTAACCCTTTTTTAGTACTAATGTTGGAAAAAGTGTGTTTTTGTCTTCCTTTTGTATTTTTAGGATTAAATGAGCTCAAATAAATAAAAGAAGCAAAAAGGCAGCTAAATCTAACACAAATACAAGAAAAGGAACAAACGTGGCACGCCCGACCCCCTCACAACATCTTCCCAAGCAAAATAAGAGAACAGAAGGCTGAACACGCCCCGTGCTCAGTGAGCACAGGGGCGTGCCCAAGTGTCAGCAGAAAAGACAAAGTTGTAGAAGCTTCCATCGTCCACCACGGGGCCGTGCTCAGCGGACACGGGGCCGTGGTCAACTATAAGATTCGTGAAATCCAGGCAAATCTTGATAGTACAGATATGTTTCTGCACACGGGGTCGTGCTCAGCGGACACGGGGGCGTGGTCAATTAATGCAGACAAACTGCAACTAATGAAGAAAGAGAGAAGGATGGACACGGGGCCATGCCCAACGGACACGGGGCCGTGCCCGAGCTTCTGTTCAACCTATAAATAGGAGTGCTTGGTTCACTTGCAACTTATCCCTTGGCACACCACCTCTCTCACACTTCACCCACCACCCATCACCATCACAACACCATCATCCACCACCATCATCCATTGTCCATCATAGAGTGTGTGAGTCGTCTTGGGATCCAAGATTGATCGTTAGAGTTCTTGACAATCAAAGGCCATGTTTGTCTAAATCTCTTACATCACTTGGTGAAGACAAGTGTTTAGTGTAATACTTTTTATTTTTAATCTTTTGCACTTTTTAATTGGTTTTGTATTAATGACTTTAATAACTAGTTTCTTATGTTGAAGGTGATTCTTCCTTATTGTTTGTCCGTGGTGTCTTGGCATTATTTTACTGTCTATATAAAATAAAAGATTTTCACCATTCATATCTCCACGGTCTATATGGAGGTATGTTGGCTACCTGGTCGGGGGTTAAGGGAACGGTTTGGTAAGAGTCTTGCCATTGTTCAGTGTATAGATCCTGCAAAGGACTTGGGTCAAATTTAGTAGGACCTCCTTCAATACCCACCGGTATTGGATGGTGGGGGTCCAAACTCTTTGATCCCCTCATAAGTTAAATTACTATTAAAACTTTAACCCGGCTACTTAAGACTGTATTCCTGCTGACTCGGACTACTTAGCCGAGGGTAACGTCGCCTTCAAAAGAGGGGCCTACCACATTATGCATTAATAACTTAATTTTAATTATCTTTCAATAATTCGACCCTTTAGGATTGTATCCTTGCTGACTCAAACTACTGGGTTGAGGGTAACGTCACCTTTAAAAGAGGGGCCTACTACAATAACTAAGACAATCTCTTAAACAAGTGCAAAAGTGCGAAAATAATCATAGGTTACACTACACACGAGTCGGATCCAAGTGATTCATCTTGTCTATCTGTTTTTACTTTTATTTTATTTTCAGCATTTTAGTTAGTTTTATTTTACTAGTTTTAAAACCTTTTTCTAACATTTTGATTTGATTAGACGTTGAGGATAAACCGGTACTAAAAGCTCTTGTGTCCTTGGACAACCTCGGTATCTTACCAACACTATACTACGTCCACGATGGGTGCACTTGCCCATATGTGTGTTTAGTGTTAGTGAATATCGTGTTTATAAATTTAAAACTTGGCTAAAAAGTGTAAAAAGGGCTTAAACTATATACATAAAACATATACACACTGACACGCATCACCCAGCATTAAAAATACATTAAAAACCCAAGTGTGGATACAAGGGTTAACATATACACTTTCTGGAAGCTAATATAAGCACTAAAAGACACCTGAAAGTCACTTAAAATGCTGAATTCTGAAGAATTCAGCATAAATCAGCAATAATCCAACATTTAAACACCAAAATACTATGCCGAGTTGTTGTGTTAGTGTCTAGAATAACTTGTAAAGCGTCGGGAATTAAAACTGTCACAAAAGGTGCTTCATGCCTAGTAAAACTGCGCAATTTAGCACTTTAACGAACCGTTAACCGAACGAATAACCGGACACTACCCAAAACATCAAAACTAGACTAGAAGCATTGTTTTTATGTTATAAAGCTAGTATAGGTGATAAAACACCTTAAAAATCATAAAAACACATAAACACACGTAATATTACATAAACCTTCTAGTTTACACTTTCCACCCACAACTTCTAAAGTTTTTCATTTTACCCCCCCCCTTATGTGTAACCGGCCCCAAAGGGCCCACCCCCACTTTTGAATATAATAATCTCCATGTAAGCTAGATACTAAACATGTTAACTCTTGGTTAAAGGGTTGTTGGAAAGATATTATAAAGCACCTAAAGATGCATAAACAAGATCATTTCAAACCTTCAAACTTCATATTCTTTCTCCTTCTCCTCCCATAACCTACGGCCACCATCACCATACTACACATCCACCATTTTCTTCATCATACAAGGCAATCTAAGGCTATACTAAGGTGTAAGATGGTTATCTAAGAAGGCTTGAGGTGCTAGAAGTTCTAGGACCACTTGGAGGAGCTATTAACCTCTCATTTCCTTCATTTTTCATCTTCATCTTCTTTGTGCCACTTCCCTAGCCAATAGAGCTAGTAGTAAGCATGCTAAACTCTATTTTACTTCATGTTAGTGTTATGTACAAGTCACACCATCTAAGAAACTAAACTTTAAAGGATGAAGATATGAAGATCTAACATAATCAAAGAAAAACAAGTGATTTTAGAGATTTTGATGTTTGTGATGAAGTTGTTGTTGAATCTTGTGTTTATGTTTAGATCTATCATGTTAAAGCTTGTTAGAAGCTTAGATCTAACAAGTTTAATCATGGATCTTGAAAGAACCATGGTTAAACTTGAAGGTGAACTTGTGAAACCTTTATGTAAACATGAGAAATGATTTTTAAAGCATAATCTTGTGTTCTTGAAGTAACTAAGTTTATGTAAAGTTAACTTTTGAAATTAAACTCCATGAAAAGTTTGTAAAAAGTTCATCAAGAAGCTTATTTATGAAAGATTCAAGTATGTTAAGCATGGATCTTGGAAGATCCATGATGAAACAAGATTTTAAACATGAAGATCTTTTAAATGAGCATAAGGATAGTTTTAAAACATGTTTTTCAAGACTTTGAAATCCTAAAACTCATGGAAGGTTTAGTTAGTAAGTTAAAGTTTCAGAAAAAGTTTGTTTAAAATTTACAAGAACACTTGTTTTTGAAAGACCCTTGTATGTAAAATGTAGATCTAAAAGACGACACATTTTTAACAAAAATCAAGTTCATCATAAGGTTTTACATGATAAAATTAGTGTATGTTACTTGTGAAATTGTTGGAAATTGTTTTTGGTGATGAAAAGAAAATAAACACATGTTTTGAAAACATGGGGGACCTCCAGTTTTAAGGGAAACTATGTCAAATTTTTTATAAAATTTTGACACTTAGAAAAATATAAGTTTTGGTGAAACTTATTCACCAAATATTCACCTAAAAATATTTATCAAGGTTTCCTAATTTTTGTACAAAATTACAAGCTAAGAAGTAAGGATTTCTTTAAGTTAAAATCAATATTAAGTATGTATATTTTTAGGAAAAATATATATATTTAGTGATCACCAAATTTTGTGCTAAGTGTATATTATGTGTATTGTATGTAGAGGTGTACAAAAAAACTGATTACGCAATCGAAACCGGTAAAAAAACCGGAACCGGTTTTTTTCAAAACCGGTTTTTTTTATAACCGGTTCGGTTACAACCGGTTTGACCGGTTATGGATCGGTTACAATTTTTCTGGACCGGTTCGGGGGTATAACCGGTTTTTAAAAAAACCGGTTTATTAATCGAATAATCAAAAAAACCGGTTAATAACCGGTTAACCGCTAACAGCTAGAAAAAAACCGGTTAAAAAACCGGTTTTAACCGATTAAAAACGCCCAGCTTTACTAACGGTCATATGACCGTTTGGGACTAATTCTAGCCGTTTTTTTTGGCTTTTTTTTGCCTATAACTCATCTCCAACTTGTATAAAAGGGTTGTGGGTGTTTAGATTTCATTCACAACACTTGAGAATCTTCAAAAACTCTAAAAAAGTCCCTCATTCTTGTTCGATAACTCTCAAAACGCTATGGCAACGTCTAGTGCCCATGATTCGGTCAATGTTGGCGAGTCTACAAACGAAACGGTGATTCGTGTTGTTCCAACGAAACGCAACCCCGAGGTTTGGTCACATTTTGATTTGTGCGAGATGGCAAACGGTAAAAGAAAAGCGCGTTGTCATCATTGTCTAGGTTTTTACGCCGAAACCGCAAACTCCACGTTGAAGCAACACATCGAAAAACCGTTTTGCAAGGCGTTGAAACAACAACACGTTAGTGGTCAAGCTTCCATGGCAAGTGATGCCGCTAATATTTTCAACTACAATTTCAATATGGTTAGGGATGAAATGGCGAAGTTTGTAATCCAAGAAAGTTTGCCATTCAACCACTTCGACAACCAACGCTATACAAAGATGGTTCAACGAACTCTCCAACCACGATACACCCATGTAAGTCGTGCTACTCTTAGGAGGGATTGTTTAAAATTGTGGAAAAAAGCTAAACTAGAATTAATTTCTTATTTTGAAAAATTAGAAACCGGTGTTAACTTGACTAGCGACGTTTGGTCCGCACCGCACGGTTCACCCGATTCGTATATTTGTGTCACCGCCCATTGGATTGAACCGGCGACGTGGCAAATGATGAAACGCACGATTTTGTTTAAATTATTCGATTACCCTCACACCGGTGAAGCTATATATAAAGTAATCGATAAATGTATTACAACATACAAATTGGAAAATAAAGTTTTTTCAATATCTTTTGATAACGCCTCAAACAACACGAGCGCGGTTATGCGTTTAAAATTAAAATACAATCCGATTTGTGAGGGTACTTTTTTCCATAGCCGATGCGTTGCACACATCATAAATTTGGCCGTTCAAGACGGTTTAAAGGTTATTGAAACACAAAAAGAAGCTTTCAAAAGAATGTTACGAAGTATATTTAGTAACACTCAAAGACATGCAAAATATATTAAAACTTGTAAGGAAGCGGGTCGAATATGCTTAGGACCCAATTGGGACGTTGCTCATAGGTGGAACTCGACTTGCATTATGTTTGAAAAAGCTATTTTGCAAAAAGAAAGTTTAATAGAATTTCATAACCTTTTGGCTAGTCGTGGAAAGTGTTCGGCTTACCACCCGTCGGGTTGGGAAACTATTGAAAATGTTACACAAGTGCTTCAAGTTTTCAAAACATCAACAAAGACTTTATCGGGGGTTTATTATCCAACAAGTTCATTGGTTCTTCCCAATTTGTTTAAAATGTGTTTGAAAGTAAACGAGTTGTCGGTTAGAGGTAGACCATATTGTGACATGGCGGATACAATGAAGGAAAAATTAAGAAAATATTTTAAAGAACTACCGGCGGTTTTCACTTGTGCCGCCGCTCTAAACCCTTGTTTTAATATTTTTGGAGCCGGGTCTTTGATTGAAAAAATTGCACACCAATTGAATTTAAACACCACTCAAGAACCAAACTTTGGTGAAGTCGCAAAAGCTCGTTTCAACGATCAACTTTCAAAATTGTTTGATGTTTATGTAACAAAATATGGTTCAACCGCGTCACACATTCACGCGGCAATGAGAAACGCCGCTTTCGGTGAAGGTTCAAGTCAAATGGAAGATACCGATTTGTATGTTTATAACCAATTGTACGATGAGTCGAGTCAAATGCATCGTGGTAACACTAGTAGTAGTGAACTCGGTCGGTATGGTGGGTCGAACTTTCTACAAATGATGAGTTCACAAGAGTTTAAAAATTTTGATTTGTTGGCTTGGTGGAAAAGTAACGAAAATCAATTTCCGATCTTAGCCACAATGGCCCGAGATTTACTAACGGTCCAAGCTTCCACGGTAGCTTCGGAAAGTGCTTTTTCTATTAGTGGTAGGGTGATTTCGATAAGGAGGACTCGACTAACACCTAAGGCGGTTGAGATGTCGATTTGCTTAAAAGACTACTTGGATGCGGCAGAGAGAGTTCAAGACAAACGTTCACTCGAGGAAGAATTAGATTACGAAGGAGAAGTTTACGAGGACGAGGTGAAGCCGAATTGACAACCCCAATGACCGACGAAGAAGCCGAATTAGATGAATTCCTACGCAATAGTTCGAGTTCGGGTTCGGCCGAAGAAGATTAAACGACGCTTCTCAAGATATATTTTAGTATTGTAGTTCCACTAAAAAAATATATATATATATTAGTGGACGTTCTTGCGGATTAATAGTTTAAGTTTACGCATTTCGTTTGTTATGTTTATCGTTCGTATTTCATTGTTATGTAACCGTTTGTTCCAAGACTAATGATATTATTATGTGTTTAACTTTTTATGAGTTTATTGTTAATTTTTTTAACTTTTTATGAGTTTATTGATAAAAAAAACTGCATTTAGCTGAAAAAAACAGCCCAAATAGCTGAATAAATGAAAAAAAAACATGCTGTGAATTTACTGCAGCTTTCTGCACAACCGGTTTTTTTTCCGGTTTTTTTATTCGGTTACTGTTAACCGGTTTTTTAACCGGTTTCACACACACCGGTTAATAATCGACTCAAAAACCGGTTTTTTTAAAAACCGGTTACAACCGGTTAGGACCGGTTACAATCTTTCCCATTTAAAACCGGTTATTAACCGTAACCGGTTAGTAAAAAACCGGTTTTTTTTTTGCTGAAAATAACCGAACCGGTTATTAACCGTAACCGGTTTTCCAAAATAACCGATTTGTACACCTCTAATTGTATGTAGTAGTGTATTAGGAACATAAAAATACACTAAATACTCCCAAGGAGTATCATCAACAAAATACACATAAAAATACATAACAAATACCTAAGAATAATCATACAAAATAACCCATGAAAGGGGTATATGGACAATTTTTGGACATATATATATAGGGTAGGGATATGGTAAAAAGTGTTTAAAATGTGAGAAGGGTAAGAAGTGTTTTAAACCATTGGATATTTGATCTAATGGTTGAGATCAATAGGGTATAAAATGTAAATTGTGTTTTAATTAGAAGGGCCTTATGTAAAATTGAAGGGCAATAGTGTCTTTTCAAATGTTTCAAATATGGTAACCGTCTCTTACACAACCAAAACCCCCATTATTCTCCTAAAAATCAGCAACTTTCCACAATAAAAAAATGGTAACCGTATCCTACACTATATGAAGATATAACACTATGAACCCTTGATAAAACACTATATGAAGATATAACACTATGAACCAGAAAAATCAAGATGTCTGTACAGAATATAACACTATTGATTGGGGATAAAACACTATGAACCAGAAAATCAAGATGTCTCTAGATTTTAAAACACCATGACTATGATTCAAGTCATGGTGTTTTATCTGGAATCCAAAAAACATTGTAAATCATCAAACAAACAGACGATTCAAGTCATGGTGTTTTATCTGGAATTCGAGTCAGATAAAACACCATGACTTGAATCATAGTCAATGTCTCCAGATGTTTAAAACACCACGCCATGAACAATGTCTCTAGATGTTTAGAACACCATGCTATGAACAATGTCTCCTTATAAAACACCATGACTTGAATCATAGTTAATGTCTCCAGATGTTTAAAACACCACGCCATGAACAATGTATCCAGATGTTTAAAACACCACGTCATGAACAATATATGATTAAAAGATGTTGCGATTAAAAGATGATGAAGAAGATAAAAGAATCAGATGTATAATGTTTCATAAAATTTCTCCTAATTCAAAATTCGATTCATCCCTATAAAAACTCATCGCAAGTTTTTTTTTGGCAGTTATCTTTGAAATCAATTAAATGATAAGAAAGTCAAATTACTAATATACCTTTTTAAATTAATTAGGATAAAGGACACTTGTCACTCCCAAATTATTTCTCACACTTCTTACAAAAGTCGCACTTTGTACAGGATCCTCTACCTATATATATATATATATATATATATATATATATATATATATATATATATATATATATATATATATATATATATATATATATATCTATACTACTTTAATAAGCATATAGGAAGGGCAAGAATGGTCATTTGCCACTTTACAGGTCTTTAAAGCATATTGTACAACCAACAATAGCACAAATGTTGAATCTGATAAAGCAACAAAATTTTGGGCGGGATTTCCCTTGAGCGGGAATTCAAATTTCAAAACACCCCCTTATTTTCATTTCAGAACATTCAATCTCTCTCTCTCTCCTCGAAACCAATCCCCCTATTCTACCTCCCTCTCCTCGAAACCTTATCTGCCCCCTCTCATCAAGACAATTTCACTAGATCCATGAAAATTTCACCAGGGATTCTTACCTCTCAATCCCGATTTAGGGATTTTTTTTAGCGTTATTGCTACCTTCGTCAAGGGTAAGTGACACCGTGTTTTGATTCTGAACACTATTTCTCATTCATTCAATGGATTTCACTTACATTTGTTTGTGTTGTGAGATGGTTCTTCTTTTTTTTGTAGGTCATGGTTTAAGGAATGTGTCACGTTTCTTCAAAGATTCCAGTCGGAATCCGAGCCGAGATAATGGCTTCCGGTGAGACGATTAGGGTTCCGATGTGCTGGACTGCCATCGCTATCAAAAAAGGTAACAACCATGTCTACCTATTTTGTTTGTTATTTGAGTCGATCTACCTTTTTTGTTTGTTATTTGAGTCGGATCTGTATAATACTTTCAGATATGTGTTGGGTTCCTCAAAGATATTGGTTGTGGGTGGAAGACGATGACATAAGGCTTGGTAATTTCATATCTCTATTGACCCTCACCCTAGGTACTTTGCATTTTAGTTGATTGATATTTGATTATTTGATAATTATTGTAAATATATTATGAATTTCAGTTGATTTATTTATGTTTTTTTGAAAGAATCAAATCCATGTTTACTCGACCTCCGTATTTGGAGGGTAAAAGTGAAGATGACTTCTCTGACCATACTTAAAGCAAGTTGAAGTTTGCACCAGATAACGTAGATTATGTTTGAGATGCGGTTTTTAACCTTTATTTAAACAGTTTACTGTGGTTTCTAGATGCCAATGTTTGATTTATAATTACAAGTGAAGCAAGTGTTGTTTTATTAGGGGATGCGTTTAGATGGTTGGCTGGAAATCCTTCCCACAAACTGGATATAATGGCTTAGTATGGTTAACAGTAAGTCCTGCTGACCCTTCAGGCTCCACATAATTTTGATGTCTTATAAGTGAGTCGTTACCGTATTGAATGTATCCGGGTGACTCTGGCATGATCTCTTTTGATTTCATGTTACACATGAGATATGTGTGCTTCTGGGTTTTAACGGAGATTTAATTGGGAACCGGACTGATTGTTGTGCTTCTAGGTTTTAACGGAGATTTGCGATGGGCGCTTGTTTGTTCCAGTGATTGTGCTTGCCGGTTTTTTGACAATTGTTGCTCGGATTGGAGTATTTTCTCCTGTTAGATTCAAGTAAGTTTGGGTTCAATATTGTATAACTAATCACATTTTAGTCGTTGAATTTAATAATAAATTGGGATTTTAATATAATAATGCAGTGCATCAACTTGTTACTATGAGACTGATGATTCTTCATCACAGGGCCACACTCCTTTGAATGCTGCTGATGTTCCTACGCTGTTGGGAACCGGCTCCTTTTCACTTCTGAGTGGTATTTGATCATGAATACATTATGAATATTATATCCATACTTTAGAAGTTTGAAATAGAAATAGATTTTAAGGTGTTTGTTGGCCCTACGTATTGCAGATGATGTGAAAAAGGGAGAGAATGAAGTGAGATGGCCACCAGGGTTCATGCGATGGCCTCATATGTTAGCTGATCAGGTGCGTGGGCTGGGCCTAAGGGAAATCGGTGGAGGGTTTTCTAGGGATCATCGCGCACCGACTATTCGGGCCGCTTCTTATGCCATTGTCAAACCATCCACCATGTTTCAAAAGATGGAAAACCTTAAGAAACTTAGAGGCCATCGGAATGCTGTCTATTGCGGTAAATGTTATATATACTTCCTCTAATATATTTGACTTTTGAAATCTATATGCACAAAGTTGAATATTTTTTTTCCAGCAATATTTGACCGATTAGGGAGATATGTTATTACTGGTTCGGATGACCTTGTGAAAATTGTTCGATGGAAACTGCTCTATGCTTGGCCAGCTGTCGCGGACACGATGTGAGCTCAACTACCAAACAAAATCACATTTTCACCCTTTAATTTGTTAACTCATCTGAGTAACTTATTATCAATATACGTTTCAATAGGGTGACATTACAGACCTTGATGTGAGCTTCAACAATTTATTTGTTGCTTCTGCATTATTCGAGTTGTAAGTATATCATTTGCCATATTTAAACTTGTTTGAAAGTTTGACTTTGGTCAACTGAAATATCTGTGGTGGGTACAATGGCGAATAGCTGATGGACTTCCAATTTCAATATTGCGTGGACACACAGGAGCAGTTACGACAATTGCCTTTATTCCTAGACTAGGCTCTGTTCATCAGATGACCCACAAATTTTGGCGATGTATGCTATTTATTACACATTTCATTTGGAATGCAATTGAGTAAATACAATACAACATTTTAACTTCTTGTGTTGAACACAGGGTACTGTACTTGCTTCCCAATAAGGTAGAAGTGCAGCAGCTTACCGCAGCGTTAGCCGGCTGCAGAACATTGGCAGAAGAACACACTGCGTTAGCCGGCTGCAGAACATTGGCCATATTCTCCCTTCGCAGTCCATCTAACTTGAAAATGGGAAATAACTTTGCGCTCATCAGTCGACAGTTGGAGCTTGTGGGCTTTCACAAGTTGAATCCAAAAGGGTAACAAGTTTCTCAAGAAAAAAGTACTTGTAGAAATGTTGGTATGCATAAAGCACTTAAGAATTTTTTTTTTGGCAGAAGTGGCACTATGCGAAGAACTTGCTAATACAGTGGATAAAAGCGCTTTCATCCAGCCCCTATCTATATCTTGTAGCTGTCACTCCAATGAAGGTAAAGGAATATGCATGTATGCTTGGTTTTAAAAAGTAAGAGACGCATAAAAGCGACGAGGTCTAAAACTAAGACGCGAAGCGCAAAAAAAAAACCCAAGGTACAACAGTAAGATGCATAAAAACGCCTTGGGAACAAGAGGCGCGCGCCTCAGGCCAAAAAAGCACAGAAAAATCCCCAAAAAGTACGCTTTTTTGGGGCTTCTTGTAATTACTCTAGGCGCTGAGCGAAAAAGCCCCAAGGTGTGAGCCTTTTTGCGCCTCACGCTTAAGCGCACCTGAGCCCTTTTTAAAACCCAGCATGTATGTTTATTATTGATACATAATTATGGATTTGCTTATTGAGGTATGACTGTGTATGTTGACAGGCCAAACAGACCCTGCTGATGTTTTGCAGTATGATCTAATGCAGGTCAAGGTTAGTACAAGTTTCTATAGTATGATGTTTTGATAGATAACATGATTTTTGATGTTGTCCTGGCACAAATGTAGACCATGTAAAAGAATAAATAATATAAGAGTTCTGTTGGTTCTTCTTATTGGTGGTTGATGACTGAAGTTGAGATCAGAAACATTAACCGGGTATTTAGATGCTTTTAACATGCTAAATAACCTATTTTTAAGAATTATAATTATAATGTTATTTGGTAACATGGTTTTTGTTATCATATCTAATATGGTAATTATTGAAAATTTAAAAAAGATGGAGAAAAAAGTCAATGTTTTAAAAACCGGTTTACATCAGTCGGTTGAATCAGTTTACAACGGCCGGTTAAACCGGATATTGGAAGCTTGGCCGGCATGAATCATACTGGTAAATTGAGAGGACGATAAAGAAGTTGTACTTCCGGAAATTTGGGTTACACCGGTTTAAACGGGTATACTGATACTTTGTCAAAGGTTAAAATTTGGCCTAATCATCTTTTATGGGCCCAAAGATTTATCTTCTTGATAAAATCTAGCGTCCAAAAAGGTACCAACAGTGAATTTTTGGATTATTTATATTATGGATTAACTTTTGTAATGTTTTTTATTATAGAATGATGTAGTTTTCGATTATTTTTTAAGTTGAAATTGTATTTTATGGATTTATAGAGTAATTAGTCAACCCGGTTGAACCGCCAAGTACAACTCGATTCAACCGGTTGAACCACTTCTGAGTCTAACCCGGTACGATTGGAAAACCGGTTTTTAAAACATTGGAAAAAGTGTTGGCGGGTCAGCGCCGTTAGATCTAATAAAGAATTAATCATCACACCCGTGTATTCAGGAACATTAAAAACTTTAATTATTTTATGAAGGTGAAGGATACTTTTTCTGTTCAAACGTGGTAGAGAAGTACATGTCACTATCACCAAAATTGTATTTTGCATGATAGGTTATTACCACTATTTTAATGGTGTTTGAATGGTAATCAAATCATGTAGATGAGGTAATGGGGATATGTAATACTTAACATTGGATCTCATCGCAATATATATGTATATCGGTAAATTGTTATTCTTAAATTACTATGTGTATGACTGATATCTTTTTATTTATTTTTTTAATTAAAATGTTTATAACTGATATTTTCTATTTAATTAAGATCCGGAAAGCATGATAGCCCACACCGGTGCTACAAATAAGAAAACAAACCGAAAGATTATATAATATATCGTGAGAGAATTGATAGACTAATAGAAAAAGAGTGTTGCGTCGTTAAATACCACCATCGTTAATGACCGTTCTAAATTATCGTTGCCGCCGCATCGCGCGGGTAAACGGCTAGTATATATATATATATATATGTATATATATATATATATATATATATATATATATATATATATATATATATATCTTTTACCAAGTAATGAGAATGATACAAAAATCGGAAAATAATAAGAATAAATATATATATTTTACAAGATAACAAAATATATATATTTCACACAAGTCTTAAAAATATATTATTTTTAAGAAATATAATTCCGGAAAGTATTAAAAATCAAAGTATTGATTTTTGGCAAATAATGTAAAATACACAAGTATTTACATAAAAATACAAATATACTTTCCTAAGTATACTTGCACAAAAAAATATTGGCAACATTATTTAACAAAATACTTATATTTATTTTCAAAAAATAATATAAGTAACATATTTTGAATAAGTTAGAAATAGTTTATTTTTAACACTTATTGATCTTCTTCGATCACATAAACAAATATATATTTTTGGAAGTAAAATATATATTTACGAAAGGACAATACAAATTCTGAATACAAGAACACGACGAACGGGCGAGACCTGACAAACAAGGGCACGACCCTCGCACATGATGAACATACACAGAACAAATACATAAACCTGATATGGTGACTTGTACTCCGTGTGTTACAAGTCTAGTGAGTAACGTACGTAGAACACGTATAGGTTACGACGCTTACGAGACAAACCTGGTGAAGTTTACGACCTAAGATACGCAAAACTGTAAGTTCATGTCCCCATTTTTAAACTTTTACTTGTTTTCTAAACTTGGAGAAAATACATGTACTATGGTATGTAGAACACAAAACTAAGGAATGACACATAGATCATGTGATGAATAGGGTGACATAAGCACCATTAATCAACTATATACCTAGACTGCGGAACAAAAGGTTAGATCTAATGGGTTTCAGGCAGCCACACTCCGGGCCACATTCTACCTAGAGCGGTTTTGTGTATCAAGTCGTAAATTGACAGAAAAATGCCTATTGTTTGGATGCTTACTATGTTGTGACATATGTTAATGTCCTCGCAAAACATTAGTGATCTCGTATTCCTTACATTTGCATAACACAGTTTACAGATATGTTTTACAAATTACATGCCATGTTTTCATACAAGTATACAAACATTCTATACGAAAACTCCATGAATTCACACCAACTTTTGTTGACGATTTTCAAAACTTACATGTATTTCAGGGAACTAAGTGGATGTGTCGAGGTCTCTTGCTCAAGAATGTGGTTTGTGTTTCTAGTTGTAATGTGTCGAGGCTTGTAACACCCCAAAAACCCGGTACTTAATTAAATTAAATAAAAATGAACAAAGTAACCTAATTAAGGGATTATGATAAAAGAATAGGTTAAGAATTTGAAGTAATGCTTAATTTAAATGCTTATCAAATTAGAAGGGTTAATGTGTAAAACTTTTATAATTAAGGATTTATATTGGTAAAACCCAAAAACACACTCTTGTGTGCGTAACTGGGATCGATCAAGGCAGGGAAGAACAAGGGTTTCCTTGTTCTTGCAAGAATTCAGCAATTGACAAGGAGAAATCAAGTTTAAATCGCTGCATGTTCTAAAACTTCAAACCTCTAAGCATCTCTAGTAGATTGGTAAGTCGAATTTTTGAGTTTGATGAATTTTAGAGAAAGGGGTTTCGACCCGAATAAGATCCGTGGCATGATTTGTGTTGTTTAGATGATAAGGGCACTCCCTAGTGTAGGAATCATGCTCAATTTTAGTTAATTGAAAGAAACCCACTTGGTGGAATTGTGTCATGGTTAACAAGTATCATAGTGATTATGAATTCATGTATTCTTGTTATATGATCTTGTTTGAAATACTTGAATGCTAGATAATTTGATGTAGAGTAAAAAGTTTTAAGAAAATTGGTTGTATAATGATGTTATGTAGGTGAATTAGTAAACTATGCTTCAAATAATTGTACATTATGCTTATTTAGTGTAACGCACACAAGGTGTTTGATGAAATGCTTGAAAGAACAATTGTGTGTGATATAGAGGAATTAACGAAATGAAATCGGGGTACTAAAAGAATGAAATTATGTATTGGTATAGGCGTGAAGGAAGAAGGCTCAAGTGCTAAGAAAACGGAAGGTTCACAAGATCGAGGTATGATCCGTTTCATACGAAAGTTTACCTTTATCTATTCGTTAGTAACTATATTGAATGACCCTTGTTATTAGAAATTTTCCTATGTTTTAGTCATTTGTGGTGTTAGTATATGGATGATGAATCCCTTGCGGATTCATTGATGTTAAGAAAAAGGATTATGTTAAGCTATGCGAACCGACCGATTCTTATGAGTAGGTCGAGTAAGGATATGAGACCATCCGTCTAGGACGGGTGGTCAAGTAAGCAAAATCGTATGCAAAAGTTCAATCCGTTGCACGGATGGTATGAAGGATATAAATTAGAGGTAATTAACCCGATGTATTCGGGTCGAATGCGTAATGCTTGAATCTCATTATGAGGTTGTATGCCATATCCACTCGAATGAACAATCGAATGTTTATAAGAAATGGAAGTATGTAAATGATCGTAGTTACCATGTTGGTATTGTAGACTAAATAAGCGTTTTACTAACTGTTTTAAGTTGGGTGTTTAAATGTAGGTAAATCCTCGACTTAGGCGATTGGACGGCTCGGAACGTGCACACTTGGATTACGCCCGCCTCACGCTTCCGTTATTAAGTCTTTTAAAATGGGTTAAGTTATGGTCATAGGTAACTAGGTCTATGTAGTATGTTGATAACTTTGAAGTTGGGTAAAAACTTGGTAATCGAAGTCTTGTCGTGTCCAATATAGACTTTGTTGTTTTGGGTTTTTGTCATGGATGTTAAGTATCAAAGTTTGGTATGTATATCAGGGTGTTAATGGTTTAAAACGAATAAGTCATGTCGAATTTTCCAGAAATTTTTCCTAATTATTTTTAAATGTCAAATTGCGAAAAATGGGGCGTAACAAGTTGGTATCAGAGCCGAGGTTTGAGGGATTCGAGCAAGGATGAAATGCTTGAACTCAAACTATTGGCTCACTCAAAAGTGTGCTTGCTCCGAGATCGTCAACGAGGTAAAGCTTTGACTTTTCGTTTAGTATAAGCATGTATAATGTGTTCACGGTTTAAGGTTTTAAGCTATGCATGCTATAATATGACATTGGGGTAGAATAAGAGGTCCCGAGACCAGCGTGGCTGGAAAACGGACTCTAAAATAAACCAAAATGATAAAAAAAGAAGCTGCAGCGAGTTAACAAACGGCTGGCCGTCGCCGACGGCCAGACCCCCGTCGCCGACGCCATGCTTTTGTCCGACGCTTTAACACCCTGCCGACGGGTAAAAGTCCCCGACGCCCATTTCACGAGCCCGTCGCCGACGGGCAACCTAGCCGTCGCCGACGGCTTACGCAATGTCGAAAGCTGAAAATTTTCTTGTTTTCATATTTTGTGATGCCGGGCAATTTAAGAACTTAATTGATGATTAAAAAGAATTTGTTAAAGGCCCGTTGGGCGTGTGAAATCACAATTAGTGAATTCAACAAGAATGAATTCGTAAAAAGTAGGAAGAGATGAGCCGAGTCATGTGAGGTGGATTAAGTAAATGTGAATTAATATACAATGATATGCTAAAAGTTTGTAAATTGTACTAAATAAAAATATGCTGTTGTATAGATGGCTGATGCAAGCAACGTTAATGATGGTGATGATGCGGTTAGACAAGAAGCACTTGAGAACAAAGTCATGGAAGTAACTGAAGGGGTTATAGAGGCCAATCTTCCGCGAATAGCTCAAGAAGTAGAGAGTCGAGTGTTGGGGGTGGTAGATGCCATGATGGCAAGCAGAATCGAAGAGTTGAAAGAACTAATTGGAGGGTTTAAAAGTAAAGGCAATGAACAACGATGCACATATAAAGACTTCATGGCATGTAAGCCTACCACGTACGATGGTAAAATCGATCCAATAATGTGCCAGAGGTGGATTTTAAGCATGGAGGCGGTGTTTAAACGAAGTCGATGTGATAAGGAGGACCAAGTGATGTTTGCTACGGGACAACTCACCTTTCAAGCGAAGGATTGGTGGGATGCTTATAGTAAGGAGATAGGTGAGGACAGACTTCAGACGATGACTTGGCAAGAGTTCAAGGAACCCTTCATGAAGTACCACTGCCCTCAGTCAGCCATTGATAAGATTCAAGAAGATTTCTTACGCCTCAGGCAGAAAAACGAGACGATAAATGAGATATCTGGTATATTCTTGGATAAGATGAAGTTTTGTACGGAGTTTGTGCAGACTGAAAGAATGAAGATCAATCGCTTTTATGGCATATTGAAGGCAGAATTCAGGGAATTTATCACTCCATCGAAATGCGAGACCCTCGACGAGCTTATTAACTTGGCACGGGATAGAGAAATTGAGATAAAAAGGCAAGAAGAGCGTGGTGAGAAGAGGCCAAGTGAAAAGGGTGCAAGTTCGAGTCCATCAAAAAAGGGAAAGTTTCAAGATCATGGAAAGAAAGATAAGTCAAAAGGTGGAATAACTCCCTGCAAGACGTGCGGAAAACTCCATACGGGAGAATGTTTGTTGGGCAAGAAAGGATGTTACAAATGTGGTAAAGAAGGGCATTCGTCTTATCAATGTCCAACTAGTCCGAAGACTTGCTTCAATTGTTTCGAAAAGGGGCATATCAAATCTGAATGCCCAAAGCTTCAACAAGAGTCCAGAAAAGAAGATAAGAAGCAAGAAGGTTCTAGGGCAAAAGGGAGAATGTTCCAAATTACGTCTGAAGAGGCCAAGTCTCACCCGAATGTGATTTCAGGTATCTTTTTACTAAATTCCATACCGGTTTATGTTCTATTCGATACTGGAGCTACTATGTCATTTATTTCGAATGAAATTATACAACATCCGTCCTTTAAAATCGAACGAATGCCAGTGCCTCTAGAAGTAGAAATAGCCGACAGTAAGATTTATATGTTACATGAGGTTTGTAGAAATTGTAAATTCACGATAGAAGATGAAGAATTTGACATCGACCTTATACCTATGGTTTTGGGGGAATTTAAAATGATTGTGGGAATGGATTGGATGGCACGACACCATGTGGAGATTGATTGTGAAAATAAAGTGATGCTTATTCGAGCTCCAAGCGGAAAACAATTAAGTATTCAAGGAGAGAGAAACGTAGAGACCAAGTTGTGTACCTTGGTCCAAGCTTATAAGTATATACTTAACGGGGGTAGAGCATACTTAGCTTATGTAGGAGATGCCCGACAAACCCTCCCGAAGCTTGAAGACGTTGAGGTCGTGAACGAATTTCCGGATGTATTCCCGGAAGAATTGCCGGGGCTTCCTCCCGACAGGGAAATAGAGTTTCGTATCGAATTAAACCCGGACGCTAAGCCAATCGCGAAAGCTCCCTATAGACTCGCTCCCACGGAGATGCGAGAATTAATGACACAGTTGCAAGATCTTCTAGATAAGGGCTTCATACGCCCAAGTGTGTCGCCTTGGGGAGCTCCCGTCCTTTTTGTTAAAAAGAAAGACGGGTCGATGCGTATGTGCATCGACTATAGAGAATTAAACAAACTGACCATAAAGAACCGCTACCCTTTACCGAGAATCGACGACCTTTTCGACCAATTACAAGGGGCGAGTTGGTTCTCCAAGATAGATCTGCGTTCGGGGTACCATCAAGTTAGAGTACGGGAAGAGGATATTCCAAAGACTGCCTTTAGAACCCGTTATGGGCACTATGAATTTTTGGTCATGTCCTTTGGATTGACGAACGCACCGGCTGCGTTTATGGATCTTATGAACCGGGTGTGCCGACCCATGTTAGACAAATCGGTAATCGTGTTCATAGATGATATCTTAGTCTATTCGCGAAGCAAGGCTGAACATGCAATGCACTTGCGTGAAGTACTTGAAATTCTCCGCAGGGAGAAACTTTACGCGAAATTTTCAAAATGTGCCTTTTGGCTCAGAGAGGTGCAATTCCTGGGTCACGTGATCAATGCGGAAGGCGTTTTAGTTGATCCTTCAAAGATTGATGCTGTAATGAAGTGGGTCCCTCCGAAGAACCCGACAGAGATAAGAAGTTTTCTGGGCCTTGCCGGGTACTATAGAAGGTTCATACAGGATTTCTCGAAGATAGCTCTACCTCTAACCAGAATGACGAGAAAGAAAGAAAAATTTGTGTGGGGTGAGGAACAGGAAGAGGCTTTTCGTATATTAAAGGAGAAATTGTCGAGTCCTCCAGTCCTGACGTTGCCAGATGGAACTGAAGATTTGGTTGTTTATTCAGATGCTTCCCATCAGGGGTTAGGTTGTGTTTTGATGCAAAGGGGAAGGGTTATTGCTTATGCGTCTCGGCAGCTAAAGCCTCACGAGGTGAACTACCCAACACACGATCTGGAATTGGCAGCAGTAGTGTTCGCCTTAAAGATCTGGAGACACTACTTATACGGTGCGAAATGTACAATTTATTCGGATCATAAGAGCCTCAAGTATTTCTTCGAACAAAAAGATTTGAATATGAGGCAACGAAGATGGCTAGAACTTATCAAGGATTATGATTGTGATATCCTCTATCACCCGGGGAAAGCAAATGTGGTAGCTGATGCGTTAAGCCGAAAAGAGTACCCGTCTCCTATCCGTATCAAGTCCATGAAGATGATAATTACGCCACGGTTACTCGAAATGATACGCGAATCTCAAATTAAGTCGCTTGGAGCAGATGACATAAAGAAAGAAAGGTTAAAAGGCGTGATCGATAATCTAGAAGAAAATTCGACCGGACTCAAAACGCGCTTCGGCCGAATTTGGATACCCCGATTTTGTGAAGTCAAGACCGCACTACTCGACGAAGCACATAAGTCACGTTATTCGGTCCACCCTGGGGCTACAAAGATGTACCGAGATTTAAAAACCAATTATTGGTGGCCGGGCATGAAACGCGATATCGTCAAGCATGTTGCAAAATGCCTAACGTGTTCTCAAGTGAAGGCGGAACACCAAAAGCCCTATGGGGAATCTCAACCATTGGGGATACCGTTGTGGAAATGGGAAGAATTAACGATGGATTTAGTAACCAAGCTTCCAAGAACGAAAAAAGGGCATGATACTATATGGGTAATCGTAGATCGACTTACGAAAAGCGCCCACTTTCTACCCATTAAAGAAGCTTATTCTTCCGAGAAAATGGCGGAAATCTACATGAACGAGGTCGTGTCTCGACACGGGGTGCCCGTGTCAATCATCTCGGATCGTGATACTAGATTTACCTCTCGTTACTGGCAAAGATTTCACGAAAGCGTGGGAACGAGATTGCACATAAGTACCGCCTACCACCCTCAAACTGACGGTCAGTCAGAAAGAACTATTCAAACACTTATTGATATGTTAAGGGCGTGTGCCTTAGATTTTGGGGGAAACTGGGATGACCATTTGCCACTAGTGGAATTTTCTTATAATAATAGTTACCACAGTGGCATTCAAATGGCACCATACGAATTACTATATGGGAGGAAGTGTAGAACTCCCGTATGTTGGGGTGAAGTGGGGCAAAGGGAGCTCGCGCCAAATGATTTAATAGCAATGACAAATGAGATGAGAAGACACTATCCCTTTCTTTTTGGTATGTGCACATTTAAGATTTATTATATATTCAGGTTTCGGGGACGAAACCTCTTTTAAGGGGGGTAGATTTGTAACACCCCAAAAACCCGGTACTTAATTAAATTAAATAAAAATGAACAAAGTAACCTAATTAAGGGATTATGATAAAAGAATAGGTTAAGAATTTGAAGTAATGCTTAATTTAAATGCTTATCAAATTAGAAGGGTTAATGTGTAAAACTTTTATAATTAAGGATTTATATTGGTAAAACCCAAAAACACACTCTTGTGTGCGTAACTGGGATCGATCAAGGCAGGGAAGAACAAGGGTTTCCTTGTTCTTGCAAGAATTCAGCAATTGACAAGGAGAAATCAAGTTTAAATCGCTGCATGTTCTAAAACTTCAAACCTCTAAGCATATCTAGTAGATTGGTAAGTCGAATTTTTGAGTTTGATAAATTTTAGAGAAAGGGGTTTCGACCCGAATAAGATCCGTGGCATGATTTGTGTTGTTTAGATGATAAGGGCACTCCCTAGTGTAGGAATCATGCTCAATTTTAGTTAATTGAAAGAAACCCACTTGGTGGAATTGTGTCATGGTTAACAAGTATCATAGTGATTATGAATTCATGTATTCTTGTTATATGATCTTGTTTGAAATACTTGAATGCTAGATAATTTGATGTAGAGTAAAAAGTTTTAAGAAAATTGGTTGTATAATGATGTTATGTAGGTGAATTAGTAAACTATGCTTCAAATAATTGTACATTATGCTTATTTAGTGTAACGCACACAAGGTGTTTGATGAAATGCTTGAAAGAACAATTGTGTGTGATATAGAGGAATTAACGAAATGAAATCGGGGTACTAAAAGAATGAAATTATGTATTGGTATAGGCGTGAAGGAAGAAGGCTCAAGTGCTAAGAAAACGGAAGGTTCACAAGATCGAGGTATGATCCGTTTCATACGAAAGTTTACCTTTATCTATTCGTTAGTAACTATATTGAATGACCCTTGTTATTAGAAATTTTCCTATGTTTTAGTCATTTGTGGTGTTAGTATATGGATGATGAATCCCTTGCGGATTCATTGATGTTAAGAAAAAGGATTATGTTAAGCTATGCGAACCGACCGATTCTTATGAGTAGGTCGAGTAAGGATATGAGACCATCCGTCTAGGACGGGTGGTCAAGTAAGCAAAATCGTATGCAAAAGTTCAATCCGTTGCACGGATGGTATGAAGGATATAAATTAGAGGTAATTAACCCGATGTATTCGGGTCGAATGCGTAATGCTTGAATCTCATTATGAGGTTGTATGCCATATCCACTCGAATGAACAATCGAATGTTTATAAGAAATGGAAGTATGTAAATGATCGTAGTTACCATGTTGGTATTGTAGACTAAATAAGCGTTTTACTAACTGTTTTAAGTTGGGTGTTTAAATGTAGGTAAATCCTCGACTTAGGCGATTGGACGGCTCGGAACGTGCACACTTGGATTACGCCCGCCTCACGCTTCCGTTATTAAGTCTTTTAAAATGGGTTAAGTTATGGTCATAGGTAACTAGGTCTATGTAGTATGTTGATAACTTTGAAGTTGGGTAAAAACTTGGTAATCGAAGTCTTGTCGTGTCCAATATAGACTTTGTTGTTTTGGGTTTTTGTCATGGATGTTAAGTATCAAAGTTTGGTATGTATATCAGGGTGTTAATGGTTTAAAACGAATAAGTCATGTCGAATTTTCCAGAAATTTTTCCTAATTATTTTTAAATGTCAAATTGCGAAAAATGGGGCGTAACAAGGCTCCAATGCCACTTTTGTTGGATTTGCTTGATAGGTCCGAAACGATCCGGTTTCAGTCTTGGTTCGGTGAAAAATACTGAGACGGGTGATTCGAGCCAATAACAATCGATAATAAACAAGAAAGATTGAAACTTTAATGATTGTACCAAAGAAAGTTTCATTGATTTGATAAAAGAGATACAAAGATAATCATCCACCCCGGGTGAGCTCCCCTGGGGTGGTGGCTCACAAAATACACACCCTCCAAGTGAGGTGTAGTACTTTATATATAGCCCCTGAGCCTTGTCCTCCAAGCAAGCCGCCCCTTGCATGGAAAACCACCTAAAGACGCTGAAAAATATAAACTATATAAAATAAACTCGCTACATCATACGAACAATAATACCGCTAATAAGGTCGCCATAATTGATAACATCATTCTCTAATTTGACCCAACAATATTCCCCCCAGAATGACGCTATCAATTCTTCAAATGATCTTCATAAGTATGTCTGACATCGTCTTCGAATCTTCACAAATCGGCTAAATACCCAAAATCTTCATTGTCGTTTTCCCCCGCAAATGTAGACCCTCCTATATCTTGTCGATCAAAGCTCCTTATCTTACTTTTGAAGATACAATTGTAATAGGCATATGATAGGGTTCGAACTCCAATGATAAAAATTAAATAACTAGCTTCATCATGAGAATCTTCAATTCTGTCAGATTGCATTTAGCTCCCGATCCAACGCTAAAATCGCCAATAATTTCTTTGGTGACAAAAACACAAAACCCACCAAAGTCGCTGGCCCGTAAAATAATCTTGTACTCCCGGCCCACCAAAACCAAATAAATATCTCAAATGACCAAACACTTAAAAAGCAACACATAGTAAAAACCCTATTATCCCAACAAAAAAATAAAGCTAGGCCACCATTCACAATCGATCCGTCGATTCACTTGGCCCCTAGATGTTTAATAATTACCGGCCCATTATTGTGTTGACACACTAAAACTTTCACACCATAACCCATCCAACAAGTAACAAACCCAACGGCAAACTTGTGGGCCATTTGAACATACATTTGAATAATTAAATTCCCAGCCAAAATATAACATCGCAGCCCATCAATGAAGCCAAAAAAATAATAATAATAATCGTCACCTGATTAAATCTCATTTTGCTGAGAAAGTGACATGGCTGCAACTTTCAATTGAAATGTCCAACCAATATTTAGAGTAAGACAAATAAGCCCATAATTCAATGCCCAACCTAATCATTGGCGCATCATCTCCCTAGCCCTAGCCCATGAAAAACGTGTTCCACCAAACCCTAGCCGACAACATCCAAAGTCAGCCACCATCTCCGGAAAACAACATCTCCGATGAACAAAACGAATTCCGACACCTTTAAAATCCCTGGCTAATAACTTGCACCGTATTCAGCCACAAACCACCTTTGGCTAGTAAACAACTACATCGGAACCACCCATGGCATTATAGCCTAGTGGTATCTTGGTGGTGGGATAAGGCTTATGACCATCAGGTTATGGGTTCGATTCCCACAAAGGGGGTTTTCCTAGATTTATTGGGTTTCCTCCTGAATTGGTGTATAGGCATTATTGCCTAGTGGAGATGGATATGATCGGGTGGTTCTGCTGGTGGCACGATGATATTTCAGTAGTCCGTCAGTGATCCAAATTTGCCGTTCAAAAAAAAAAAAAAAAAAAAAAAAAAAAAAAAAACTACATCGGAACCTGACATCACCATTGTAACAACTACAAGCCACCACCATCTTTATAACCATCAACAATCCGAACAAACAACATTAATAGACCCCACTGCTTAACCCATCACTGTCAACTTCGTTGTTCTCTACAGTGGCCGAAAGTAAGAGGTTTGTTTAGGAAAGTAAAAGTTACCTCATCGACGATAACCACCGGAGTGAGCTTGTACCACCACCAGCATTTACGGTAAATGATTTACCGCTGAAGTATTATCTTCATTGTTAACCTCTATTGTCGTATCCGACATTCATAAACGTCACCGGTAAACCTCAACTACGACCACATCTCCGTTATCTCTTACCGCTGCAACGTCATCGGTCACCACCCTACACCTCCAACCACAATAAACTAACCAGCAAACAAACAAATCCAATAAATATAAAGACGTTAAACATCATTTACTCAAATCCAATGAACACCATCTTTATTATCTTTCCCATTTGTTATTTCTTTCTCTGTTTCTTTTTCAAAGAGAACACACACACTTGTGTGTTTCGTGAATCAACAAACAAAAAATTATTGCTGGATTAAACAAAACACAAATAAAGGCGCTGGAACCAAACAACCGAGAAACTTTCTTTGTCTCTCTCTTCTTTCTTTCTCTTTCTTTTACGTCACCGGCGGGTTTTCTGGTAAAGCTCCAATCAAAACCGAAACTGAAACGAGCCACCGAGGCACTGATACCAAATGATAGGTCCGAAACGATCCGGTTTCAGTCTTGGTTCGGTGAAAAATACTGAGACAGACAGGTGATTTGAGCCAATAACAATCGATAATAAACAAGAAAGATTGAAAATCGATAATAAACAAGAAAGATTGAAACTTTAATGATTGTAGCAAAGAAAGTTTCATTGATTTGATAAAAAAGATACAAAGATAATGATCCACCCTGGGTGAGCTCCCCCGGGGTGGTGGCTCACAAAATACACACCCTCCAAGTGAGGTGTAGTACTCTATATATAGCCCCTGAGCCTTGTCCTCCAAGCAAGCCGCCCCTTGCTTGGAAAACCACATAAAGACGCTGAAAAATATAAACTATATAAAATAAACTCGCTACATCATACGAACAATAATACTGCTAATAAGGTCGCCATAATTGATAACATCATTCTCTAATTTGACCCAACATTGCTCGTTATATCCCGCTTCGTTATGGAGATATAATGAACAAAACCTTGATATTTGTTCTTGAAATGAAGTTGTTGACTTTTCAAACAATTATCTTAAGTGTGATGTAAACTTTAAACTTAACTTTTGTTTTGGATATTAACTATCAATGGCATTGTGGAGTTGTTTTACATTCATGTAGTATGTTCACCTATTGTATGCAATGAGAACCTTTCAGGATCACACCTCGTGCTTCCGCCTTAGAAAGGGGTGTGAAAACTCTTGATGGAACTCTTACGATACAAAGCTGATATTTTTAATGGGCTTGTGTGTTTTGAGTAGGATAGATGTGACAAAAATGTAGGTTGATGATCATGGAAGATGTTTTTAATGTTTTTATTTTTATAGATATTGGTGAATGATTTGTAAATAGGTCATTGATGATAATTTTAATATATATACTCATGTTGGGTTAAAGTTTATGCCTACTAGACTACTAGTACTAGCATATTAAGTTACTAATCCCTACATATCCTTAAGTTCAAGGGTTAATTAGTATTTAGTATAAAGTATTTTAGAAGGTAGTTATGAAGTTCGAGGACCAAAGATGACAAAACAGAACTTAGACAACCAACACCCCAAGGGAATCAATGTGTCCCTTGGGTCGCACCCTTTGGATCGACGGCAGCAAGGAAAGAAGAAAGGGACATGCCTCTTCATGTTTAATCACATCCACAAGATCAACGACACAACCATTCGTAAAAAGACAAGTCTCTACAACCGCACATTTTAGTTTAGTATAACTAGGGTTTCATGTCCAGTTGTAAAGCATTCATGTATTCAGATATTTAGTTTATATCCAAGTTCGATTCATGTTCTAGAGATCAAAGATCAATTGGGGCCAACAGCATAGCATATACTTGAATATACGGATTGCCCAGCATTATGCTACAAGATATTACATTAATAGGATTATGAACTTGGGTGATCTTACTATCTCATCAGTTTTATGTTTCTACTGACCGAAGTTAGAAAATTTACATAAAACAGAGTTTTACTATTTTTTTGTGACATGGAAAGGAACAACGAACATTCCCCGTTCACTACTAGAAAACTACTACTATTCCTACCAAAATTTCCTACACATTTCCTACGAACGAAAATACCGACACTTTTCCCACGAAATTCCGACAAACAAGAAAGGGTCTTAGTTTTGTGACAAAAAAAGCGACAAAAAAGCCACAAATTGTTATCCGTAGGAAAAGTGTCAGAAATTTCCCACGGATTTCCGACGGAATTCGTTTTCATTTTAAATATTAGTCGGAAATTCGTAGTAATCGGTATGCGTAAGAAATGTGTCGGAAATTTTCAACGGAATTTCGACGGAATTCGTTTTTATTTGAACGCTTAGTAGGAAATGCGTAGGAATCCAATTTATTGTAAAAAAAGTTGTCATAATAAACAAAATTAATGATATTAAAATATAAATTTTATTATTTAATAAAAATATATGTTATTTCTAAATTGATTCCGTAGGATGTGTTGGAAATTCCGACAGATTACTCACGGAATGGATAATATTTTTTTTTGTAATACACATATACGTTATTTTTAAAACACATTTATATATCTGTAGGAAATGTGTAGGAAAATACTGACGTAATTCCTACGAAATTTGTTTTCATTTTAATCATTAGTAGGAAATGCGTAGAAATCCAATTTATCATAAAAAAATATTTATAATAAATAAAACTAATGATATTAAAATATAAAGATTTATTATTTAATAAAAATATATGTTTTTTCTAAACTAATTCCGCAGGAAGTGTGTTGGAAATTCCGACAGATTACTCACGGAATGGATAATTTTTTTTGGAATACAAATATATGTTATTTTTAAGACATATATATATATATATATATATATATATATATATATATATATATATATATATATATATATATATATATATATATATATATATATAGGGTGAGGTTCCAGCGTGAACAACATCCCTGGTGTGAACTGCGTGAACATATCTGGACCGTTGATTAATATGATCTTGATAATTTAAATTAGTGGCATAATTGTAATTAATAGGCTAGTTTTTATTGTTTTATTAAAAGCAAAAGGGTAAAATTGTAAATAGATTAATTAGTCATTTAATATAGATTGCTAGATTATTTCCGTAATAAAATATCAAATCCCAAGATTTCCTATTATTTTGTTACTGAAATATCCCCTATATCTTTAATAAAATATCATATCCCCATTATAATCTAAATCCCCCTCTCTCTCTATACTCAACGGCGACAAGAGAAAAAACGGTCATCGGCGCCGGAAGATTGTCAATCGCCGGAAAAAAAGCTTCTTCTCCAAGAGTCAAAGGTACACATTGAAAATCCTATTCTTTAATTGCTTTAGAAAGTAGTTGCATGTTGAGTTACTTTTATTAATGAACTAAGAACACCAATCAGAATTAGGGCTTGAATGTTCTGGTATGAAGTTTGTTTAGTTACAAATCTTATGTAAAAAGTTCGGGTTAATCTGTTAATTCGAAATAGGTCTTGAATGTTTGTTTTTGTTGTTGTTTTATAAAGATTGTAGGAATGTTGGTTCATGTGTATGTTGAAACGATCAGTACACATGTGTATGTTGTTTAATTCGAGATGTACACCGGTGTACATAGTTGTAATATGATAATTTCTGTTTTGTTGGTTTATTATGTTGAGTAAAAAGTTTGTAATAGAAAAGGAGGTGGAAGTCGAGGAGTCTAAAGGGATGGGAAAGCGGAAGAAAAAGATTTCGAAATATGGGCAGTCTCCGTTCATGAACAGATCCGTGAATATCGACTCCTGGTTGGACCAAAACGAGAGGGTTTTATGGAGATATTTGTCAAGTTGCGCGAGCGACACTGAGTATGTGTACTTTTAATCTGGAATTATTGTTAATTTTTTCATATGTTATGTTAGTATTTATAATTTTTGTTGTATGTTAGGGTCGCCCAACCAAAGCAAAAGACATGGAAAAGAAATGCGGTTGAAACGGAACTGAACTAGGTTGCGAGGATGAATGCGTAAGGATCATTTTCCTTTTCGAAAACTGCATGATTAGTCAATGTACACACGTGTATAAGCTGGTATATTCCACGAAATATACTAACAATCAATTTATGTTGAAGAACATGTCTGGAACTATGGTGTACACATGTGTACGATATAGTTTGTACATTATACACATGTGTACTAAAATACACACATAAGAGTTACACATGTGTACACCATGAATGGCTATAAAGGTCTGTGACCTGGTGCATTTTTTTGACTTTCAAAAAACTCAGAGTTGTATATAATTTACCCAAAATGTAAGATTTGGGGTAAGGTTGAAATGTGATGTGTACTCGGTAGTTGTATTAGTGGTAAAAAATGTTTAAATTTATTCTTTAGATTGCAAGATTAAAGCTGTGTACTCATGTGTATGTGCTTTGTTACATATGTACTTGTATGCTTGTTCTTTGCGGGACATACGGATAACTGAACACATTATTAATCATACTGTCTTCTTTTGGAGAAAATTGGTATTCAAAACTGAAAGCGGCGTTGGGTTGTACCATTTTCAAATGATAGATTTACAACCAAGTAGGTGGATCAATGATGGAGTAATAAATTGCTTTGCGTCAATGCTCAACTATGAGGAAAAGGATCGAATCAGCGGATCAAATATGTTCGGGCATGCTGATAAAGTAAAAGGAACAAAGCCGCGATTGTTCGGCCATACAAATTGTTTTGTAAGTGATACTTTGTATTATAATTGTGAAGATTATGGTAAAGTTTGCATGGCCGATTATTCAAATGTGAGTTGGTTGTTATTTGTGCGTTCAGGACGAGGATATCTTATGGAATGGGAAGCACGGGGATGCTGGGCGTGTTGAGAAATTCAAAAGTGCCATGTTCTTGGTTGTTGACCAAAAAGAATCGTTAACGAGTTTGTCCGAGTATTGCGTCATATGCTTTCCTATACTTGAGCACGACCATTTTCACTTGGTGTGCTTTGATATGGAAAGAAACGCAATAACGGTAATTGACAACATGGACGCTCGCGAAAGCCCCATTCACCTGATCAACGACGACAACTTCTTCCAAAAGACAACGCCTTACAAAGTGGTATGTATCATTTAAATACAAAAACTAGTTCAGCTGTTAGTGAACACATTGTAACTGGTTATTACATGATGTTTTGGTTTCAGAAAGACATTTTCTGTAAGTATTTGAAGATGATGGATCATCCTAAGAGTGCAGAAATTGAGATTGCGGACGTGGTAAGGTTGGGGTTTGAATGGAAGACAGTCAACAACACCGTGGATTGCGGAGTGTTTGTCATGAGGCATATGGAGACGTGATTCGGGATAACTGCCGATAAGTGGGATAGTGGCTTCCCACTATCCCATAAGGAGAAGAAGGCGACGTTGACACGTTTGAGGAAAAAGTACGCAATAAAGCTAGTTACTTCAGAGGCCAACAAGCACCGCAGACGCGTATTGGATGAAGCAGCTGAACATGAAAAAGCGAACGGAATAGGTCGTTTTTAGTACGTCTATATTGGTTGACAATAGTTAACGTTTTTTGGTTTTAATTTTTGGAATGTAGTTATTTAACGCAAATGTGGTGATTGACATACTCAGTACAGTTTGATGGTTTGGTATTTTGTTACTTTTTGAAACAGTGGAATAAAAGTTTATTGCGTATAAGTATGGTTTTCTGGTTTGTCAAAGTACTTGACAGGTTGTTAATGTACGTAATGTGTGTGCTGTGTATTAAATTTAATTAAAGTAGGTACACATGAGTACTTGTGATGTAAAAATGCAAGTACACTTGTGTACAACGGTAATAGCAGATAAGTACACATGTGTACGGTTTTCATGTTTAGATTTTTCCAATAAACAGAAATGTTGCTTATGTCTTTGTGGACCTTTTTTCCATCAATATAATACATGACATGTCGTTAAAGAAAAAAAGATATAACTGTAAGTGATGGATGTTTGTTAAAAAAGATTATGAAATATATGATATGATTTTGTAACTGAAGATTCTATATGGAGGTTGTGTACGATTCTATAAATGTCATTGTTGTCAAAATTGTAACTGAAGACATGATAAGTTTTTAAAATTAATAAGATAATAATTAAAATTCAATATTTTTATGAAGTTATAATCTTACCCTTATCAAATAGATATGAAATCAATGGTTCAGATCAGTTCACGCGGTTCACGCTAGGAAATTTGTTCACGTTTGAACCTAATCCTATATATATATATATATATATATATATATATATATATATATATATATATATATATATATATATATATATATATATATATATATAGGATAGGAGTTGGCCAGAAAGTTCAAATTTCCTAAAAAGTGTAAAAAGTCATAAAACACCATAACGTCAACCATAAAACACACCAAAAAACCACAAATAATATGACGAAGATTACAAAAACATCATGTATGTAGGTTTTGTGTTGTGTTTTAGATGTTAAGGCTCTGATTGTGGAATGACAAATATTATTGTGTTTTATGTTGTTTAGCATTGTGTGTTTTATATTCATAGTTCTACGATGGTGTGTTTGAAGTTTTTATGGACTATTAGAGTTTGAATATGGTGTTTTAGTAATATTCATTCTATTATTTGTGAGTTTTAGGTGTGTTTTATGCCCGAAATTATTGTGTTTTATGACTTTTTACACTTTTTAGGAAAAACACACTTTCCGTAGGATCCCCACTCTATGTATATATATATATATATATAGAAAATGTGTAGGAAAATACTGACGCAATTCCTACCAAATACGTTTCCTTTTAAAAATTCGTCATATATCTGTAGGAAAATAATAAATGTAATAGTTCCGTAGAAAAGTCGTAGGAATCCATACAGGCCTTAATACGGTCTATTTTCGTTCGTAGGAACTATGTAGGAAAAACGAATACATTCCGTTGGAATTGTGTAGAAAGAAAATAAATTTCCGTAGGAATTGTGTAAGAAAATTAAAATATATAAAATATATATAATAAAAACAAATATAATTGATTTAAACACAAAATATTAAAAAATAAATATTCCGTGGGAAATGCGTCGGAAAGTTAAGGAAATTAATTCCGTGAGAAATAAGTAGGAGAATTCTAACGAAACATTTGTGTGGGAAAAGAGTAGGAAAATCCGTAGGAAATGCTTCAGGAAAAAAGTACCCGCGAGCAGAATTCCCATAGACCATTTTCGTGGGAAATCCGTGGGTAAAGGCAGTTACCCACGGATTTCCCACGGAAATTAACGTGGGAATACTAGTAGTTTTCTAGTAGTGGTTGTTATCAGGTTAAACAGGGACCGGGTGGTAGTAGTGAGCTTGTTTTTTCTATGAAAGGTCCATTCAAAATTGGAGAGAACTTAGCTCTTGTCTGGAACGAGTATGGGTGGGACAAGG
The DNA here is from genome assembly GCF_002127325.2 of Helianthus annuus. Lineage (NCBI taxonomy): Eukaryota > Viridiplantae > Streptophyta > Magnoliopsida > Asterales > Asteraceae > Helianthus > Helianthus annuus. Next base: position 27,705,115 of record NC_035443.2, read on the forward strand.
CATCAAATCTACTGTATGTAAATTTACCTACAGCTCTGATAAAAGAGACATTCGCCATGATGAATAGGGTGTCAGTGATGACCTATTTGACTTTTTATAAGCATTGAGCATCCTGAACTTGTAGACAATGTTGGGTTAATCTTGATGGGTCGGGTCAAAGTCGGGTAGTAGGAAACCAGTCGAAGCTATGGATTCGAGTCAGCAACAGATTGGGTCTAAATGGGTTTTTAATCAGTTAACGAGTTAATGAAGAAATGGTCTAAGTGTTAGACCGAGTTTGTTGGTCCAAAGCAGGAGTACGTGGTCTATTATGCATGTTTCTATTTGTTCTTTTAATTATAAATCGGGAGTAGCAGTAGGTCTTTTAATTGTACCATTTGTTTATTGAATACAGTGATTTTCATTTCCATTTACTTTATGCAAAGTTACTTTCATATACATACTTACGTGAGTGTTTTTGAGTGTGGGGCCTGAACCAACAATGATGTTTATACAACTGTATATATGCTGGCCGTTCCTGCTTTTGCTGCTCTGGTTCGCCAAGGAAACAAAGTTAAGGAAAGAATGCACATAAACTTAAAGGGGTTTGCCAATGGAACTGTGCTCACTTATCCACTAATTAATTACAAAGCTTATACAGATTATGCGTTGGAGATGGGGATATTAAGGTGTCCTGACATAAATGCATCAACTTGATCGACCATTGTGTGAATTTGCAATAAAGCCGCGTGGCACTGATGGAACAGTCTCATATGCGTTGTAATTTTCAGTTCAGTAATCTCTATTGCGGTCCTGGCACGATCAATTATTATGATATTATAATAATTGGAAGCTTGCGCGATGATTTGTCAAACATAGAAACACTTCTTAAAAAGGAATCAGTTCGACAAGCTCTTGGAGTTGTAGATATAGTGTGTGTTTTTCGTAGCAGAAGCATATGTCAGTGTTTTCTAATGGATTGGATGAAAACTCTTGAAGTTGGCATTCCTCGTCTTCATGACGGTGGGATTAAGTTGCTTAGTATATGGCTGAACTCATGACCACATCTATAACTGGCTCGGTAATTTCAAATGGGTTCATGGTACGGAAAGGAAACAAAAGGAACAGTTGATAAAAGATTTTTTAGCATTCATTATGAAATTGATGAACCCGAGCAAGGTCTTCAGATTTTATCATCTGATGTTATCCTTGCGGTCAAGGATTTCAACAAGAGGGGGATATTATACATATATACATTTGCAAGTTGGATGAATTGGGAGGTTTTTTTTTTTTTTTTTTTTTTTTTTTTATTTTAACCTTTAGTTTTCAGCATTAACTCTTACAAACCCTTAACTTTTTAAATACTTTTTAATCGAGTTTTACGTCTTTATTTTTATTTACGTGTAGATATAAACTTAAGTTGATTTACATTTCAACATGATTTTTTTTTGTCTTTTTGTGGTTTTGTTTTTTTTTTTTAATTTTAACCTTTAATTTTCAGCATTACTCTTACAACCCTTCAACTTTCTAAATACTTTTTAATCAAGTTTTACGTCTTTATTTTTATATACATGTCGATATAAACTTAAGTTGATTTACATTTAAATATATTTTTTTTGTTTTCTCAACTTTTAGCATTGAAACTGACAACCCTTTAACTTTCTAAATAATTTTGTAATCAAGTTTTATGTGTTTAGATTTAGTTACATGTGATATGAATTCAAGTTATGTTTTGAAATAAATTTTATTTTTTCCCCGGAAATGAGTCTGCTTGGATACATTAAGTTTTCAGTTGTTCTACGTTTTGACGTAAATTTTGTTCCGAAACGAGTTGGGTCAAAATTTAATACATT